>NC_061514.1:142765885-142886723 GCF_022539505.1 Lolium rigidum
GAATTTTACCATTCGACTCATTTTCTTTCATCTTGTACAGTTCATCACAATGAGCACCGCCGGATCTTCTTGGACAAGCAGAAAAGGTCGCACACAGAAGAACAACTTACCATGTATCCCTGAAGAAAACAGTGTCCGCCGGCATGTTCCCTATGCCAACTCACATCTTTTCCTGCAGCTAAACAGCATAGTCAAGATGTTCACTCCACAGCAAAAAATTATCGCCGAATCCACAGGGTTATGCTCCTTCGCAAAACCTGTCCACGAACTGCATTTCGACAAACAATTCACCGTTTGGTTGATGCCCAAGGTAGACAACATGTCAAGGTCGGTATCTGTTCAGGTTGGCGGGAGGCTCACATTCTTCCGGGAAGATGTCGCCCAAGTATTAGGTACACCATGCTCGTGGCAAAGATGTGTGGGACGCATCTCTAGATAAATCACAGGAAATGCGAAATAAAATCCAATCCCTCATTGGTATGGACGATACCAATAAATCTCCAATCAAAGCTGCTGAAAAAACTTTGCAAGTGCTACGCGGGCGAGAACTGATAGACGATGAAGTCAACGTTTTCAAGGTTTCATTTGTAGTGTTTGTCGTGTGCATGATTGTTGACAGCAATAACCCTGGAGAACAAGAATCTGTAAATTTCTGGCCAGCACTGTCAGATCCTGACCTCATTCACACTTTCAACTGGTCGAACTATGTGTTGGACGCCATGTTCTCCGCATGCGCCGCATCAAAAATGGCACTTCGGAAGAATGTGGCATACAATCCACCAGCAGGCACCACCCTTTTCCTCCAGGTACGGTTCTCACCGCACTTTCTTATTCATTACCCAACACGTTTTTTGCGGTGTTTTCTCATATATTATTCTTAACATTTTCATCGATATCCTCATTTAGATATTCTATCTAGACAACATGGATTATGGGCAGACTTCACTTCCGAAGGGCAGCAAGTCTCGTATGGACTTGTTTGATGCGCGAACCTTGTCCAAACATGTGTTGGCCGAAACAATTGGCCTTAGGGGTCGGACACCGTGCGGGATGTTCGGCGCCGGCAAGGTCAGAGCATATGCAGAATTAAAAAAAATTCATTTTCCAGATAACCTCAAATCATCTGAACTAATCCTCCATCCTTTTTTTTATGTTTTGCTCACACAAATGTAGCAAGATAACGACTTTATTAATTTTGATAGCAGCCCGAGGGCAGACACGGATGTTGTGTATAGAAGGGGTCTAACCAACCGGGTCACTATATCGGCTGCAACCATCCCGAAACATCAGCATCAGAAAAGAGCCAGAGCAGATACGGTTGTTCAAGCACGACAACAACAAAACCAGGTAGCTGCCACAACTAAGGACCATGAACCACCCATCACGGTATATTTTCCAATCTCAATCATTATGTACAATTATTCCAATTCAACATTTACCAAACTATAGGCTTCTTTACTTTGTAAACTACCCCACAGACAAAGCATGAAGATGATCCTAGCAGCCGAGCACACAAGGCGAAGTGCCTAAAAATCCTTACCCTTGCACGCCAGTCAATAGAGGAAGAATCAGACAAACTTGTAGAAGCATTCAGCAAAATAGCATTGGAGTATTCTCGCGATGTAGCTGAACAAAAGGCACCCTCCCCTGGACAACCTTATACACCGTCCCCTGGAACAGGTTAATTTCTGTAAAACCAGACACGTGCTCCACCCTACAGATCTCTTACACGTTATTTTTTGTTCTGCTAATATTCCTATCATTTTTACAGATGCCAACACTCCCCCCCAGCAAGTAGCACGAAACAGAAATGCATGCGATGCACCCTCATTTTCACTAGGACCAGAATTCGAAACTTGTGTTATTACTGGACCGACACCGAGCCCCGTCACACCTATATCACCTATAGGTCCCAGCCCTCCAAGGAAAACAATACGCATGTCAAGCCCTAATTCACCTTTATCTTCAACAAAGATTAAGTCAGGGGAATTTTTATTCAACAAGCGCTGTTCGGAAAAGATAAACCTCAACGATGACGCCACCGAGTTAGAATTCACACAGTCTCCTGTCACAAAGAAAACTGTACGCGAAGGTAGAATTATATGCCCCCCCAGGGATTGTTCGGTAAAAATCTGCTCGAAGAGGCTGGAGGCGGCAATTAAATTCTACAAGTGGGCTCTTAGATCAACAGGTGACCCAAACAGGTAACAAAAACCACCGCCAACACTACATAATGATTACAAAACCGCAATGACAGCAAGTATCATCCTTTTGTTGTAAGCTAACCACCTTTTTTTAAATCAGGTTCTGGATACGGCATGGATCACCTAAGTACATCGAGATTTCTTCAGAAGAAATTATTGCTCAATTCGGACCTAACGGCTCATTCGGACCTGATACATGTGACGCGATGCTACGAAATTTCCAACACACAGGCCAATCTGGCAATTCAGTGGATTGGAGGCACTACTTGGAAACAGACTTCCCGGTTTGTACAATAACCTTTTTTAATTGTTTCACTCCATCCACAAACTATATACTCATATTCATTTTTTCAAATACTCTAAAAGATGCGTGTTATTGCTGGTGAAGACTACATATCTTCCAGAAGCATTCAACATCAGTGGGTTGGCAAGCACATAAGAAACGACATATCAAAATGCATGCTGGTAACACACTGACCAAAAGTTGTCGACATTTCATCTGCTGCACACTCGGTGGACACAAGAATACTTACCTTTCTTGCACATTTGACAAACAGTTCATTACGATGGTGGTCGTCAAAGAATCATGGGCATGCATAGCATGGGACATGAAACGAAGACAACTTACTATACACGCTGCCGGTAACAGGGATGGCAACTGGGCAGATTACGACAAGATCGTAACACTACTGAACTCTGCATTCCGCCGGTGCATAGAAACTTTCTTTGATGGTTGGACCGTCGACTGGGCACAGTGGGCCAGGGTGTACACAACCTCAACATCCTTTGACGACCTACGACCAGACGGGTAAGATAGGACATACCAACACTTTTTTAATCATGTGATACGACATACCAACACTTTGACTAACCATAATTATGCCCACTTTTAACTACAAAACAGATACGACTTTGGCCCCGAAGCTCTCCAGTTCTGTCGAACATTTGACGGTGTGAAGCAGGGAGGAAAACTTACATCGGTATGTCCGCTATCATTCTAATTATCATTTTTTTTTAACCCCTCACTACCAGCGGAGTTCGCCTTTCCCGTCACTAACATTTGTTAAACATTTCTTTGCACGCTTTACCTTTTCAGGCTTCCAACAAATGTCCAACAAATGCTGAACTGTTGTTCGATTTATTGCACCTACGTGCCAACTCTGGTTCCCTCCCAACGGAGTTCGTACAAGACATAGATGAATGAACCACTGTTGTCACCATTTTTTTGAAACATATCAAATGTAACTCGGCACGCATAATATTAGTTGTTCTCGTTATCGTATACTCCCCGTACTTTTTATATCCGTCAGCAAGAACTAAATTTCGGTTTCATCAAACCACATCAGAATGCAAAGCTGTCTTCTATTGTACTTCTCATTACATTCAATTTTGAGACTTATTATTCCACAGCTTTTTTTTTGGGTGGCCGCTAGCTTATTTCCTATACACATAGATAGCGTTGCTTTTTAACACCATATCCATCAAATTTACATTCTATTTCCAATCTAAACCAACTCAAGCGCTTAATAACACACAATTGTTTGACTTATAGAAATATTTCGTTTTTGGTCAAGATTGAAAAAAACAACACTTTGTTTTGTTCATCCTTTTTAGGAAGTTCATTTTATTTTTAAACCTTAATTTTTCCAACCACTTAGCATACAGTGCGCCTGACCAAATCTGTACCAAACTAAATTACACAATCTACACGAGTTGCATCTTCAGCGCTAGTAACCTAAATTTGAAATATCCAATCAAAGTAAGCAACTGTTAGTAAGCAGAAGTGTAAAACACAACACACCAATGATGGGGTGCAATAAATTATACACTTCAGCTTATAATTTATACACTTCAGTTATACACATTATTCTACAGTTCCACAAGCCAGGGAACGTAACTGTTTGTGTATTCTAAAATGTATAAGCTGTCTACGACTGTACCCAACCCCCACCCTCCCTATAAATATGCCATAACAACGCCACAAACTGAACAAAACAAAAACACAACATGAAGCAAGGCAACTCATCCCCACAGCAGCAATTCAACACTCCAAAGCCAATGAAGAGACAGATTAGCGCTACCGCACAACATTCAGCCAGCGCCACACCATCTTTCATGCTCCCTATCAAGAGGAGGAAGACCAACGAAAACACCTCTACCCACCCTCCCCCAATTACAGCAGCTGCCAAGCCTACAGAACACAAGCGATCTGAACCCAATCCAAACGATGCCACTCCCACCAAAAACCCAGTTCCTGGTACCGAGATCGGCTCTGCAGCGCCAGCCGCTCTCTCCGCCATGTACACTTCCGCTTCCACCATACAGGCCCAGCCACCCTACAACATCTCCAATGCCGACACACACATCGTCACCGTGCACACTGGTCTGCCCGACACCATGGCGAGCCAGGACGACGAGGACTACAAGCTGCCTGAGGAGGAAACATTCCAAGCAGAACCGGCACATAAGGTACTGACCCCTCCCACTAACAATCCAATTCTAGTGCAAGACAACGTCGACCTGAAGCAGCCCTGTCGCCGGAATGCTGGCCCGGATCTGACGATGACTACTGTTATATTGGATGACATGTTTTTCAGGTAGCCCTGCAGGTTGTTGATCCTACAACCAACGAACCATACAGCATCCCATCCACTCCAGTACTTCGTTTTCACGTTGACAGCGAGACGGAGGTAATTGATTTTGTAGTGGAAGCGGATCACTCTTGTGAGCAATGCCCAGAACCTACGGACATGATGGCAGGAGAAGAAATTGAAGAGCAGCGCACCCCCTTAGTGGAGGAACAGGATGATGCAATTGTGCTAGATCACGACCTTGAGCTAGCACTGCGAGACTCCATCCGAACTCAAGGTGAGGAAGAAGCTCAAAGGCAATTGCTGGAGGAAAATAGGAGGCTTAACAAAAACCTAGACCAGTGGCTCGATGCTGTTAGCAATGTCGACGATTCAGTGCTTAACAATCAAACCACAAAGGCAGGGCAGAGTAGCACGCATGGAGACGGTGGCGGCAAGACAGTCGACGAAGAAGCATGAGCCACCCCATAACAGAGACAGGACCCCAGAGTCCTATCTACATCATTGTTTTCCCGCCAGTCACTTTAGTTCAATCAAAAACCATTTCCCTTTCCTTGTACTAGCCCTACTATTGTATCGACAAACATTATCACCAATCCTTTCGCCCTAATGTAGTAGGTCTTCCCAGTTTAAATTATTGCAACATTTTCGTAGCTACTATTTTGCTTATACTTTAAGCTTCCAGTATCATTGCAACCCCTTTCCCTGTTCCACTACTGTTAAAAAAACGGAATACACAATTGGACAACAATTTTTTCCTCTTAACATCCTCTTGGGAACAAACAATTTATTAGATTGCACTCATTTACATGCTTGTTGGAAAAACAGATACTCCTTTAGAACTGAATTACAGAGCACAATTCCTACATTTCTTTATCCAACTTCAATCTTCAGATGTCTAGCGTATTATATTTACACCATTCAAATAATAAATTTTGTGCATGATCATAGAAATCATTTTTTCCTCTGTTTTCACCCAAAACATTCCTAGCTAATTTCGACAAACCTACAACAGAATTCGATTTTTGCTCAGACAAAATACCACAACATTACTAAAAATTTCATCCTCATAGAAATCAATCCGAATTACCACTGTAGACATATCCATAAACATATCAATATATTATAATAATATAGCTAGTTTAGGCAGGAAAACAATTAAATTAACAGCTGTCCAGTATGAATCTGGTCTAAGAATCTAGATCTCCGTCTACCAATCCTTCTTACAATATTACCAATGGATCAACTCACAATAATATTTATCCCAACGCCACACAGCGCAAAGAAAGATTTCTAAATTCCGCAACCAAATAATCGATCTAGGGATTTACCTCTAAGAACGCGCTCCCCCCTTTACCGAAAATCCAATCTTCTCCCGCACTCTTCTATCCACCCGAGTTATCCATTAGTTCGGTAAATCGGAGAGGCCCACTACCCGAACTTGAGGCGGAAGCTCACCAGCCGATACCTTAGCCTCATTCCCCGTCATACAGAAATCTTCTTTTTTAGGGAGGAGTCGTTTGCAAGAACACAGTATACCTACGAGCACCACATGTTATTGTTAATACAAGGACCCCCCCAAAAAAACGGAGAATTTGCACGATACATGTGCCTCTAAGCCACCTTTTTCTCGATAAGTACCAAACAAAAAAAAAGAGAATATGCAATGTCACCGCAATGTTCTCCTTTTTTTACTAATAATACTAGTAGATAATTTTACTAATCGTATCTATATAAATCGTTGTTGCTGACTCGGCAACTATGTGCCGTCATCAGATTTCTTAGACATGGCGAAACTAAAATTATCGGCTCCCCTTACTAAGTTTGTTTGGCATGTATTGGATGATGAACAATAAATACTTTTTCTTATACACAGCTTCAATAAAATCGATATCTACATGATACATTAATTTTATCTTCGCCAATACTTAAAAAGAAGTAATTCATTAAGTAATTACTTTTATCTCGTCCACTAAACGCCTTTCTGTGAATAGGTTTTCCAACTCATTTAACCGCTCATACAAATAAGAACAACAATTGCATAATAACGGGGGACCATTTAGTAGAATACAAATAGAACTGCAACTCACTACAATAATTGTCTGCAATCTAAATCTATTACGATGTTAGGATGATTGCCCGATTCATTACGACCCCTACTTTGACTCCCACATTGCACTCCCACTGGCCGGCTGACCATCAGGCACCACCCTAGTCCACAATAGGTGGCCAGCGGCAGATCCCCTTGCCATCAATATTGTCGATATATGTGAGAGCGAGTGCAGTAACAAGTCGTGTTGGGCGTTAGCATGAACCGTGACAGGGTCATGAATGAAATCGAGCCGTCGAGCTCTGTCAATTCTCTTATGTTTCACAAATAAACAGATTGATCCATCTTGACTTGCTCACTCAAGCCTTTTGTGTACTATCGGGATTCTAAACCAATAGGAAAACAAAAGCTCCGCATGTAGACCAAGCCCATCTAAAATCGTAAAACTGCTGTTTTTCATTGCCATCAAATTTTGCCGAGATATGGGAGAGCGAGTGCAGTAACAAGTCATGTTGGGCGTTAGCATGAACAGTGACAAGGTCATCAATGAAATCGACCGGTCGAGCTCGGTCAATTCTTTTATGTTTCACAAATAATCAGATTGATCCATCTTCATTTGCTCACTCAATACGCTTGTGGGCTATCGGGATTCTAATCCAATAGGAAAACAAAAGCTCCGCACGTAGACCAAGCTCATCTAAAATCGTAAAACTGCTCTTTTTTCATTTAAATTTATAGCAATCGTATATAGATGATAAAAGCACCATTTTTTCCAGGCCCGCACCGGCCGCCCCGCTAGAACATCATAGTGTCGGCCCCGCTGGCATTGCTTTCAAGATTTATAACATATGTATTGGTTGGCCGGCCATGTTTACATTCTTCAGTTGACCCATATTTCGGAGGCATGTCACGTCGGACTTCGCCTGAGTCTGGAGCAGCCCCGCAATTTACATGTCCTACACCCTTCAACTTCAGAAAATACTGATCCAATTCGTAGATCGATAAATTTTTACATACAACCATGACAAGCCAAGTTTTATGATCTCCACTATAAGTTGAATAACTTGTTTAATATAACATTATACCGATTAACACCAACTTATTATCATGCGTCACAACTAACCTTTCAAAGCTATCTTCATTCCTTCTTTTTTCATACACGTATCACAACTCACCGCCCACTGTAAATTGCACTGCATCCAAAACAAAATACAATGCACCAAGAACTGCTGTACTACTGTTTCTGCATTTCAAAGTGCACTAAACGGTATCCTCAATACACATTGTAAACAGCCAGCTACTTGTAAAGTCCTAGTGTACTACTATCAAATATACAAAGGAAATCCAACTACCCCAGACGTTTACATCCTATATAAGTAATGAAAAACAAATAAGCATACCATCTTCGGATACAAACAACAATAATAGCAAACATCCCGTTTTGTAGGTGGAGCACGGTATGAAGCCCAACAAGAGGAGCAGGATTTCGCACGACAACATTTCTCCCACTGTAGAAAGCAATTTCGATCATCTTCCTGATGAGCTTGTTGTATCCATTCTTGCCTCTCTCTCTTCCTCTGCCAACACACCTGCAGACCTCGCCGGCGCTATGATGACGTAAGTGTCTTAAAAGCAACCCCCTATTTTACATCTTTTTGACACTTCTCTTGGTTCCATTTTTAACATATTACTAATTCAGAGACAGGAGGTTCAGGCAGCTTGCACATAGCAAACTCGTTTTAAAGAAGGCCTCCATGGGTTGCCTAGCTGTCCGAGCAAAAAACTGGTCAGAGGCAGCCGACAGGTTCCTACAGAGATGTGCAGATGCAGGCAACCTCGAAGCATCATACATCCTTGGAATGGTATGTCACACACTCCACCAGATCCCTCCCCTACCATAGATATTCACTTTCTTTGGATCAAATAAATCTGATAATTTATTTCTCATTCATTTCGAACAGATCAGGTTTTACTGCGCGCGTAGCCGCAGAACCGGCGCAGCTTTGATTGTTTCCGCTGCTAATGGTGGGCACCTGGAAGCCATTTTTTCACTGGCTGTAATACAGTTCAACGGTAGCGGTGTCAGCAAACAAGACCGCGACCTTACTCTCGGCGCAGGTCTGTGCGCACGCGCAGCAAGGCTAGGGCACGTCGATGCAACACGAGAGCTCGGCCATTGCTTGCTTGATGGATACGGTGTAACCAGCGCCCCTATAAATGGTCGACTTCTTCTTCAACGCGCAAAGCAGCGTGACGCCGAGAACGAACGACAGCAGGCAAGTCTCGGCACCCTACACCAGAAGACGCACCATGCAAACACTTTCCTATCTGAATGGTTTTCGCAGACCCCGGAAGCACGGAACGCAGCACACTGCAGCGATAAATCACCTATAGAAGAAATCGGAGACATGCGGCTTTGCTCCAACGCTCTTTGCGGTAGACAGGAGACAAGGCTCCACGAGTTCAGGCGATGCTCTGCATGTGCGTCAGCATATTACTGCTCCCGTGCGTGCCAGGCTGCGGACTGGAAAATGGGGCACCGTACCTCCTGCATGCCAAGAAACCAGGAGATCAACCCCCACGGTAACCAGAATCATGTTCAAGAAGGACAGCCGGAATGAGGAAATGCTGTCATAGACGATGTCTGAATGGACCTTTTCCTGTGTCAATGGCTATTTCTAACAGTCTGTAACCCGCCAAACAGTTATCTTATCTTAATCCTCATTGAACTTAAGAGTTTTAAGGCGCCTAAATGTATTTGGTGTTAGCATTTTTTATCACCAACTTTGCTTCCACTCATCTATTTTTTCCTCACATCCATGTAATAAACCAAGCTTGCAACTGTTGAGACATTTGTTAGACATTGCGAAAAAAAAAATCTTTCCATAGAGTATACCAACACCAATTAACCTTTGTCTCTATCAGAGTGAACCACCAGAAATATCTCTCACACATACACAATTTAAATAGGCAATAAGATTTAATTTATATACATAATTAGCCTCTCAACATATTTTTTATACTTTTGGAAGCAGTTGATTAAGCCGTTTTTTTACTACAAGAGAGCCACCTACTATATACAAAAAAACAAATTCCCCTGACCCACCCCCCCACCCCCCGTCACACATCCTCTCCTTTTCCACTGAATTTTGCCGCCAAATCTTTCATCATTTCTTTCCTCTCCAACCCCCACAAAATTACAACCGCTGCACTACTGCTCATAAAATGGTGTTCTTCAATGAATAATCTCCCTCTCGGCCACCATCCACCGCAATACCACCGCAATACCAAGCTCTAAAGATCGTTTTTTTCCCTCTGTCTCTATCGCAGTGCTTTTCGATCTACCATTGCCAATATACTTATCTTTTGTATTTTATCTGATTCTACCATCATTTTATCGGCCGTAATAACCAAACTATACATTTTTTCCAGGTTTTCCTAGTAATTTTTTATTTTTATTCGCTACTAATCTTTTTTCATGATTTCTAGGAAAACAAATCAACTGGCAACTAAAATATAATTTAGAACAGTTTTCTCGCGATAATATTGCATCTTTTTATATTCTGCCAATGCACAATAATACCAATAAGGCTGGTGCCAATTCCTAACCTCACTCTCACCCGCCACGTCAGCTTTCCTGCTTCGTCCATGCCGGCCGTTGATCGGTCTTTAATTTTGTTCCATTGCTTGAATAGCTTGGCCTTCACTAAACCCTTCATCATGTTCCTCATCGCGAAGCATTTACTTCATACCTCATTGCTTGATGAGGTTTCCTTCCCCCTCCTCCTACCCTTACGTGCCGTGGCCTTGGCCCATATCGCGGCCCGTTGGACGCTCTTCCTCCGTGTCGCCCGTCGCCTCGCTAGAGCTGTACTCATCAGAAGTTCCTATACGGCTTCTCTTGGAAGTGGAGTCGGTTCCACTACCACTACCATGTTGTCCTTTCCACTTCGCTTCATTTATTACAGCATCCCACCAGTGGTGCCGTCTGAACGGCCGAGACAATCTTTTGTCATTCGTGTACCTCTCCATTGCCGCCTTCATGACCGTCTGCTCGTCTGCTCCACTCTGACGTAACGCTGATTCTTGGATGTGAAATGCACTGAAAGTGGACACCTCCTTGTTTTAGGCGTTCCAATCATCCTTCAGCTGCTCCGAGGTCAGATGACCGGCAGGATCCGCGATAGAGTTGAAGGTTGCAGCTATAGAACCACATGGCGCCGGAGGTGGAGCGTATGGCCCATATGGCCCCAGAGGTGGTGTGCCGGAGGGCTATAAAACACGGGGATGCGGCGAAGAACAGACATTGTTGCGACGATGTGTCGGAGAGAGATCATCTAGGCCTAACGGTGACCAGTCGGGCACTAACAGATCCATGAATGTGGTCAAATCTGGTGGAGTCCAACCGGACATGGTGTTGAAGGATTGAGAGAGTGAATGAGATGAAATGGGTGTGTAGTGAGTGAAACCATATGGGGTTATTTATAGGGGGCGGGGATGAAATGTTAGGGCTATTTGAAGTACCAACGGATACCACAACGGCTAGCTGAGGTGGACGAATCTGAGCGCGCCACCTCAGCTAGCCGTTACACACCACCGCCCCTCTCTCGCCCGCTCTCGCCCGACTATCGCACGCATCTCACCAGCCTATCGCCCGCCTACCGCCCGCTCTCGCCCGCCCTCTCTCCCGCCCCCCTCTCGGCCAGCCACCCCATCGCGCCGCCCCGCCTCTCGCCCCGTTGTCGCCTCGCTGTCGCCCCCAACGCCGGCTGTAGCCGGCGGAAGTTGGAGGTACCGCCCGGCACCAGCCCCAGCGCCCCCCGCTCGCGTCCCGCCCCACTCCCCCCCGCCTATTGCCCGCCCCAACTCCTCCATTGGCACCAGCCTAAGATAACTACAGCTCCAAGGGAACGGTCGACGCTCTATTCCTCTCTATAATCCATATACAAGTACACTCCAGCTTACTGTAACGTAGTTTGTATGCAGTTCATTCTACAGTTTATAATACAGTTCTACAGGCCGAAAGAAGAATCTAGCACACACCGCTACAAATATGAGTACACCACCCGTCGTGCTACCAGCAAAACTCGGAAGCCCCAATACAGCCTATAAACAAGTTCTACAAATTTTACAACCATTCCACACCCCACATTACCAAAATGAGTCAAAACTCCGGCAAGAGGACCAGAACCGACGAAGCTGACAGGTTCGTCGCGCTCCCAGATGACTTGCTCATCACCATCCTAGCTAAGGTGGCGTCTGGAGCCGCATCACCAGCAGATCTAGCCAACGCCAGGATGACGTAAGTGCACACAAAGCTTGATCCTGCTGTCTATTCTGTCGTGGGAAAAATGTCTTGTTTCCACTATCTTACAACGCACAAACATATGACTACGTTCGCAGGTTCAGTAGATTCAGAGATCTTGGTTACAACAGCGCGGTCCTGAAGAATGCCTCTGCAAGCTGCATAGCCGTCAGGCCAAAGAACTGGTCGATCCATGCACAGCACTTCCTAAAGTGCTGCGCGGAGGCTGGAAACGACGGTGCTTCATATCTCCTTGGCATGGTAAACACAAAGCACTGTATACCCATATAATTAGCAGGGACGTTTATATAAAAACTGAACTAATTACCTATGTTTCCAGATACTCTTCTACTGCATCGGCGATCACCAAGGAGGAGCCGATCTAATCGCTGATGCTGCCCTTCAGGACAACTGCTACGCCATTTACTCTCTTGCCGTCATCATGTTCAACGGCAGTGGAGGAACAAGGGAAGATCGCAACATACTTGCAGGCGCCGGACTCTGTTCAAGCGCTGCAAGGCTTGGTCACCTGGAAGCTCTTCGCGAGCTCGGCTTCTGTCTCATAGATGGATACGGCCTCAACCGTTCCGTCATGAACGGGCGAAGGTTGCTGCTGCAAGCAACTGCCCGGGAGCTGTCTCCTGTGGCGGCACTCTCATATGCCAGACGTGCGCCACCTCAAATGATCCTGGCCGGCATGCATGTATTTTAAGCCAAATTTGCCTTTGTCCACGCGCAGCTGCCATTCACCGTAGTTCAGACCAAGCCCACCTCTTTCTTTCAGAGTGGTTTGCATCAAGGAACATCCATAGAGGGCAAGACATGGACAACGTTGATCCAACCGTCGAGCAACTTATATTATGCTGCAATTTTGGATGTGGTCGCAGAGAAACTAGATGCCAGGAATTCCGGTCATGCTCCGGATGCGGCGAGGCTTTCATCTGTTCTCGCGCTCGCCGGGCAGCACACTCGGAAGGCTGTGCACGGAGTGTCTTGCGGGCGGATGGTACAAGCCGACCAGGCCAATGGAGCGGACGGTGGCCACGAGGCAGCGGATGAAGCTGTGCAGGCACTTGATGTCTGAAATAGTTAGAGGAAAATTGTGTCAATCCTTCCCTAGCACCAAATCAATGGTTTTGTAACAGCAAGTGCTAAAGCTATATCAATAATCCCATGCTAGTAGTTTGTAACAGCAACTTTTTATTAAGTTAGTAGGTTGTTTTGTTGTCACCTATCTACAACACTATACTTCAAGCGTAATGGTGTGTGATATACAAAACTTATGTGTACGAGTATTAGAAGCACATGTATCAACAACATTTTGCTTGGTCCACCACTATATAATTATATCAAAGATTTTTCCTATTTTTCAACCATTTTTTGTAATAAACAAATAAAGTTTATCATAGGTTCCTTTTAGTCCACCTTAAACTACAAAAATCCAGATTCCATATCAATCAACAGGCAAAACATGCATTAAAAATAAACAGTTTCTGCAAGCTTATAAAAGCGATATATACTTTTGCACAGTACACTTTCAATGCGAACACCAATTGATATCCACATGAAAATACAGATGAGAGGGTTACCAATACATAATTTTATCCACATCCAAATACAGGACACAAAATGTAACTGCAGATAAAAATACAGTAGTATATACCCTTTTCAAACACGCTACACTTGTTACCTTGGGAGTTCAGCCCTTTATAACAACGGTATACTTGGCACTACAAACCTGAACACAAAACCTATACCATTGCATCTCTCAAAAGAATCAAAACAGAGATGACGGGTTCATTCCAAGTTACCCACCCTGGCAGAAAATCTACACACGATGAATCATCCCACAATCCCAATTCCACGGGCTACCCCAATACATACAATAGCCCCAAGATTCAAACCCCAACAGAGATATCGGAAGAATATGATTTATGGACCCAGATGCAAAAAGAAATAGAGGGTAATCAAAAAGATTACAAGAAGAGAAGGTTGGACGACGGAGCCAAGAGAAGTTCCATTGAAGAGGAAAGAGCACCGATTATCACCCCCGCTAACAGGTAATTTTAGCAAACCTCTTTATAAGTCATCCCTTTTTTACCGCATGTTTTAAAATGGCATTCATTGCTTATAAAATACATCAGGTCGGAGGAAGTAGGTGATTCGCCTCGTAGATCACCAACAAACCAGGCATCAGGTTTCTCCATTTTTCAGACTACTTCAGAGCATTCGACTGAGCTATTCCTGTCTCAAGATCAAGTATCCGGAACGGCGCATCAAGCACAACAGTTCCTATCTCCATTATCAGTTCTTGATATGAAATATTCATCAGAAGAATACGTGTCTGATTCGGGAGAAGAGTCCGAAGACATCAGCGACGCGCACAGCTGCACTGGCCAAGTTTCTCCAGACGTTGGTGGCCACAGCAATTCTCAAATTGAGCAACACCACAGCAAACCAAACATACAAATGTTGAGCCCAGTATCATTGTCCAGCCATCATCATTCAGTGGATAAGGTGTATGAAGCTGACAATGCACCTGATCAGCAGGAGGTAGCAACTATCGACGTCAACAAAGATGGCAAGAAACAAGACTATTGAACTTAGCATCCAGAATAACACCAAAGTGATGTGTGCATGTAGAGTTTTAAATCGTTGTGTAACAGTAGTGAATCTCTAGTGTTATGCAGATGAATGAATCTATGAATCTATTTTTATCCAGATAATTAGCTATTTATCAGTACTGTAATCTCATTGTCATTTTCTATTATTTTACTTGTTCAAACATGTTATCAATACAATCATCCCATTAGATATGACACACAACAGGCATATATAAACCTAGTTCACAACCACCGCCTCCACACATGAAAAGTGCCGCGGATAAGATATTCGAACCATAAACAATAACACTACGTTGGCGTAGATAACTTGACTGCAATGGTGCACACCAGCAAACAGTTTTGTTGTGCATTAGCATGAAAAGCAACATTCTTCCACTTAACCATCAAATACTAAAAAAAAGCCCAACGTACTTTCTCACGCCCGCGGCAACCAAACACATTGACCTCCCACTTTTCATTGGTTATGATATTGAGAAGAAGCACATCTCCGTCAGATATCTTGTATTCTTCGAGCAAAACGCTCCCAGCCAGCCCCACTGCAAACTATGTCATCACCTTCCCTGTCTATATCAATTCCCCACAACCCGCCGTCCTGGCTACCAATCTTCACCCTGCGTGGGAAGGAGCCAGTCAGGTAGCGACGGACGCACTCTGGAATCCTCATTGCATCCCGCGCGTCACCCTTAACAGTGTGAAGGAACCTGTTGAACAGGCGCTCGCCAATAAGAAGGCCAACCTTGGGTGGCCTACCCAAAGTTCTCGGCTTCTCTTCCACATCGAACCTGTCAGCGCCTCCTATATGTTTGGATTTGCGTTGACCTGGTGGAATCTTACTCATGCCGCGCTCTACTTGGCTACAGCTCGCATTTTTTTGCCCCTCGCATAGGCAGGATCGATATCACGCCAATTAGCATCGAATGATTTGCGAGCCAAAATAAATTAAAACACAACAGCTTCTTTGTTATGTAAGTCCTTTTACAATTTAAGTTTATTTTTCATAGTCGTACTTCAACTCACCCACCGCCTGTTAGTACTTCGATAAAGAATTTTTTTTGTTAATATAAACTAGTATTTGATACGAGTTCACCAGAACTACTCTAACCATACAGCTTAACTGCTATGTAGATTATAGTTCATTACCCTACTTAAATTGCATTTTATCAACCCTAAAATAAATAATGGAATCATACAGTACCCCCCCCCAACTCTATATGTCATGCAATAAGAATTCATGGTCAAAATAAATACTATATAATTACTTGTTATACTAATCACACTAGCATAAGTTTATTTTAAAATTAACTCCGGTAACATATTTTTCTGATTCAGAGTTAAACATCATTTTTTAAAAGCTGACATATCAGAGTAATTTCGTGGATCAATTAGAATAATTAGATCCAGATCCTACAAGGACAGGCTTTGAAAATATAAAAATGGGGACGGGGGGAAGAATGATACTGCAGACCGCACCTCTTTCCTAACTCCCCTCATGCTCATTGAGATCTCCAGCAGGGGCTCCTTGCCTCGCCGACGCTTAGTGGCCTGAGATCCTCCGTCCATCTGGCTGCTGGATCTGTTCTTTGCTCGCTCCGTTGGTACCCCTTTTTCCTGTAGGAATCGGTAAGAGCAAATCGATGAACTAGATCGGGATCCTACCATGACAGGATCTGAAAATATAAAAGGTGTGATACTTGCAGAGCGGACCTCTTTGCCAGCCTTGCTCATGCTTCTTGAGATATCCCCAAGGCACTCCTTCCCGCGGCCCGGATTCGTCGAAGGAGATGCCCCCTCCACCCGGCTGCTGGATTTGTTTGTGTTGGCTCCCTATTAGTAGGAATGGGTAAGTGTCCAAGCGTTTTATGCGGTAGGGACTGGTTTGTTGATGCATAAAATTATTATTTGTAGAAATACCAAACGTTTATTTTTTTCCACAGCCGTTTGCATGCGCATGCAAGTAGAAGGTGTTGCATATAACTTTTCTTGGATTCAAACTTTTACTCCAAAGTAAAATTATACTAAATTATAACAAAATTTTATATCTAAAATTTTAAAATAGTGGAATATACCGGTATAACTAACCGATTTAAAAGGTCAACAATTTTGTATTTTTTGTGTCTTCCTGGCCTAGACCAAGATATGGACATAGTCAAAGGCACAAAGAAAGGTCAAGCGACGAAGTCCATCGCCAAGAGATTCAGAAATAAAAAATATATCAACACAATATTAGAGATATGGAACTAGCAATCGATTTTTTTTTGGCGATAGACGTCACTTCTTACGACACCGACAAGTAAGCAGCAAAAAACAAATTCCAATACAACTTCAAACACCAATGCCTCACTAGCGTTTACTATTCCACCTTTTTTTGTTACTTTGTATCCGCAATAGAGTGAGCAACCTATTACATGACCCCCTCTCCGGTCCTAATTTGCAATTCGCCGGTGCAAATTCAGAAGTCGGGTGTTAGCGGGGGCTGACCTTCCATGGTGTAACCCTTGTTCCGCACTCCAATATCATTCCACCGATCATCCTGCTGATTTTTTAAATGCGTATTTTTGGGGCTGGATTTCTTTGATTTGTATTTTATGGCTGTCATAGGGTTACTCGTACGCCCCAGGTGCCATCCTTTCGGTGGTCACTTTATTTTTAAATTGTTTGGGAGATCTTTCCGAAATCGTCCAATACTGGAAAAAAAACTATGATGGATCTTTTATTTTTCGTAGCGCGCAAACTTGAGCTGGAAGAAACAGTTCAATTTTTCCACATACGTTTCGTTGGATCAACTATATTAGGTTGCGAGCAAATTTGAGTAGATAGTTTTACAGTAAATACCCTTCTTATAATTGTGCGCACCGGGCGCCGCCCCTACCGGCGGTCACTTTCAACTAATAATGTTGTAGAGGTTAGTTCCCGAACCAATGATACCTCAATGAAACACTTCATCTTTGTACATAAATTTGATTGGATTGGTTACACTCGGCAGCGCGCATTTTTTAGTAGCTAGTTTTGATAGTAAATTCCTAGTTTTTTGTCCTAGTTCAATTCATAAAAACGAATAACACCAATGCGAAAATTGTGGTCTTCACACAAGAGGTTAAAAATAGCTAATGCAAGTAGAAATAATAAGTGAAGATATGTAAAAAAAATTTGCACTAATCTGAAAACCAACAAAATACCATATTTTTTTGCGTGATAAAATTTATCTGCATCAACGCTAGGAATTGTAAATCTATAGGAAAATTGCTTGCAATGTTCGAAACGATCGATTGTAGTACGAAATGTAATACTAACATTCCTACCACAAGTTTGCCAAACCCAACCTGCCCCGATCTCGCAACTACAACACGTAAAAAACTACGTGACAGGTCTAACAGCTTGGGTGGACTGTACATACTATGACGAGTGCAAATAAAAATACACTTCTATATACAGTCCAAAACATTCCTGTATGCGAGTAGAAATCCACTGTGTAATACACATTCCTTAGCAACTCCACGTTATAACAAGACCTATATTTATAGTACTGATCCACCGGACAGCAAACACAACAATCATACTCCTTAAAACATAGACAACCACATACTCATAGCATGGCAAACATGATAGATAGAGGAGCTGTAGTAGACCACTTCGACGAGTGGATTCGCTTTACGAGTTCTTGGAATTGAGCCAAGCTGAATCTCTTTTTAACATCGCCGACACCCTGTTCTCCGGAATAGACCCAAGCCGCACTATGTTCTATCTCCAACGGGGTCCATGCGGTGCAGTTTTTGCGGTGGTAGAAGACGATGAACTAATGAAGAAGCTGGATCAGAGGAGGATCATGGTTAGGCATGGGAATCGCAATGTCAAGCTAGGGTTAGTAAGGGTACCTATTAGAGAAATAGGATGTAGAACAGGTCCATGCATTTTTAGACGTCTTAACTAGATTTATGTATTATTAGTTCTACGCCATCCATGTCAATTTATTATCTGTTGCTTATCATCCACTCCCTCTTACTTCATATCTATTGTGACTTTTTAATCAAAGACACTATAATTTTCACTTTTTTCAGTACATCTAGATTCGCAACAACAGAACGGATCATATTTTTTTAACCTCGTCCACTTTACAAATAACTATTATCTTTATCATCACGACAAATTAAAATGTTTTTTTTTGTGTGTTCATTTTCTAGTATATATAGATCATTTTTCTGCATTTTTTAAATTGTTGTTTTTCTCTAAAACTATTAGTGATCTTTATCTTTCCACCAAAAAGTTGTTTGGTGTGTATTAAATCATCCTTCACACTATAACTTGTTCAACACAACAGGTTACAATAACAACCTTTATATAACGAACATTACACAAATTGAACCACCATCTAGGAAAACAACACAACTAATATAAACTCACTAACTAGCCCTACAATACATACTACTGAAAATAATAACTAATAGACCAATACTTTTTCATCAAGATGCCATCATTTGTCCTCGATAACTGCCCACCAGAAATCTAGATCGTTCCGTTCGTAGAGCCAACACGAAACACCGCAAGTTCGGAAATACGAGTGTTGCATTGTCGTCGACAAACACAACAACAACAGCACCAAGCACGATAGTGTTCATCGCGCATAGCCAGCATATAATTGCACACCGAGTAGGGCAGTGCCCTGTGAACACTTATGGCAATGTAGATTATAGAAGCAGCAACAATGAGACAGAACCTCCGGAAGACCAACCATTTCTGATAGGGGCTAACTCCATGCTTCGTAAGTTTGTCCAGAAGAACAACAAGGTTGGATGCACATATCAGCGACCAAACACATAGAAGCAGTTCTACCGGGTCATCCCGATTGTCGTACATCCGAATCATGTGCGAGCTCAACATCAGGTAGGTTACGATGAAACGAAAAGGATCTGAAAACATAAATAAAGTATTATTGCAGTAATTGGACATGTAATTATCAATAAAATAAAGCTTAAAACCAATACTAAATCTCACCCATGTGTCCAAAAAGGAATCCGACGGAGCGTACAATATCCACTAAAAAAATGTTGAAATGTTTCTTGTGCACTTATCTTTAGGTGTCACATTTTAGCTCTTATATAGGTAGCGGTCGTGCTTTGCCCGCAGATTCAATAATGTAAACCGAAGTGCCATACACTCTAAATTACACTTTTTAATACACAGTACACAGTACACACATGGTTAACCAATACAATGCAACGGAAAAGGTCATGCAGTCTAAATTGCACTTCTTCTTACGGTATGTTATACCAACCTAAATACATCAACCAACTCATATAGCCAAGCAACATCAGCCATTCAATGCAGGTACAGTCACTGTAGTAATGGAACGAGCAAAAGGAGATGGGGAAGCTAGGGCGCGCAACCAAGTGATAGGAAAGCTTCCAATAACAACGTTGACAAAGTTTGATTCTGACCAGGTATGTGGAATAAATATATCAATGATTCCCTTTTTTAATACCATATACATGGTGCAAGTTCCCCCCCGATGCTGTTATTACCAAAGTTAAGCTGACAACAAACCACTACAAAATTCAGGGGGGACAATACAAGCCAGATGGAGCGAGAAGAATCCAAATTAACCAGCCAAGCAAATCATGGAACTATAAGCACGGAAAAAACGCTGATGCCTCTCAATATCAAACAGATAAATGACGCATGTTTATTAGGGAACCGAAGAGGCTTCGTCGTAAACAACACTTACATGCCATCAGTAAGTTCATCGAATTATTACACAACTTTTTAAATCTTCTAAAGCAAATCCATATCTATTTTTTCTAGGGCAACCAACAACAATTTTTTTTGTCTAGTATCATTTTAGTGAACGTATAGTCTTAAACTTATACATCTAAAAAAAAATATGCAGGTGAAGGTTATAGGGAAAGTTAGAATAAGGACTATAGAAGAATTTAGAGCAACATTCGATATCGAAGATTGCACCGGTGTAATAAAGGGGTCAATTTGGTTGGCAAGCGGATCAAGGAATTTCTCATCATCATTGTGAGTTGAAAACATCAACCAATAAAACAATACATTTTTTGAATTACTTGTTCTTAACGTTTTTACCTCGATTGGATGAATTTTTTGGTACTAACCACTTTTAAAATCAACCAATGAACCACAGCGATGGAGCTTATGCCACTGCAGTTGGTCGTGTTATAATTGATGGAAAGACGCCAGAAATAAATTGCTACATATGCAGGCCGGTTACAAACTTCAACGATATAACACACCATCACCTAAGTGTAATCGCAGTGCACATCGACCTACTTGCAAAGCAGGTAATGACTTAATTTGGCAAGGATTTTGGTCTATTACCACCGTTCTTTAACTTTTATGTATTCTTATTATTTGTAAACTTCTATGTTCCATTAAAGACAACTATTGATCGTTGTATTTTTGTACATTGCACAGGAAAAAATCTATCGCAAAATTCGGCGGAGTCGTGGAACGAATGCACCAGGTCAAACACAGAGTCGGATGACAAAGAGGTGTCATGCAAAACTCCGAACTCCTTATCAAATATGAACACAGTGCATAAGGCATTTGGGATAGAAGGAAATACAGTAAATATACAGGTCGAGGAACATACAACTCCACTTGCTATTTTTATAGTAATAAGTTTATAGACGCCATATCATTTTCTATACAAGATATATCATATTAATCTTTTGGGAGACAAACAACTCCACTTGCTACCTTTTTAGTAATAAGTTTATACAACTCATTTTATTTTTCAGCCAACTCAAGAAGAACCCAATGAATCTATTGAAAAATCGGCAACATCGCAGTGCATAATGGACATCTTGCGGAAAGAACTCCCTAGGTAGTATATTATTTGTTATATCAAATGAAATTTTTCAATTTTTGTAAAATATTATGAAATCTTCAATTCTATATTCACTTGCTATCCATTTCCATATTCTTGATCAAAGCTATAGTGTACTATATTCCTTTTTAAATATAACGATCGAGTAATTGCAAACATGTTTTCATCCTTGCTTATACAGTAAAGGACCCGAAGGAGTCCACATTGACCTTATTTGTCAAGGAACAGGCATCACAAAGGATGACTTACGGTGTGTATAATATTTAAAAGATTTAATGTTGTCATTTTTTTTATTTCTTACTGTTATATAATTGTTACTAACAATATGAAATTGCAGGCCATTCATCGAAGCTCTTATTAAGGCTGGTGAACTGTACACAACTGTTGATGTTAACCATTTCATGGAGACATGATTTAATTTATGTAAACTTTGTAATAATCGAAAAAAATTGTTCTCCTGAATTCATACTGATAAGAGCCCCGTTTTTTATTTGGTTAAATGTCAAGTTTTTTGGCTCCACGGGCAGCATATGCGTTGGCTAGAACAAAACACCCCGAATCATTAAATACCAGTGGATGGGACAAAAGAGATATATACATTTATTAACAAGTATAGAAACGTCTGCCATCAAACATCACCGAAGAGAAAAAATAGTTAATAAGACACCTTGGCTGACATAATAGCTAACCATTCCAACATCAAATAATCAATTACACGACAAGGCTGCCAGGATTGACATGTACCCTCTTACCCCCTCTACCCGACCGGACATCTCATTTAATCCATGTTGGAGACAGCGAATTCAATGCAGCCGCCCTGCCCACCAGCATGGTAAGTCCATGTTTTTATTTGTCGAAGATAAATAATAAAGTTACTATGCTCCACTTTTATACAATCGGTACAGATTTTAAATTCTTCCCCTTTCCGGTTTCTCTATAGCTTCTTATTAATTTTTTAAAAGAAACAACACAACACACTGTTTTAACAAACGACGCCACATGATAAAAAAAATTAGATTTTTTCCATCTGTCCGACCCTTTTTGCAATACAACTTGTAATTTTCAGGCTGGTTAATATAAAGTGATGGATCTGGATAATTAAGATTTTATATTTCAAATATAACCGATCGGGGAAGTGAAACCGATAATTCTACGGGGACTGCCGAGCGTCCCCGGGGGTTTTTTTGCTAATCCCCGGGTGGATAGCCTTTGGATTAGCTCGTTTGGACGGTTCAGATCGTGACACGTGTCACAGACATACATCAGTCCCACTTTTGCTACCATAATGTACCGGAGTAGCAAAAACTGTTCGTTTGTAGCAAAAATCAACCAAATTGTGGCAAAACAAGGTTCACCCAAAATACACACATATCTCGCCGGAGACCTCGCCGGAGACGATGTAGCGAAAATGTTGTACTATTGTAGCAAAAAAATTCTGGTATTGTAGCAACACGGACCTCACCGGAAAGCTCAAAAATAAAACTCGCCGGAGATGTAACCCCGGAACTCGCCAGAGGCGTCGCGGGAACCTCACTCGGAGACATGGTAGCAAAAAAAATATGCTAAAGTAGCGAAAAAACACAAAAAAAAGTAGGAGCTTAATGTTGCTAGTGTAGCAAAACCCTTCACCGGAGACCTCGCCGGAGAAATTCGCCGGAGTAGTTCGTTAGAAACATCAGAGCAACAATATTATACCAAATGTAGTGGCGCGGCCGGCCGTGTGTAGCAGTGCCGGCGAACTTGCGTAGCAGCGCGACGGCCGTGTGTAGCAGCGCTGGCGGCATTTTGTAGCGTAGTGGCCGGCCATGTGTAGCAGCGCCGACGAAATCGTATAGCGGCGGCCGGCCGTGTGTAGCAGCGTCGGGACCTTTTGTAGCGGCACGGCCAGCCGTGTGTAGCAGCGCCGACGATCTTTTGTAGCATACTAGCGCCACCATCCTCCATCGTAGCACCAGATGCGACACCACTCGAAATTTTTGGTTTGCAGGCCGCGTCCCCCTTGGTGAATGGCGAGGAATCGGGGCAGCTGCAGTCGAGGACACTGTGGAGGAGAGGGACGGACCGACCGCAGCGCGCCGGCGAGGAATACGGTGGTGCCGGCTAGTAGTGGGTGATAGAGAGTGGCGCGCGGCTGGATGCTCCTGTAGCGCAACAGCGGCGAAAGCTAGGGCGCTCTTTAGCATGGCAGCGGGTCGATGGAGAGCAGCGGCGGAGCGGTCGAACTCGCCCATGGCTGCACAACGAGCGACAGCGGCCACACCTCCATGGATCCATGAGCCAAGTAATACCAAAGAAAAAATCATAGATTAACATTTATAGATTAATGATTGAGTACAAGTCACAAAAAAAAGGAATTATAATTTCATTCATATTTGCTTTTTTATTTTGTTCCATTCAAATTATAACTCATCTAAAAATTAGCTTAATTACCCGGTTCTACCATTCGGAGCTTAATAGTAAACAAACCTCGATTTTAGTGAAAGTATCCAATTGTTCTTGTTGGCTCGCTATGATTGAAAATAAAACTGTATACGGTATGTTTTACTTGAAAGAGCAAGCATAGATACAAGCAATGCACAAACCCAACACATCACCCCGTACCACCTATAGATCGTACGGGACTGTGAGAAGCTGGAGCATCTGCCGGTAGATACGAAACACAACTGTAAAACCTTTGTCATTTTAGATAGTACATGTCTCGGTTCTACAATCCAAGTACACATTCAAAGCGGCGCGGCTGTTGGGGTTGAGCCTAACACTCACCCCCTACGAAACGCTCGTCTACACATGATACTTGTTTTCAAAAATCAGCTATAATCTGGGCTGTTAATTAAGCAATGGAGCTGTAATACAAAATTCAGTTTCATGCTTCGATCTGTTTCTTCTCCGAAGCATAAGATCAGCGAGAGAACAATGCCGACTGATTTGTTGATATCGATAAGACCAAAGCTGAAACCGTTAGAAGACAAACTGAATATTCCCTTTTCTATCACAATCCGAATCAAAGGTGGGTCACCACTTCTTCTAATGGCTAACAATGAACTGATGTAGGATATACAGTTTACCAAAGTAAGGGGATAGAAACACATTTGTGGGACCCCCGTATCTCAAACTAAGCTTCCCCATCCACCGTTTAGCCGTAGCTCGGCCTACAAAATAACATGTGCCGAGCAGCAGCACATAACAGGCAGGTCGCTCCTCTCCTCGTCCAAAATAACAAGCTCAGCCTACTCTCTGCCATGGAGGACATCCAGGCGACCACCATGAATGCGACGGTATCTGTTCTTAACTCTACCACACAGTATCTTCTCTCTATCCAACCACACCAATCCATCTGCATTGCTTTGAAGGGTTCAATCATCTTCTCACCTACACACTGCCTGTCTGCTTGCAGTTGGAGGAGCTGCCATTAATGGCGGACGGTACGGAGGCCGAGCTGCAGCTCTTTGACACAGACTTTGCCGCAACTCCACAGGGAGGCGACGACTTGCGGACGGTATGTACTTAACTGGACAGTTGGTTACCTAAGCAAACATCTCATCATCTCTCCACACTTGTTCATATATCCGGTTGCATAGGAAATCTTCATATTGAAAGCTGTAGAGGTGCCAATCCATTTTGATAGTATGTACTTTCTCAACACTTCGGCAACATTTGCTTTCAAAAACACACACGATGCGGTAAACTAGCTGGCTTAAAAAAATGTATTATGTCGGAACTAATAATGCTAGCTCCCTTTTTAAAACAATGTAATTTTCTAATTACCGTTTTTTCGATTTGCATTTCTTAACCAGGCCATCTTCATGGACATTAGTTCATCCTCCCGGAATAGGTTTCATCCACAACCCACCTTCGACGTGACACCAGAGGTCAATGCGAGGGATGGAATTGCCTTGCCTGAACAAGTAAAGCAAATTTGAATTAATTTTTAGTGCTCAATAATGATTTTTTTTTTGCTTCATTAGATAAAAAAATTGACATAATGACTTGTTCTGAAGTTCGTCATCGACGGCGATATTTTCACAGATTTTAATTCTATGACTGGAGGTCAAGCACAACCACCTTTTTACGGCGGCGGCCAAAATGCAATGGATGAAGAAAACGTAGAACATTACGATCCGTCGACGATGTTTCAGGTGACAATAGGTTTTACACTTGATGCATCATATTTTTTTGTAAAATTGTATGCAATTTGAGATAATTCGAAATTTAAACATTTTTCCAAGTAGTAAATTTGATTTTTAGTAATCTAAATTTGCTGCCACTAAGGTTTTTATTTACGAACACATGTAAATTAATTTCTAGATTCAAAACTATCAAATAACTAGTATATTAAAAGGAGGCCGATGAACAACATAGTACTTTCCCTAACTAATTAGTCTTGCCTAAATAGAATAGTTGTAAAAATAAATTTTAAATAATTCTAGATATTTTTATTTTTTATTTACTTAATTAATTTCTAGTAATGGTTATAGTATGATTTGCAACACAGCGTGATTTTTTAATGTACAAACTCAAGTACACTTTTAAATCCACTCGTCACTACACTTATACTGCAAAGGTACTAAAGACACCCTGGCAGCCTCTCGCATAAAAATAGAAACCATCCACCCCGAAGCAAGCCAAACAGAGCACCACCCCGAACTATCAGATCCAGTAATGGTAGGAGGAAATCCAAGATCCAAAGCGCATGGCCGTGCTGCTGTTAGGTGGAGACCTCGATCAATTCCTTGGAGGATAGTTATTCGGGTATGCGCCCGGAAAAAGTACACCGGGAAGATGTAGATCCGGCAATACCGTGGAGATCTTTTTCCTCTGCGGCGGATGGGGTGATCCACGGCATATTGTTTCTGCAATTAGTATGCTTTAGGTTAGGCTGTAAAACTTGATAAGTTTCTGAAATTCCATAGCTTGCGGAATGGGGAAAAAACACACGTCCGGCCCTGATTTTTTATGAGCCAACTATCTAATCAATAAAAACAATTTAGCAATTTTTAGGAAATTATGTATGCAAAACATAACACTTTTAATGTTTGTGTTTACAGCAGCACCTGATTTCTCCTGGACCGATGTTAGCTCCGTTACCTCAAAGCTGTCCTTCTCAGCCTAACTTCAGCAATATTCCTCCTCAGGTAAATATATTGGCTCAGCCTACCGATCGAAAACATTAGAGGATTCTTGGCCATGAAGCTCTTTAGCTTGATTAATTTTAAATTTTGCTTTATATTCATAACATGAATTTTTTTATGAGCCAACTATCTAATCAATAGAAAAAATTTAATATTTTTTAGGAATTTATTTATGCAAGACATACTACTTTTAATTTTTGTGTTTACACCAACACTTGATTTCTCCTGGACGAGATGCTAGCTCCATTACCTCAAAGCTGCCCTGCTCAGCCTAACTTCAACAATATTCCTCCTCGGGTAAAAATGATAAGATACTCGTACCCAAACACCAATAAGTAATTAAGCTTGTTTTCCTCTTGTATTCAAATGAATGCAAGCAATGCATTGTCTCTTTTATTTTAACTTTTCAATTCTCTGTTTTCCCAGGACATAAACCGGAGCATTGTGCAACAATTGTCGAGATATTGTTGATTCAGCAAAAGGGATGATGAGAAACATGTTTGAGGGGTTTGAAAGTGTGTGCACAAGCTTGAAGCAATCATCGAATCCATGACGCAAGCTGACCCGTGTCATTATTGAAAGGGAGGAGGCATCTAAGAAAAGACACGAAGATAGAAAGAGGACCGAGTTAGGCAAGTTAAACTTTATTCCTATTGAAAATTATTAATAGACAATTATTTTTTGTTGCGGTTTACTGTACCTTTTCCACTTAAAATTTGTTCTACGACTTGTATTGGTAATTAAAAGGATACAAGTTATTCCCATAATATCTGACCTTTTCCAATTAATCTCCAATGCTGAACAGAACTAGGGATTGGGATGAGACATGGAGTTGATATGTATGCAGATGAACCAGCTCAGTCGCAGACAGAAATCTTGTTCGATAAGCAAAAGAGGACAGTAAAGGAAATGGGTGTATGGTTGCAGAATAAAGCTACAGAAGATGAACTAAATGCGTAAGTTATACTAAAAGATACTAAACTACTATCTTCCACAACTTAACAATTTATCTGTACTACTAGCATATATCGCTACGTATCCGCATACTGACTTTATTAACCTCTACACTAGACCATGGATACAATTCAACGACAACCCAAGGATGGCTGTAGATGGGAATTATATCAACAAGTTCATCGATAATGAAGTTGATGTGGATGAGTCAATGGGATTTGCCATCGCAAGGCTGCTTGAACAAAGGTCTAGGAAAGCAAGAAGCGGACTACGGAGTAACATGCCATTTTCTCGCTTCATGATTGGGCGGTAAGTTAACAATCTAATCTGAATTTAAAGAAATTTTGCACTAAGTTCCATAAATAAAATTCATAGATAGGGGTCTGCTGTAATTTTTATCTCTATTTTATGTTTACCAATCTAACAAGCAAGATTTTAACACTTGCAGGATAAGGCTCTAGAGGAAAATTCATCAGCAGCAGACTGCATTCCTCTCTTCGACGAGGCATGGTGTGAAGAAAAGCAAGCTAACTAAGTGCAACAAGGTAGGTGGTTCGACATATAATCAGAACAACACATCACTTTTCCTGCATGGCTAACTATTATTAACTTGTTTTGTCGGATTGTCCCATTTGTGTTTCGTGGGGGGTCCGGTTGTCGGTCTCAATTGACATTCCTGGCAGAACTACTACAACGATACACCCAACAGCTAAACAAACCCCATTTAATGAACTAGAGGAACAATTCAGACCATTTTGCCATAGGCCGACGGAGTTTGCTCTAAGCAACATTTCCTCGCTTACAACGAAGCACATCAAACATGAAGACTGGAGTTACAATGTTGCGCTCAGGCCGAACACACATTCCTTCCGTAAGTCACTACAGCTATACATTTGTTTACATATTCACCAAAAAGTGCGGTCCCAGCTCATAAGCATCTAATAACTTTTTACTTTCTTTGTTTCGCGCAGAAACAATGCTGGAGCGATTACCTTCTACTACAGCATTCCCAGGGAAAACCAATTCATGGTAATGCTAGCTATCTTGAACAAAAATAATACAATTAGTTTCATTCTAGTTGACCTAAATAGAAAATATTTCCTATCGATACATCAGTATCGTTCTCGTCAGAGTTGTTTCTGATGCACCAGTGACAAACGTCAAGATGAATTTTGTGCACGAACTTATCAAGATGTGCAGCAAAACGACGAACAAAACTGTAAAGAGGTGTTCAATCAGGAACGCTACAAACCCGAAAAGGTTGAATGTGGCCGAGCAAGGAGATGGCAGATTAATGAAAAGACCTCGCAAGAAGAAGGTGAAGCCTGCAACAAGTGAATGCAGCGAGACTGGGTCGTGCACCAAGAGTTAATTTTGCCTATCAGAGTGTTTGTAAGCAGAAATGCTGCTTATAGTATGCACCTTATCTTATTCTAGCAACAAACTCCATGTGTAGGAGTTTATAATTATGACGTTTGTGCCTTGTTTGTTATCAACTTAATGTATGCAGCTGTTAGTTTTGGTATGACTACACTGTTTTATTGTTCTACCCGACTAAAACATTATAGGATACTTGGTCATGAATTGTTTTAGCTTGATTAACTAAAAATTTGTTGTACATTCATAACATTAAATTTATTTGGTCAACCTCACTAAAACATTTTAGAGGATTATTGGGGATGGTGTTAATATAAACATTTTAGTCGTTAGCTTGAGTAATTTAAATTTTACTGCATATTCACAAAATAAAATTTAAGTGTTCAACCTAGATATGCTACTTTACATCCTTGCATCAACATACAAACACATATGATGTGTACAACAAATAATTTAATTTTTAATTCTACCTTTTAACAAGGCTTGAACATTGGCAGGAAATAGGTAGACATGGTATTGAAGAATTAATATAAAAATCCACACATGATTTAACATGGAACCTTACAAGTACATATTGCTTATTAGCCCTAAACAACTATTTTGATTTTCAAATCCTACCGGCAATCCAAACACATACAAGCGCAATACATATCAACGCCCAACGGATCAGCACCGACTACGAAATGACATGTCCACTAGAAGTTGGATCTAAACAGCCACCCCGTACAGCTTTTTTGCCTTTTGGTTTGAAAGAGTTTGTAGCTGAAAGCTCGTCTTCCCATTCCCGGAATTTGCATTTCTGCGAGTTACAACAAAAATAAAGGTATGTCGGGATGAGCCATATTATACGGGTAACTAAAAATTGAAGATTTTCACGAGATACTAACCTTGTCCATTCCACATTTGATGAAGATCCTTCCTGGATTGGCTTCAGTTCTCGACTTCCAAAGGTCAGCTTGTTGGTTGCGGTAACAAAGGTACCTCGAATTCCCAAGGTACCCACCACTGCTCTCATAAGCCATTTTCGAAACCGAAGACATCACTGGTGTACTAAATTTTTTCAGGGAGAGCAAAAGAACTAATGAGACACAGTGGACCTGAGCTACAGAATTGGGAAGGCTGAGGAAGAGTTGGTGTATCAGCACATTGAGAAGGTAAGCTTTTTATAGGCCAACTAGCCGTTTGAACACATATGAGCTGTTTTCCACACCATGCACTACACTGTACTGTAAAAACAGAATATAGCCGTTGCGGATCTAGCAAAGGAACGGTAACAGATATCATGATAATCCATAAACAGATGTGTTTGCATTAGCAAAATTGATAAACAGACATACCATTAGCCAGTACAATTATCTTTATCACCTCTTTTTACTGTAACAAATATACAGACAAAACAACATGCTCAATAAAAAATTAAATTGTGCCAGCTAGACCTTTTTATTTATGGGACAGTTTTCGTTAACAAATTTAAATACAGACATTTCCTACACATGCATTTCAATGATTTTTTAAATGGATATGTCGTGTGGAAGGAATAATCTCCCATGTGATACCATAATACGTGATCAATCAAATCAAAAAAATTGCAGATGAATACATATCCGAAAAAATAACAGGAAAGCTTCACTTTAACTCGGAAAGCGTTAAATTCTGGTCTCTTAACTCATAGGGAATTCATTAATAATTTGATGGGGAAGGACACAAATGCTTGTTAAATTAAAATTCATACAACTATGAGATAATTCGGATTACAAGGTCTCAGGCTTCTACTTTGCGACATATGTAGATTTTCGCCCGCAAGTAGACCTGTTGTGCCCCGTCTCACCACAACTCTTGCACTCAGCGCCGTGTTGCGGTCCACCGCAATATGTTCCATCCTAGCTGGGCAAGAAGATGTGTTGTGTTGAGTAGAACCACACGATCCGCAATGTTCAACGAGTGTAAGCGCCAGTCTTTAGGAACCTTGTTGATCTACGAGGTACCTCCTCGTCAACGACTTGTCCATTACCACAAGAAGGGGCAGTTCTCTTCCTAGAGCCAGGTGATTCTATTGGTGACTTAAATCTCAGCTCCTTCGGTCTACCACGAGATCTTACCCGTGGAGGAGCTGCACAAGACGCGTCGAACACCAGGTTTGCTGAATTATCACCTGGTAAACATGTTGCCTCCACACCATTTCTCCCAGGATCATCAACTGTCATTGCAGAAATAGCAGCCTTAGCCTGACTAACATAATCAACTGCTACCTCGAACGCTTGCCTCGATGTTGAGCCCAATCCAACCAGCTCCATCGCGCATGCGTGCAATAAACCATGCATGGAAGCAGCATCATCCCCCCTAGATACAGCTTCTTTGTAACCGGGGATGAAGCACTCAACTCCTTCCTTGCGGATATTGTCCATCTCTTCCTAACAAGCCCTTCCGGTATACAAACGGCTCCTGTATGCACAAGGACTCGCACGCATATCGAGGGCATTTTTTAAAATTCCTTGTTTTCGTGAACACACCATATGTGCACGAGTTAAAGAAATATACCCAACAAACAAATAAAAATTATTGATTTAATATAATAAAAATACCTTAAGCACATGACGACATGGTATCCCCGAGTGCTCAAATGTTTTGCGGACACACACAAAATCTGTTCTATCTCGGATTGACTGTAACAACAAACTCTTTTCTTGAATAATCAAACTCAGCCCTAGCATTTGCATACTTAAGTATGTACCTCGCACCATCTTCATATTCGATGCAGCTTATAAGATCCAGACCTGAATAATTCTCTGTAAAAACGTTCAAACATATTCCTAGTGTATATTCTGCTACCGTGCTTCTCTATAGGAACACCGGCACGCAATAGGAAGTTCACCTACAGTGAGAACGATGAATGGAAATTCCATCAAATGAACAGTGACAGAGAATTTAAATCAAAGATTTATTTTATTTTGTTTTAGTATACCTGCTTCGTGGCATGCTCCTCCCTTCCTTGGTCCGCTACACGGTGCCGTAACTAACCTGTCAAATTGGGTCACAAAGAGGTGCATCGGTGCGGATCGCGGTATGTATGTCTTTAGCACATGGTTTGCACTTTCACTTCGTCGTGTGCTTGTCATACCAGCGACGAAAGTATCCTTGAAGTATGGTTTAGCCCACATTTCACGATTCTCATATGCTCTAGCCAAGAACTCATTTTCATCTAACGCATGCCCGGTAATAATTTCTGCCCATCGTGTCTCAAACTCCTCCACCTCAACTATCCGGTCAAGCAGCTCATGTAGTTCTCTTTTAAATGCCGAGTTCTTGCTTGTAGATTGGTCCTAGCGACTCCTTTGCTTTACGAAGAACGTGCCACTTGCACCAACGATGTCTGGTATCAGGCCATTCTGTCTCAAGCGCCACACGCATCTGGTGACACTGATCTGCGCTTTTCCAAAAAAAAGGCACGTCACACAAATAACTTAACAATCTGTAAATAAAATATGTATTACTTGTACAATAAAATATACCAGTGAGAATTGTTTGTGGTGCATCTTTCCCCATCAAGGAGACAAAGTTGCGGAATGTCCACTTGAAAGCTTCTATAGTCTCCTCTCGTTAGCAGCACACCACCCAAAATTATGCTCTGAAAATGATTGTTGACACCGACGAACAATCCAAAAGGAAGGTTATACAGATTCGTCCTGTAGGTGGTGTCGAAGGTAACCACGTCGCCAAAACATGCATAGTCAACCTTGCTGGAACCGTGCGCAAATAGCAAGGACCTTACTCTTTTACGATCATCTAGGTCCATGCATATAGAGAAACCAGGATCCCTTGCCTTAATCCTAGCAAAGTTTTCTAGTGTTTTTGACATGTCTCCCTCTATAGACTCTCGAGCTAGCTTAGCACATAATGTACGTGACAGATTGCCGGCTGAATGGGACATATGAATCAGATCGGTGAATCTGTCCCAACTATTGAGCAAACTACGGACAGCTTGGACGTTGTTTGCTCTTAAGTGCCGTACCGAGTTCACGAGTATTTCCATCGATACGGCTGTGTGAAGGCCACCTACGCTTTTCCCCGCACGAAACAGACAATGGGTGTGCATGCTGACATACAAATCTCTTCACATACCAGGACTCGTCATCTGACCGTAGCAATGATAGTACACAAGGACATTCGCATCTAGAAGAACGACTATTTTCTGACTTCTCCTTCCCCGCAAAATCCCATTCAAACTGTTTTACTTTCACCATAATAAGTCTAAACCATGATATTAAATCTTCTGGATTACATAGAGGAACATTAACAACATACCGCACATGAACAAAGTATGTCCTGTCTAGTCTTCAGCCTGGATGTATTTATCCTGCTCCTGCCATACCGGATGCCAAAACCAATTTCCCATGAGTACATGTTGAAATACTCGAAAGCTTCCTCTAAAGTTTGAAACACTTGTCCAACTTTTGGCTCAAATATGCATTTTTCTCCCCTGCCAGATGCTTCTCTTAGAGCCCTCTCCACAGCTCCGTAGTTCCAGGATGCAGGAAGGCAGGCTCCAGAGGGCATGCTGCATCGAAAATAGTTCCCATTAACTTAATTCTCGCGCAGGGATTTAAAGATAGAAGCATGTAATATGAGGATACAAAATGATTTAGACAAATAAGGTACTTACCTGTTAGACTGCTCGCCCAAATCCATCTAGACAGAGGTTCAGTTAACACTTTCAAATCTTGACTGTATATATCCTTTCTCTGATTCTGATTTCTTTTCACAGTTATTTAGTTTTTGTGTTGAACAAGCAGTGGGTGCCGAATCTAAGATTAGCAATGCAAACTACGCAAACAAGCAGTGGGTCGCTGTGCTATCGTCTCTAACAAAACAGATGATCGTTGAGGTGTATTTAGCACTTGTAGAAACAAATGCACAACTCATGTGTATTCTGAAATGTATCTATTGTTGTACTACGATTATTTTTGCATTCGAACCGTCGATCATATTCTACATTGTAGAAATACAACTTTACACTTCGCCAGCGTGGTAACGGTTGTAACGGCCAAAAATTGGACGTTAGCTCACTCCACTACCTGACATAGAAATCATGATCCCATTGATTTGCATGCACACTATATCCAACGGCTGTTTGTGGGTGCACAGCTAGCCGCCATGAATATATAGGACATATTCATACTACACTCGGGTGTAGTTACACCCACGCGTGTTTCTCATAATCTAGAGAGTATCTACCATACCGAAGAGTATGTACATGTAGTATGAAGTATATAAGAATATTTTGGTAGTATATATACTACTTTGCGGGCAGTATGTACATTTTTTTACGTAGACTTATTTTTACGTATATGTATGCATGTATTTGTTATATATAGTGCAAACTACGTGCTCATTTATATTTTTTCCATCAAACTTGGTTTGGAATAACTTAGATATAGTGTAAAAACATACTCAAACCGATAAAGTATCGTATATACTTCCGCATGGTAGTATATTAGATATGGGTGTAGCTACACCCAGGGGTAGGAAGTATTTATCCTATATATATATATATATATATATATATATATATATATATATATAGTGTTATGACCTGCAATGTTTCTGTTGTACCACTCTGAGGGATGTGATATTTGTAAAGAAGCCCCTTCATGAATGTCACATCAATGACTTGTATACTAAAACATGCAGTGGTATGCTGCGTCACCGCAAATCCTGATGCGGCAACTAGCTCCGGGTCCTTCTGAGACTAGCGATCCGTCTTAGGCGAAGCTTGATGAAAACGCTGAACATCATATGCCCCTCCTACCAAACGTAGGAGAGAAATTGAAGGAAGTGGATCCGCGAAGCGCGGGCGTGGTCCTTGCACGCCGCCACTAAGACGCTGGAAAAAGAGGTGTCCTGCCTCCAAATGATAAACGCAACTAAGAAGGACAGAATAGACCAATTCTTCTCTATCCGCCGCCGAGACGCGGCAACGACATCGTGATGTAGGATAACGTTGCATAGAAAACAAAAATTTTCCTACCGCGAACACGCAATCCAAGCCAAGATGCAATCTAGAAGACGGTAGCAACGAGGGGGTATCGAGTCTCACCCTTGAAGAGATTCCAAAGCCTACAAGATGAGGCTCTTGTTGCTGCGGTAGACGTTCACTTGCCGCTTGCAAAAGCGCGTAGAAGATCTTGATCACGATCGGTTCCGGCGCCACGAACGGGCAGCACCTCCGTACTCGGTCACACGTTCGGTTGTTGATGAAGACGACGTCCACCTCCCCGTTCCGGCGGGCAGCGGAAGTAGTAGCTCCTCTTGAATCCGACGAGCACGACGGCGTGGTGTCGGTGGTGGTGGAGAAGTCCGGCGGAGCTTCGCTAAGCGTGCGGGAAGTGGAGGAGCGGGGCGGCTAGGGTTTGGGGAGAGGGGGCGCCGGCCACTATGGGGTGCGGCCACCTTGGTGGTGTTTGAGGTGGCCGACCCCCTCCCCTTGGCCCTCATTATATAGGTGGAACCCCAAGAGGTGGTGTCCAAGTCTTCGAATAAGACCCGAACCAAAAACCTTCCATAGGAGGGGGGAAACCTAGCCAAGCTAGGACTCCCACCAAGGTGGGAGTTCCACCTCCCATGTGGGGGGTGGCCGGCCCCCTAAGGCCTTGTTTGGCAAAAGTGTTTTACAGAGTATTTGAGAGTATTTTTTGGAGGGGATTGGGTGAAAACACCCCTATCACCAAAAACACTTTGTTACACCAATATTCCCTCACTCGTCAATACTCTTCATTGATTTTCTATTTGGAAGGCAGGGATATGAACTTGAATTTCAGCAGACTTTTTTTCACAGTTCAGACTAGTTACGAAGTGAAATCTCTTCGACTTAGAAGTTTATGCTCCAAGAGCAATCACTAGTACTTGATACATTCAGAAATCAAAGTTGACAAAGAATCAGCTAAACAAAGAAGCAATTTTCGAGTACTAGTTCAAATCTGCAGTGTGACTCATTCGATTGAAAAGTAGAAGTCGAATCAGTACTAGCTAAGAAAGTCCAGATCAAGTACAAGATACAGTAGAATCGACTGACCGGTTGATGGGACGGAGCAGCTAGAATCCGGCGATGGCCTTCCAGGTTGCAGACGGGCCGGAGTGAAGGTCTTCACGGACGCAGATGGGGCGTCGCTCCGAGCGTCAGCGTCGCCAACGCAGAAAAAACGCGAGGGACTGGGAGCGTCTCGAATACACGTCAATCCGGCGTGTATCGGGGAGTTTTCTGGAGTTGAGCCCCGCGTAAACCGGCCCGCCAAACGGCCAACTCATGATTTCACGTGTAATAATATTGCGCTGGGATAATACACTGGAAACCTGGCTAATACTCCTGTACCAAACAGGGCCTAAGGGGGAGTCCACTTGGGACTCCTCCCCCACTAGGGTTGGCCGGCCATGGAGGTGGAGTCCCATGTGGACTCCACCTTCCTTGGTGGTTTCTTCCGGACTTTTCTAGAACCTTCTAGAACCTTCCATAGAACCTTCCGCGACATTTTAATTCACATAAAATGACATCCTATATATGAATCTTATTCTCCGGACCATTCCGGAACTCCTCGTGATGTCCGGGATCTCATCCGGGACTCCGAACAAATATTCGAACTCCATTCCATAATCAAATACTACCATTTCAACATCCAACTTTAAGTGTGTCACCCTACGGTTCGTGAACTATGCGGACATGGTTGAGTACTCACTCCGACCAATAACCAATAGCGGGATCTGGAGATCCATAATGGCTCCCACATATTCAACGATGACTTTAGTGATCGAATGAACCATTCACATACAATACCAATTCCCTTTGTCTCGCGATATTTTACTTGTCCGAGGTTTGATCTTCGGTATCACTCTATACCTTGTTCAACCTCGTCTCCGACAAGTACTCTTTACTCGTACCGTGGTATGTGGTCTCTTATGAACTTATTCATATGCTTGCAAGACATTAGACGACATTCCACCGAGAGGGCCAGAGTATATCTATCCGTCATCGGGATGGACAAATCCCACTGTTGATCCATATGCCTCAACTCATACTTTCCGGATACATAATCCCACCTTTATAACCACCCATTTACGCAGTGGCGTTTGGTGTAATCAAAGTACCTTTCCGGTATAAGTGATTTACATGATCTCATGGTCATAAGGACTAGGTAACTATGTATCGAAAGCTTATAGCAAATAACTTAATGACGAGATCTTATGCTACGCTTAATTGGGTGTATCCATTACATCATTCATACAATGATATAACCTTGTTATTAATAACATCCAATGTTCATGATTATGAAACTAATCATCCATTAATCAACAAGCTAGTTAAGAGGCATACTAGGGACTCTTTGTTGTTTACATATCACACATGTATCAATGTTTCGGTTAATACAATTATAGCATGGTATATAAACATTTATCATAAACATAAGATATATAATAACCACTTTATTATTGCCTCTTGGGCATATCTCCAACAGATCTCCCACTTGCACTAGAGTCAATAATCTAGATTACATTGTAAGGAACCTAACACCCATGGCATTACGGTGTTGGTCATGCTTTGCCCTAGGGAGAGCTTTAGTCAACGGATGCTGCTACATTCAGATCGGTGTGTACTTTGCAAATCTTTACTTCTCCATCTTCGATGTACTCGCGAATCGAGTGGTAACGCGGCTTGATATGCTTCAGCCTCTTGTGTGACCTTGGTTCTTGTGCATTGGCGATGGCACCCATGTTGTCACGGTATATGACTAGTGGGTCCAATGCACTCGGAACCACACCGAGCTCTACAATGAACCTCTTCATCCATACCGCTTCGATGAAGCCTGCGAAGCCGCTATGTACTCCGATTCTGTTGAAGACTTCGCCACCGTGCACTTGCTTCGAGCTTGCCCGGCTTACTGCAGCACCATTCAATATAAACACGTACCCGGATCGTGACTTAGAGTCATCGGGATCGGTGTTCCAACTTGCATCGGTGTAACTTGTTACAACGAGCTCTTGGTCACCTCCATAACAAAGAAACATATCCTTAGTTCTTTTTAAGTGCTTCGGGATATTCTTGACCGCTGTCCGATGCTCCATTCCTGGATCACTTTGATATCTGCTAGTCAAACTAACGGCATGCGCTATATCCGGTCTTGTACATAGCATGGCATACATAATAGAGCCTACTGCCGAAGCATAGGGGATCTGATTCATCCTTTCTCTTTCTGTCATGTAGCCGGTCCTTGAGTCTTACTCAAGACCTTGCACTAGTAACATAGGTAAAAACCCTTTCTTACTTTCGTCCATTCTAAACTTCTTTAGAATCTTGTCCGAGTATGTACTCTGCGATAGCCCTATTAGGCGTCTTGATCTATCTCTATAAATCTTGATGCCTAATATATACGATGCTTCACCAAGGTCTTTCATTGAAAAACTATTATTCAAATAACCTTTTACACTTGCTTAATAGTTCTATATCATTCCCAATCAATAATATGTCATCTACATATAATATCGGGAATGCTACAGAGCTCCCACTCACTTTCTTGTAAATACGAGGCCTCTCCATGACATCGTATAAACCCGAAGTCTTTGATCACCTTATCAAAACGTCGGTTCCAACTTCTTGATGCTTGCTTCAGTCCATAGATTGAACGCTGATGTTTGCATACTTTGTCAGCATTTTTAGGATCGACAAAACCTTTGGGTTGTACCATATACAACTCTTTCTCAATGTCTCCATTAAGGAATGCCGTTTTGACATCCATCTGCCAAATCTCATAATCGAAAAATGCAGCTATTGCTAACAAAATCCTCACAGATTTTAGCTTCGCTACGGGTGAGAAAGTCTCATCGTAGTCAACTCCTTGAATTTGTCGGAAACCCTTTGCGACAAGTCGAGCTTTATAGACGATAATATTACCATCGACATCTGTTTTTCTCTTGAAGATCCATTTATTCTCGACAGCCTTTCGGCTATCGGGTAAGTCTACCAAAGTCCATACTTTGTTATCATACATGGATCCCATTTCGGATTTCATGGCTTCTTGCCATTTGTTGGAATCACGGGCTCATCATCGCTTCTTCATACGTCGCGGGGTCCTCATCATTGTTATCCACAATCATGACATTTAGACAAGGATCATACCAATCAGGAGTGGCACGTTCCCTTGTCGATCTGCGAGGTTCGATAGTTTCCTCGTTCGAAGTTTCATGATCATTATCATTAGCTTCCTCTGTTGCCGGTGTAGGCGGTACAGGTACAACTTCCGGTATTGCGCTACTCTGATCAACGAGTATAGATTCATTAATCTCATCAAGTTCTACTTTTCTTCCAGTCACCTCTTTAGTGAGAAATTCTTTCTCAAGAAAGGTTCCGTTCTTAGCAACAAAGATTTTGCCTTCGGATCCGTGATAGAAAGTGTACCCTATAGTTTCCTTAGGGTATCCTATGAAGACGCATTTCTCCGCTTTGGGTTCTAGCTTGTCCGGTTGTAACTTTTTTACATAGGCTTCGCAACCCCAAACTTTAAGGAACGACTGACTTAGGTTTCTTATTAAACCATAATTCATACGGTGTCGTTTCTACGGATTTTGATGGTGCTCTATTTAAAGTGAATGCGGCTGTCTCTAATGCATAACTCCAAAATGATAACGGCAAATCAGTAAGAGACATCATAGAACGAACCATATCTAAGAGAGTTCGATTACGACGTTCGGACACACCGTTTCGTTGTGGTGTTCTCGGCGGTGTCAATTGTGAAAGTATTCCGCATTTCTTTAAATGCATGCCAAACTCATAACTCAGATATTCACCTCCACGATCAGATCGTAGAAATTTGATCTTCTTGTTACGTTGATTTTCTACTTCACTTTGGAATTCCTTAAACTTCTCGAAAGTTTCGGATTTATGTTTCATGAAATAGATATACCCATATCTACTCGGATCATCTGTGAAGGTTAGAACATAACGATAACCACCGCGCGATGCTACACTCATTGGTCCGCACACATCGGTATGTATGATTTCCAATAAGTCGGTAGCTCGCTCCATCATTCCGGAAAATGGAGTCTTAGTCATTTTTCCCATTAGACATGCTTCGCATCTATCAAGTGACTCAAAGTCAAGTGATTCAAGTAATCCATCGGTATGGAGTTTCTTCATGCGTTTCACTCCAATATGACCAAGACGACGATTGCCACATATAAGTAGAATTATCATTCAATTTAATTCGCTTAGCATCAATGTTATGTATATGCGTATCACTACTATCGAGAGCTAATAGAAATAAGCCATTCTTTTCAGGTGCTCGACCATAAAAGATATTATTCATAAAAATAGAACAACCATTATTCTCAGATTTGAATGAATAACCGTCTTGCATTAAACAAGATCCAGATATAATGTTCATGCTCAACGCAGGTACATAATAACAATTATTTAGGCTTAAAACTAATCCCGAAGGTAGATGTAGAGGAAGTGTGCCGATTGCGATCCCATTGACCTTGGATCCGTTTCCAACGCGCATCGTCACTTCATCTTTCAGCGAGTTGTCGTTTACTCTTTAGTTCCTCGTTTCGAGTTACAAATATGAGCAACCGAACCGGTATCAAATACCCAGGTACTAGAACGAGAACCGGTGAAATGAACATCTATAACATGTATATCGGATATACCTTCTTTCTTCTTCTTGACAAGGCCGCTCTTCGGATCCGCCAAATACTTGGAGCAATTACGCTTCCGGTGTCCCTTCTCCTTGCGGTAATAGCACTCGAGCATCGGGCTTAGGGCCGTTCTTAGGTTTCATAGGAGGCGTGGCAGCTTTCTTGCCACCCTTCTTGAATTTTCCCTTAGACTTGCCCTGTTTCTTGAAACTGGTGGTCTTGTTGACCATCAACACTTGGTGCTCTTTCTTGATCTCAATCTCGGCAGCTTTTAGCATGCCAAAGAGTTCGGGTAACTCCTTGTTCATGTTCCGCATATTGTAGTTCATCACAAAGTTCTTGTAACTTGGTGGCAGTGATTGAAGGACACGATTAATCCCCGGTCCGTTAGGAATCACTATTCCCAAGTCACCGAGTTTCTTCGCATGCCCGGTCATGGCGAGCATGTGCTCACTAATGGAGCTGCCTTCTTCCATCATACAGCTGAAGAAATGTTTCGATGCTTCATAGCATTCCACGGCCGCATGAGTCTCAAAAATAGCTTTCAGCTCATTCATCAACTCATGAGGATCGTGGTGCTCAAAACGTTTTTGAAGATCGGATTCCAGGCTGCACAGGATGGCACACTGAACTTGAGAGTACCGAGTTTTCCGAGTCTCGTAAACAGCTTTTACTTCATCGGTTTCAGTTTAGCGGGAGGGTCACCTAGCGGTGCATCAAGCACATATTGCGGATTTCCGCCGAGAGGAAGATCCTCACATGACGGAACCGGTCGGTGAAGTTGCTACCGTTGCTCTTAAGTTTTTCTTTCTCTAGGAACTGGTTAAAATTGATTGGGGACGCCATCTCTACAACATATATTTGCAATAGTTTAGACTAAGTTTATGACAAATTGAGTTCAAATTTTAATTCAACATAATTAAAAAACTAGGTGAACTCCCACTCAAAACAATATCCCTCGCATTGTCTTAGTGATCACACGAACCAAATCCACCGCACCTAAACCCGATCATCACGAGAAAAGGTGTGATTTCAATGGCGAACACTCAAAGTGTTCATCATATCAATCATATGATTCATGCTCTACCTTTCGGTATCATGTATTCCGAGACCATGTACGTACATGCTAGGCTCGTCAAGGCCACCTTAGTATCCGCATGTGCAAAACTGTCTTGCACCCGTTGTATGTACTTATTGAATCTATCACACCCGATCATCATGAGATGCTTCGAAACGACAAGACTTGATAACGGTGCTACTAAGGATGAACACTTTATTATCTTGAGATTTTAGTGAGGGATCATCTTATAATGCTACCGTCGCGATCTAAGCAAAATAAGATGCATAAAAAGGATTAACATCACATGCGGTTCATATGTGATATGATATGGCCCTTTTGTCTTTGCGCCTTTGATCTTCATCTCCAAAGCACGGACATGATCTCCATCATCTTCGGGCATGATCTCCATCATCGTCGGCGAAGCACCAAGGTCAATGGCGCCGTCTTCATGATTGTCCTCCATGTAGCAACTATTACAACTACTTTGAAATACTACTCAACATGAACTTTAAAGACAACCATAAGGCTCCTGCCGGTTGCCACAATACAATAATGATCATCTCATACATATTCATCATCACATTATGGCCATATCACATCACCAAACCACTGCAAAAACAAGTTAGACGCTCTCTAATTTGGTTTGCATATTTTACGTGGTTTAGGGTTTTCGATATAGATCTAATCTACCTACGAACATGAACCACAACGTTGATACTAATGTTGTCAATAGAAGAGTAAATTGAATCTTTACTATAGTAGGAGAGACAGACACCCGCAAAGCCTCTTATGCAATACAAGTTGCATGTCGAACGAGGAACAAGTCTCATGAACGCGGTCATGTAAAGTTAGTCCGAGCCGCTTCATCCCACTATGCCATAAAGATGCAAAGTACTCAACTAAAGATAACAAGAGCATCAACGCCCACAAACCATTGTGTTCTACTTGTGCAACCATCTATGCATAAACCTGGCTCTGATACCACTGTAGGATAACGTTGCATAGAAAACAAAAATTTTCCTACCGCGAACACGCAATCCAAGCCAAGATGCAATCTAGAAGACGGTAGCAACGAGGGGGTATCGAGTCTCACCCTTGAAGAGATTCCAAAGCCTACAAGATGAGGCTCTTGTTGCTGCGGTAGACGTTCACTTGCCGCTTGCAAAAGCGCGTAGAAGATCTTGATCACGATCGGTTCCGGCGCCACGAACGGGCGAGCACCTCCGTACTCGGTCACACGTTCGGTTGTTGATGAAGACGACGTCCACCTCCCCGTTCCGGCGGGCAGCGGAAGTAGTAGCTCCTCTTGAATCCGACAGCACGACGGCGTGGTGTCGGTGGTGGTGGAGAAGTCCGGCGGAGCTTCGCTAAGCGTGCGGGAAGTGGAGGAGCGGGGCGGCTAGGGTTTGGGGAGAGGGGCGCCGGCCACTATGGGGTGCGGCCACCTTGGTGGTGTTTGAGGTGGCCGGCCCCCTCCCCCTTGGCCCTCATTATATAGGTGGAACCCCAAGAGGTGGTGTCCAAGTCTTCGAATAAGACCCGAACCAAAAACCTTCCATAGGAGGGGGGAAACCTAGCCAAGCTAGGACTCCCACCAAGGTGGGAGTTCCACCTCCCATGTGGGGGTGGCCGGCCCCCTAAGGGGAGTCCACTTGGGACTCCTCCCCCACTAGGGTTGGCCGGCCATGGAGGTGGAGTCCCATGTGGACTCCACCTTCCTTGGTGGTTTCTTCCGGACTTTTCTAGAACCTTCTAGAACCTTCCATAGAACCTTCCGCGACATTTTAATTCACATAAAATGACATCCTATATATGAATCTTATTCTCCGGACCATTCGGAACTCCTCGTGATGTCCGGGATCTCATCCGGGACTCCGAACAAATATTCGAACTCCATTCCATAATCAAATACTACCATTTCAACATCCAACTTTAAGTGTGTCACCCTACGGTTCGTGAACTATGCGGACATGGTTGAGTACTCACTCCGACCAATAACCAATAGCGGGATCTGGAGATCCATAATGGCTCCCACATATTCAACGATGACTTTAGTGATCGAATGAACCATTCACATACAATACCAATTCCCTTTGTCTCGCGATATTTTACTTGTCCGAGGTTTGATCTTCGGTATCACTCTATACCTTGTTCAACCTCGTCTCCGACAAGTACTCTTTACTCGTACCGTGGTATGTGGTCTCTTATGAACTTATTCATATGCTTGCAAGACATTAGACGACATTCCACCGAGAGGGCCCGAGTATATCTATCCGTCATCGGGATGGACAAATCCCACTTGTTGATCCATATGCCTCAACTCATACTTTCCGGATACATAATCCCACCTTTATAACCACCCATTTACGCAGTGGCGTTTGGTGTAATCAAAGTACCTTTCCGGTATAAGTGATTTACATGATCTCATGGTCATAAGGACTAGGTAACTATGTATCGAAAGCTTATAGCAAATAACTTAATGACGAGATCTTATGCTACGCTTAATTGGGTGTATCCATTACATCATTCATACAATGATATAACCTTGTTATTAATAACATCCAATGTTCATGATTATGAAACTAATCATCCATTAATCAACAAGCTAGTTAAGAGGCATACTAGGGACTCTTTGTTGTTTACATATCACACATGTATCAATGTTTCGGTTAATACAATTATAGCATGGTATATAAACATTTATCATAAACATAAGATATATAATAACCACTTTATTATTGCCTCTTGGGCATATCTCCAACACGTGATCCACCACATAGTTCTTCCTCGGCGCCGGTAAAGAGGGAGGAGGCACATTCACGCCGCGCGGGTGCCTATACCTCGGGCATCGCAGTGCGCCACTCCTCCCGCCGGTTCTTCCACCACCACGCCACCACCACTGTAGTCGGAGAAGAAATGGTGGGAGGTGGAGAGATCTATGCGGGCGGTGAACCGCGGCACCATCGATCGATAGGATGTGTCGGGGCAGCATTTGATGTTGCACCGGTTGACGAACGAGGACATCTCGGTGGCGACGCAACGGCATGCGAAGTGGTGGCCGGGCATCGACAGCCACAACGTCGTCGACCTCGACGGGCCTGCTCTGGCACTAGCACCGGCGGTAAAGCCGTAGGATGGCGACGACAACAACGACTTCGACTTCGGCTTTTCGAAGGTGACGATGCCAACAACCTAGACTTCAGCGTGTTTGGCCACCGTCGTTAGATTTTATTTTACCTTTCTAGTTTAAATTTATCAAAGTTTGTACAAAATTTAAAGAAACCCACCAGAGTTTTAATTTTGTGTTTCTATTGGAGCCGAGTTTCCGGGGTTGTTGGTGTGTGCTACCTCTCTTCAAATTAGGGAGGACGTGCGGGCGCCTCCCATAGCGCACTGCCAACGCACATGCCCCCGCCTATTTGGCGGGGCGCCGGTGGAGATGGTGTAATGTCGACAGATGCTATAGAACACACGTTCTAGCAAAGATATCTGAACTTCTGGAGTAGGATTAAGGACTGCCAGTGCCAGTACACATTGGATAGGAGATAGTGTCTGCTCTAGTACATGAAGATTACAGAATAAGTAAACGGGAATGTGACTAAGGCTTGGATCCGTTGGGCGGCGGGATGCCGCAGAGCTCCGGGGACGCGTCGCCACTCCCACGTGTGGCGCCGGTGCGCACCCTGCTGCGCGCGAGGAGGAACCCGAGGGCGTGTCCGGCGACGGCCGCGAGGAGCACGCCGACGTTGAAGGACATGACGGCCAGCATCACCAGGTACGCCAACCCCATCCTGGCGGCATGCACCGCCGTGAGCAGCGCCGCGGAGGACGCCGTGGCCTCCCCGCCGCCGCGCCGGGCGAGGCGGCGCGAGAGCAGCGCGAGCGCCTCGGTGAGCGCGGCGAGGGCGAGCACGAGGAGCAGGCAGAGGATGTACATCCCGGCGCCGCGGTCCCCCGGCCAGCCCGGGAAGAGGACCACGGCGCGGTCGCCCCAGAAGAACGCCATGTGCATCATCCCCGCCATCTTGTGGTCGGCGGCCCGCGGCGGCGCCATCGTCATCGCCCCCATGTCGCCGCCCATCGCCATGCCCCTCATTGCTAGTACTAGTAGTAGATGTTTCTCTGGTTCTTGGCCAAAGGAGAGAGGAAACGGATCGGGGAAGCTGCAGTGGGACGGAACGCAGATATAGGGTGACAGCAGTGGCGCGGGAGGAAGAAGGTTATACGTACTAAAATCAATCAGGAGAATCGCATGGCGGAGCGGTGGGAAGAGCGAGCTTCTGTCCCGTGACTGCACTGAACAACCGGGGAGGGACCGGGACGTTGTCGCTTGCTCTGCGGCGCTCGCTCGACCGGGACATTTTTGTAGTACGCCGTAGCTACCGGCTACGGCCTGGCATCTGAAGATCGATGGTCTGCTACGGTGCTCGGTTACTGTATCGTGCACAGCCAGGAGGTGGGAGTCGGGAAAGCATGACTAACCTGCTAGTGCTAGAGATGGCACTGATCTCAATCCCGACGTTTTCCCGTTTCGATGGAATCTATCTACTGACCGTGGAGTTCTTAATGGTTTTTTCTCTCTCGTGCAAGCAACAAACACTCTGCAGCCAGCAAGCCTGTAGCCGGAGGAAAACAAACTTTGCAGTATCTAGGCATGAGGTTCCTTTCGAACATTTTGGGTAGCACGCCAGCATAATTGGTTCCTTGGTGTGAGTGTCCGCCACTGCCTTCACCCTTTTCTCATATACATCTCCAAAACTAAAATACTAGCTCTATTTATAAAAAGATGTCGCATATTTTTCTAAATTTAAGGTATCTAGACACTCTGCAAGTTTGTCTAAATTTAGACATATCTAAAGACTCCTTAGTGTATAAATACACCTAAATTTACACAAATCTTTGACATTTTTTTATGGACGGCGGGAGTACCACAGGTCATTTTCGCATTTTATTGTCATCCATTGATCCAATCTCCTGATCCAATATCTCGACCCCCTCTCGTTTTCTCTGAGGCGATAGAGGGATCCGAAACTCCACCGTCATAGGGCTCTCCCCACGTGCTCATGTTCTCTATTGCTGTCGAGCGATGCCCGTGCTGTATGGCGACAGAGCTCCTGCGCTGCGATCTGGTGGTGGGGATCAGCCACGCCGATAGTGCGGTTCTTGGTGCCGGTCAGCTTGGTCATCCGCCCTCCTGGCTAGGCCACTTGGTGCCATGACCAAGGCTTGACCGTCCTCCTAGTGGCTCGAGCACCATGGGTTCCATGGACGCAATCCAGATCTCGGGGTGGCTCCTAAATCGGTGGGCCTGGTTCTTGGCTGGCCACGACGTGATCTCCGAGGGTGGTTGGTCCGGTGTACAATCTTTGGATGGAGGTTCATGGAGCAAGATCCGGGTGAAAGCCCTATTTCGACTGATGGCAGAAAATCACTGACAGCGATACCTTGTGTGTCGTCTCCTTCTTGAAGGCATCGCTGAGGTGAAGCTCCCACCTACCTCCAATACCTTCAGGGAAACCCTAGATCTATGGATCAGATGACGTCGGCGCTCCCGTGTCTGGGCCACCAATCTTGGAGGTGCGCATTGGACTAAGGGACCAGTGGATGGTTTTCTTGCGGAGTGGTGTTGTTTCTAGCGCATCGTTGGCGACGAGTCTCGATGGCGTCACACAACGGAGTCTCGGCAGCTGACGCGATGTTGCACACGCGCAAGCAGGTGACGACAACAGCGTAGCCATGAATTGTTGACGCGCGGGCCAAAAAACCAAGAGCCCAAAAAATTTCAAGAAAACTCCAATTTTAAGGCATAAGAGAATACAAGCTCTGTTGCATAACTAAAATGAATTTAAACACTTTTGTTTTAAAAGATATAACAAAAGACAGTATATAATGTCGATCAGTACGTAAACAACAAAAAATGGTACCAAATCAAAGAGATGGTTGTCCCGAACATCCCATGACTACATCTTCAATAGTAGAAGAAGCTAATCCTTCAAGTATGAAATTTAAAATGCCAATCAGCACGTAAACAACAAGTGAATAGTTCATAATGGACAAAATATGAAAAATTACTTCTAGGACGAGGTAAAATGTCTTTGCACGAGCGATAACCTTGAAATCTATCTATGATCTTTGACTCTTCAATACTAATAAATACATCTCGCTTAATATAACAGACCATTCTATGATTCATCGAGTCATCTTGATAATACTCATTGCTGAAAAGGCCCTTTCCACCGTTGCAGTTGCAACTGGCAAAATCAATGCTAACTTAATAAGCGATAGACCAAGGGGAATGTTGTGTGCAAATCAGCTAGAACCATCTTCATGGCAAGATGCCCAAGATCATTACAATTCATCAAATGAGAATCAGCTCTTGCTTCTAGGATGAATGAGAACTCAACAATAATTTGATCATGCAACACATTGAATATTTCATTTCTGATAATGATAATAAGTTACTAATTGGCCACCCAAAGTCCTTGAATGACCATTAGAAGTTCTTGTATCTTCCATATTTGGCACTACAATGTTGTATTTGAGACAAAAGTCATTTACCTCTTTAAGGAGCTCATCCCAACCATCGTGCCTTATCTCTTGAATTTTATCTAATGTGGTTTTAATCAATCCCACTGCACGCACAATGTTCTAGTTTTTCTTTTGCAAGCAATATGATAAATCATTAGTCTTGCCCAATAATGGAATCATAATATGAAATATGAGAATAAATTCAAACGTCTTCATGTGCTTTATCAACCCCTGTTGTGGTTCTTTGTGCAACATTTTCTGCATTAAGGAACAGATTTTCAAATACCTTCAGAACTAGTTTCCACATCAGAACAAGTCGGCATAAGGTTCTGTGATGTGATCCCCACCATGTATTACCGGTTCTTGCAAGGTTAGTTAATTGGGTTTTGCCCTTCCCACCAACAAGGTCTCCCACCTCTAACTGACGCAGAATTTCATCATGCTGCTCTTGGGCCAATTGATCATGTCTTTTACATGATGCATTAACAATGTTGACAACCATGCTAGTGTATTCAAAAAAAAATCCCTTACTGGTGAACAACACTTAGCAACATCACCAACAACTAATTGCAACTGATGTGCAAAGCAGTGTATATAATGAGCATACGGATTTTTGTCCAAGATCAATCTTTGCAGCCAACGAAATTCCCCTCTCATATTTGAAGCCCCATCATAACCCTGCTGTCTCAAATTAAACATAGATAAGCCATGAGTAGCAAACATACCATCCAAAGCTGCCTTGAGTGAAGCTGCTCTAGTATCAAGAACATGCTCAATTGCATAAATCTCTCAATCACCTCCCATCTTTTGTTGACATACCTACATAAGAGAAAATGAGCACGATTAATATGTAGCAACTTTGAGAAAATATAAGTGGAACACACATACAATACAAGTCAAGGATACTACCTCGATCAAACACATAGCCATTTGCTTCTTAATAGATGCATCTCTGGACTCATCAACAAGCAAGGCAAATTTACTGTCTCCAGTATCCTCAATAATGGCTCTGGTGGTCTCTTATGCACAAGCTTTGCACAAGTCCAATTGTATCTCAGGTGAAGTCAACTTATGGTTCTCCCCGGCATCCCCAATCAATTTTTTCGCCTTTGGATCTTCCTTCGTGTACCATTCCAACATCTCCTTAAATTTACCCTTATTCTTTGAGTTAATAGACTCATCATGTCCACGAAACGCAAGACCTTGCAGAAGCAAAAATTTGACAACACCCAACATAATCAAGAGACGAGCTTTGTATTTTCTTGGTCAATATTAGTACCCCGATCAATCACATGTGGAAGATTTTGCCTCTGATTTTTTTTAAGCCATATAGTGTTGCCTAGCTTTATTATGAGCATTGTCATGTTTACCAACATGGCAATTAAGAACACTAGGCTCATCTTTCCGTACTTTAAACCCATTGTTGGTGAATGCTTCAATACCATAGTTTTTAGCCCTTGGTTGCTTAAAAAGAAAACAATAAAAGCAAAAGGCGGCATTTTTAGCAACACTATACTCCAACTAGCCACGATGATCATCATACCAATAATCATGGAAGCTTCTGTAGCCATTTCCTACCCATTTCTGCTCATATGTATGATTAGTTGGTTGGCATGGACCCCTACTAATGTACTCCCTTCTAGCAATATCTCTAATATCTGGATCCAAATGCTCAATTGGTATTCTCAAACCAGGATCTAATTCAATATCACCAGGCATAAGTTCAGCTGTAACGCGTTGATGCGGAATATTATCACTTGCTCGAGTTAAAGGGCCAGATTCGGTGGATTCAGTGGTTTGTACCGGGAAAAAGTTATCAATTCTATTTATTTTGATCTTTTTCTCCTGTAAAACATAAATTGAAGCAATATTTACTAAAAAATCTTAGGGAAGATAGGTAGATAGCAGAGCACATAAGGGGAAATCTAAACAATGTAATTGCTAAGAGGAAATCAAGATTTGGGCAGAGAAACAAAAGGGGGAATGTGAAGACTTAGCCTCGCGTTGTCACGCAGTCAGGCGTCGACTCGAGGCGTTGGAGGGCGGCAGGAAGATGACGTCGAACGACGGTGGACATGCGGGCGGGGGCGGGGGACCGCGGACGATCGGGCGGCGCTGGTTGCCTGGTTTCGTCTGCGAGGCTCGGTGTTGGGCGTGCGTGAGGTTTGGTCGCTGCCTCGCTTGGGAAAATCATGTAAAAGGCCAGACCTAACTGGTTGGGCTGCGCCCTAGGCCAATTTCTAGCATATAAGGCTGGTATATTTTCCACGGCCCAGGCCATGGCCAATGTTGCCTGGGGCCCAGCTCCACCTTTGGGTGAAGATGTATGATGTCACGGTGGCGTCGACAGAAGCCTGGAAAGGTCAATGTGTAGATCCTTGTCCTGAAGATGAGTTTGTGGAAGACGGTGGCAGTGACTGTTGTAGTGTGTGCATGATGTTCAAACTGAGGGTCTGCTTGACCGGTGTGCCGGTCTTAGATGATGTGCGTATGTATGAGGTTAGAGCGCAAGGCCCTGATCATTGACACCCCTTCATCATTTTGTAGGTGTTGCTTTATCACCAAGAAAGAAAGTAGCTTTGGATTGATCGATGTGTTATCTTATAAGGTTTTGGTGAATAATTTAATTAAAAAGATATACATCATTTTGATGTAAAGGCTCCGGGTAAATCCTTCATTTCAAAAAACAATTGTCATCCGCTTAATGCTTCCAAATTCATAAGTCAATTTCCACATATATACCAAAGACTTGTCGCCACATTTAAAAATAGTTATTTATTGCAGTACTCCCCTTATAAAATTTCCTCGATTTTGGAAAATAAGTTTATAGATTTGAAATGTTTACAGATTTAAAAAAATTTAAGTGTCCATGTATCTAAAATGTGTGTATTTTAAATATTCAGGAATTATAAAAATGTTCACAAATTTAAAATTTTCGGATTTGAAATATGTTCATGAACTAAAAAAATGAATGTTTATTTTAAAAATTATGAATTTAGAAAAAGTTGTTCGCGGAATTTAAAAATTGTGGACTTATACAAAATCATGAATATAACAAATCTTCCTGAATTTAAAAGTGTTTTCAAAATTTAAAAATATCTTGAATTTTTAAAGAGAAGAACATAAGAAAAAATGAACATGAAAAAAGAACAGAAAAAACGGACAGGAAAAAGATAGTAAACCGAAAAGAGAACTAAGAAAATGAGGCCCAAAGCTACTAGAAGGTTCCAAAAAAAGTTCAAACCCGGTGAGGCAGAGCCGAGGTGGGCCTGCTTACTAGCACTGGGACGGGTACGCGTTAGCAACAGATGTTAAATAGGAATAACAGCCCAATGGTGGACAAAACGGAGCAGGCCAGGTACACCTTTGTAGGACTCTTTAGGCCCATGAGTGGCCGATCCAGACGAGTTACTGACGAAGTTCTACTCTACAGATCGTAGAGTCAACAAATCCCTAGCGCTTAGTTAGATCATCAGAATCCTTGTTTATCGAGCTACCTTCCTAATCCCCGTCCTCACTCCCGCCTATCCCTACGCCGCCTCCTCTCGACATCATCCATGGTTATCTCCCACTCCCACTCGCAGCCTCTCCTCAGCCACCGCAGGGATGATCACAATGATCGTGATCTGCTCTTCAGCGCCCATGGCAGCAGCAGCGGCGGCTCACTATTGCCCACCGGCGGCAGCGCGCCGAGGGTTCGCTCCTACGATGACATGATCACCGGCTGCATCCGCCGTCGCGGGAGCGATGGCACCGATATCTACTTCAAGCGCCGCCAGATCGCATCAGGTGCAGGCTACGTGAGCTTCGAGGACATGATGAGCTCCCTGGAGTTCCGGGAGGGCGGTAGCCGGCCGCCAGAGGCGAGGATCGGCGACCCACTCGTGGGGACAGCGTCGCGGTTATACTCGCGTGCCGGGCACCCGCGCCACCGGCGGCGGTCGCCGGGGCCGCTAGGAACACGCCGCGGCGGCGCCATGCACCGGTTCGTCAAAAATTACGTCACCCCTTGCTTGGCCTTCGTCGCAAGAGCCTTCGGCTGCATGCCAGGCGCGCCCGCGCATTGATCGGTTCATTGTGACATCCATCCTTGTAGGGTAGTATTAAGTATGCAGTTAGTATTGTTTGAGCCATCCATGCACTAAGTTGATTGTTCTTAGATCAGTCAATTCCGTTGCGTTACTTAGCGAGATAGTTAGCTATTTCTCCAAACCGTTGTATATTCCCGTGGAATCTTTGAGATACTTTCTCAGTCAAGATCCCGGCCGGTTTGTTTGAGAGTAATTTTGGAAGTGGGTTTGATTTTCAGATATTGTTACTACGACTCTGTCTTATTTAATTACAACATGCATGTGTTTTGGAAATTGTGTTTTCTTAATGCAGGAGTTCTGAGAAAAACCCCAGCCTCATGAAACCGAGGGCATGTCCAACATAGGCGCCACAATCGATTTTCTTTGGTTGTTTTGCCTGATATACGATTGATTCGAAGAAAAAGTAAGCCAACACCTCGGTCGCTTTTTTGTCTCTCACTGGATGAGGGCATTAGGCGGATGGGGTCAGGAGATATGTCTTGCTTCATCTAGAGAAACAGAGAGAGGTTTAGAAGCTGAACTAGTATATATCGTAATCATGAATACACAGACTAGGAATCAAGTACATATAATCATCTTATAATAGCATCAATACCACGAATTCTTTAAACCCATGATCATTGCAAGCATAAAAGTTCAGGTGGCAAAGTTGAAAGCTTAATGCAAAAACTTTGAACTTTGTAAAGTCATTATGTCATACATCATATATCCAAGAAACAAATGAGATGTCAGCGATGAAATTAATTACTTATCTCATGCATGGACAATAGTAGGAAAAAATCAAAACAGAGGTGCTCGCTTTGCAGGTGATCCCTGTCTGTCATGGCATCCAACATTGTAAACATTACCTTGCTACCACAAATACCTAGGAAATGAAAATTATAAGAATAGGAGTTCTTGTCCAACTTGATAAATTTGTTGATAGAATCCAGCCGGATCGGTGTTGTCAACAAACCTAACCTGATCTGGGCAATAACAGTGAATTAAGCACGAAAATGGACCTTCATTCCGGCACAGCAGACTCTAATAAGAAAAAAGAAGGATTCATCTTAATAGTACCTAACAATGTCAATCAAGAACTGAAGAACGAACAGTCTTCTAGCAAGAAGATAATGAAAAACATACAGGTTCTCAAGTAATGTAGTACTTCTAATGGAGTAAACAATAGCAAATGCCTAAAAACAAAGATCTTTTAGGAAGCCGATGGCTGGCTCATTGCTAGCCGCGGCTTGACGAGTAGCATGCTCCATAGACCAAGAGAGCATGACTAATTCTCTGTAGCTTCTAAGCTCAAGGATTTTTGCTTTGCTGATACGTTGTTCTTTGGCTGTTTTCCTTTTAACTTGTAATATCTAGACTCTTGTAACTCCTCCATTATCAACGAAAAAGGAGCTCCACTCTGCATTTTCAGTCAAAAAAATTCAAGCTGGGACCAAAATTCAGTAGCTGGAGGCAAAGCTACAACAAGCTCTATTGTTGTTCAGCACGTTCATTCTTCATTGCATCACGCCATTTGTTAAATCTTGGAACCAATTCAGTAAACTGTTTATAAGAAACCTACATCCAATTAGCTTCAGTTGACTAAGGGATCAGCAAACCAGGATATCATTTTGTTTTTCTGCTCGAGCGCGGAAACAAGCGTCTTGCATTGGACATGGCCTGACGACGCATACAGTTCAGTTTGCAAGAACGGATAAAACTATCAGCGGAACATCCTCCACCCTGATATCACAGACCATCGACAACTGTTGCGACTGAAATAGAAGAACAACTCGACAACACTACATGTTATTACTTAGTGTCAGAAGCATAATAGATTATTTGTCGGCTACTTTTTTTAGGGAATTATTTGTCAGCTACTTTATAAGTGCCAGTTTCAGAGCACGTACAATAGGTTGTCTGTCAGTTATTCATACGTTTTATTACCCACCAAATAGAAAAAAACAGGACAGTGACTCGAAAAATCCTGAACTTTCAGTCAATCATCTGAACCATGTGATCTCTTTTGCATTTAGGAGAAAGACCATGATATGAGGATAGACTGGAGAATTACTAAAACACATGTAAAATAATTTGATGCTTATGTAGTAAGCGCTCCCACTAAAAGTTCCAAATTAGTTTGATAGAAAATTGGCATCAACACTAATCATATTATTGTATACATAATCAGAACAAATTATATACTGTGTAGTAAACGAATAATCAGCCTGACTATGGAGTCCATGGAAACCTATCACCTAAATATCCACAATCAATGCGCTCTTGTTCGAGTCAAATTTCCTTTTTTACACAGAGATCTTTTTCCTACATGGAGTACTTTTTTTGCACTTCTATCCTCCTAGGACGAACTCTCCTTGAGTCCTTGTCCGCTAGTAATCAGTAATCACCACCTCGTGGTCGCCGCTGCCTGGCAGCTCCCCTCCGATCACCGCCGGGGACGTAGTCATCTTCGAGGAAGCTCGGCCTCTCCGCTCGGTCCCCTCGGAACGAGAAGAACCTCTGCATCAGCAGAAACAGAATCGCCACATGAAACACCTGAATGCAGTAGCTACCAAAGTGGCAGAAGAAAAGTACTCAGCGGACGTACCCTTGTCTTTGAGCCACTGGTCGCCTGCGAGCGGACGTAGTCGAGTACCCGAAGGAACATCTCGTATCCTCTGTCGGTGAAGTTCTTGAGGTAGAAGACGATGAGGTCGCCGGCGTTGGCCCGCAGGTAGCGCAGCCTCTCCTCGATGTTGGGCTCGTACTGCATCACCAGCGGCCGCACGAAGGTCTCGTACACGATGTCAGTTCCCTGGTCCAACGGCGACAGTCACACACACAATAAGCAAGCAATAGTTTGTTCAGACATGTATGAGTCAGCAGACCATCGGAGTCAGAGTTATGCAGCTAGCTTAGTGACCTACCCTTGTCTGGGGGTACCACAGGTAGACGAGGAAGGCGAGCCTGAGTTCGTAGAACATCGGTATCCTGTGATCGGAGCGAAATGGTATGTCAGACAACCGGTTTTTTCGTAAGAAACAAGTCATCCTTCTTTTACAAGAGCAGAGGACGTCCACAACATATTCATGAGTCAATGAGTCCTGAGTGGCGATTTTACTTTGATACCAGAGCTCCTGCGATTTCGTCGAATATGACCAGCATGACTAGTATGATCCTGCAAGGTTGCTGAAGTTAGTCGAGCTCTGCCAGATCAAGATCTCTAGCCAGTTAGTCCACGCTACGAAGTCAAACTAGACAAGCATTTCAGCAATCAAGTGATGCGTTCCCAATTGCTGAAATCGCGTGGTGAAGCGTCCTCGATTGTATCAATTACTAACCAATTGTAAACGAAAGAATGACAATTACTCAAGAAAAGGGCTTCTGGATCAGTACCAGTACTGGCACCAGAACCGGAGCTGATCGGTCCGGCCGGTCCGCTGCTCGATCGCCTTGAAGCACTCCATCGCCGGCATGGCGTACCCGAACAGAATCCTGCAGCACAGACGATCAGCGATCGAGTCGACGAAGCGGGGGCACGGCCAATTCAACCAGAATTACAGGCAAAAGAGGTCGGAGGAAACTACTTACGTGAGAAATTTCGTCAGCAGCTCGACAGACATCTTGAGCCGGCGCTGAATTCTCAGGAGGAGGAGACGGCGGCCAAGATCTGTCTAATCTATCAACCTGATTTCTTGATGAGTTCTTGGAAGTACAAGATAGATAAACTGGCCGGCCAAGTGATGTGTTTGGTGGCCTATGATGACTTGCTTACTTGCCTTGCCAAGTTGCTTGCGGACAGGAGAAGACAGGTGGTTGCCTTAGCTTAGCTCATGTTCAGCGGCCCCAACCGGCACCGGCAGGGTCTCTTCTGGGAAGGAAATGTGCGGTTTTGCCCTTTCAACTCCTTTTTGTGGTCAATGATGAGTGGGCCATTGGATTGGGCGTTTTGGGACGCATGCTGGATTGGAGGATCGGGGAAGTATTTCTGAATATACTAAAAGGAAAAGGTGATTGGGAGTGTTTAAAAAGGTGATCTCAATAATGTGAGCCTAATTTGGTGCTATTAGCTGGTGTGACACAAAACCTACCCAAGCAGGAAGTGAGAACAAAATTATTTGGTCACTACACAACATTGGTATCTATCTAGCTGGTAATTTCTAATTGACCGAAAATTACTCCAGCAACGAAGGGATGGCATTCTTTTTGCAGAGACGATAGTATATTATGGAAATACTCAACCATTTATTTATTTTTTACTTTCAAAACAGTGAAGCGCCATCATTAACTCGTCATAGTTGCAAACGAAGAAAATGGATGGGGTCTTGTTTAAGATTGATTTTAAAAGGCATACGACAAAGTGAAATGGCCTTTTCTGCAACAGACTTTGAGAATGAAGGGCTTTGCCCCGGAATAGGGTAGAGTAGTTAAACAATTTGTTCAAGAAGGTAGTGTCGGTGTAAAGGTAAATGATGACATTGGTCATTATTTTCAGACAAAAAATGTTTTACACAAGGAGATCCCCTGTCTCCAATGCTTTTTAATATTATAGTTGATATGCTAGCCATCATAATTGAATGAGCAAAAGATGATGGTCAAGTTGGGGGCCTTATTCCTCAACTTGTTGAGGGTGGCATCTCTATTTTACAATATGCCGATGATACAATTTTATTTTTGGAGCATGACCTAGCGAAAGCTGTTAATATGAAGCTACTCCTATGTTTGTTTGAGGAGCTCTCTGGACTTAAATTAATTTCCACAAAAGCGAGATTTTTTGTTTTGATAAGGCAAAGGATGAGGCGGATCAGTATAAACAGATTTTTGGATGTGATATTGGTTGCCTACCCTTTAGGTACTTAGGTATACCTATCCATTACAGAAAACTTAGAAATTCTGATTGGTATCCAGTAAAGACCCGATTTGAAAGTAAATTGGGATGCTGGAAAGGTAAGTTACTATCATATGGGGATAGACTTGTCCTTATCAATTCAGTTTTAACAAGCTTACCTATGTTTATATTGTCTTTTCTAGAGATACCTGTTGGGGTAAGAAAACGACTGGATTTTTATAGGTCTAGATTCATTTGGCAGTCCGATGACAAGAAGCAAAAATATAGATTCACAAAATGAAATATAGTCTGCCGACCCCAAGATCAAGGGGGCTTAGGTATTGAGGTTCTCAAACTCAAAAATAGATGTTTATTGAGTAAGTGACTTTATAAACTTCTTAATGAGCATGGGATGTGGCAAGAATTGCTACAAAATAAATATCTAAGACAAAAGACCTTATATGAGGTGAAGGCTAAACATACGGATTCTCCCTTTTGGAAGGGATTGATGGGGGTTAAGGACGATTGTTTGAGGTTGTTTCAAAATTGGTAATGGAGAAACTACTCGTTTTGGGGAAGACAATTGATTAGGAAGAATTCCGTTAGCTCAGCAATATCCATCGTTATATAATATTGTGCATCACAAGAATGTAACGGTAGCCCATGTGTTAGCTCAAACACCTCTGAATATTACTTTCAGAAGGTTGTTGGTAGGTAACAAATGGACTTTATGGTTACAGTTATGCCAAAAACTTATGATGATCAATTTAAACGGAGATAAAGATCATTTTGTTTGGAGTTTGACAACCATTGGTTTGTTTACGGTAAAATCTATGTATGAGGATCTTATGAATGAACACACACCTTTTTTGAGAAAGTACCTATGAAAAGTTAAAGTACCCCTTAAGATAAAAAATTATCTGGTGTCTGAGTAATATGGTTTTGCTTACAAAAGATAATTTAGTTAAACGACAATGAAATGGTTGTACTAAACGTGTCTTTTGTGGAGAGCAGGAGACTATTGAACACCTTTTCATAAATTGCCCTTTAGCTAAACTTCTATGGCGCACGGTTAATTTCACGTATGATCTTCCACCTCCAACCAATATTACGAATATATTTGGTAATTGGTTAAATGGAGTTGATAGACATTCTAAGGCTTTTATCCGTATTGGGGTGTCTGCCTTATGCTGGTCTATATGGAAAGCAAGGAATGATATTATCTTTTACAAAAAACAATCTTTTCACTTTTTGCAGGTCATCCATATGGTGTCACATTGGGTTCAGCCGTGGGCTCTACTGTCACCAGAAGAGCAGCGGGATGCTATGGCTTCTGGATGCACACGGCTCTAGATGGTCGCTCAGGATATCTTGTGCCAGGCTGGCTGGCGGCATAATAGGAGGCTACGTTGATGTGTAGTCATACTTTATTTTTCGTCTTTCGCTGGTTGATTGTTGTATCAATTCTAGACGATGCGTGAGATGTTTAATACTTTGTACTCGTAAAGGCAGTGTAAATCATCATGATGTAGAAGCCGGGGTTTTTAATCCCCATTTCGAAAAAAAAAATCACAAACTGCACTAGCCAATACATCGTGCCAGAAGACCCAGATTTGCCCCGTATCCCCCTCTTTTATATAAAAAATATTAATATTAAGATAATATCAATTACACTGAGCCTTTGTAACAACATATTCTAGATATTAAATATGCACACAACTAAGAAGAAAAAGAAATCAGATACTCGCATTAGCAAAAGGAACATCACCAACGACGAGAATAAAGTTCCTTGAGCCTACCCCAGATCGGTGTTCTTCGCCGAAGGAGCGTTGACGAGCTGGAGTTTGTAGTCGATCGTCGGATATTAGGCCTGGCGTGATAAAAAAATTTCTACGGTGGCAGCGTACAATGAGGGGATGATGTCGCAGCGTATTGGTGTCCTCAAGTTCCGCCTCCCGCTTGTTGAAGCTTGACCAGGTACGGCTTTATCAGAGAACTTGCGAGTTTGGTGTCCCCCATCTCCATCCGGCCGGAGTTGGGATTATCTCCCATGCCTTCTCGGTACTAGCTTCTCCGGGGCGATGATCTCTCCAGATCATGGTGGCCACCATCTTCTAGTCTACGTCGAGGACTTCCCAGCCACTGCTTCTACTAGCGCCTTGGTTTTTTCAAGCTTTCTCCAACACGAGCTTTACTATTCCGGATGCCTAAAGGTGGCATCAAGCTTTGCTCATGGCGCGCCATCGAGGGATGCTGAAAGAAGATGGTGCCGAACTTTCCAAGGACTTGTGCTTTATTACTTTTTCGTGTAAAGATGTTCTTGTAAGGGCTAGTTTCAAATAATATATGACCTTAGGCCTTTTCGCAAAAAAAAAGCAACACCAGTGGTGACCACACCTACACTCCCAAAAAGGTTCTTCAAACCATGACTCAAGGAAGGTAACAATGCACAAACACCATCGTCATTCGGTCTAACCAACATGGTTAGATCCTGGGTTTTCACCCTAGAGAAAGCTCAAACTCAAGAAAACGACTAGGAAGCCACCATTTCCAGGTACAAAAATCCATGGTCATACCTAGCGTTTTCACCTCAGAAACTAAGACGTCCAACAACAAAGTCTGCCATTGTCACTGCCCCCACTCATCGAGAACACTGATACAAAATGTTGATCATCCGACACTCTTACTTCTCCCGATCCTCTGCAAGTACCCTCTGGAATCTTCATCGGCTTTCAACTTTACATGAGCATGTGAGATTGAACCACCCCGTCTTGTCTTCATCAAACACGACTATCATGATCCGGCAACAACACCTTGGTAATCGTATCATTGAAGGTGCCAAGGTGGACCCAAGGTGAATGGGGGCTGCCACTAGCCATAGGAACATGGATCGTCACTTTCCATCAACGATAGCGGCACATCCGGACACACTCCCATGGAAAAGGTAGACTAGGTGAACAAGCCCATTGCAATGTCTACCACGGACGCCAGTATGGTGCTTTTAGATCCAAGCATGCACGCCTCCTAGCCGAGTTGTAGTGTGCGCGCCTTGCCGAAGCAGCCCACGTGGGATTGATGAGTCGCCCGATTGGTGCCAGGAACCTACCATGGGAGGTATACCTTGTCCACACCAGGATACCTCCTCCCGTACCAGTCCAACGTTCATGGATAGAGGTTGCACATGGCGGTGGCGGCAAAAAATCGCTGGGGCCAAGAAAAGAGGCGAAAAATGCTTTATTGGGGGCACCTCATCGCCACCAACTAGCGATGACAGGGTGGACAGCGCGGCAAAGAGGCGCTTCTTAGGTGGCGTTGGCAGGGGAGGGGTCTTGTGTCATGTGAGAGGCGACCCGGGAGGCTGAGGACTGCCATTGTTATCTCCTATAGGGTAGCTACGAGCCTACAAGATGGATCCAGCTGGGGGTGGCTGCGATCTCTACTTTGCATGCCGACGCTTACTACTAAATGCCATGAGTATTAGATTTGTCATGATGGTAATATTGAATTATTAGTTTATGTTGTCTACTAGCAAAAGGTGCCCGTGCGTTGCACCGGGATATGTTTTCTAACGACGCGCAACCCCTTAACCAATTAATTCATTAAATTTAGTGTAGTCTAATTGAAACATAATTCATAACTGAGATAACTAAATTTTAATGGTGTTTTGGCTTACCGGAGCATTTGCTCCCTTTATTTTAGAATGTATTTTAGACATATTTTGGAATGTTAAAATATTTGAAACAAAAATTCACACGTATCTTCATGTGCTACGCGTTTACAAAGTTGTTTCATGAAAAATTGACTTGTCACATGTGATGTACGTAAAAAAGATAAAATTCGGTGCTAAGAATAAGGCTTTTCATAAGATAAAAGTTCTCTTTTTTTACATAGACCACAAAAATATCGGGTTTTCTCGAAACTTGACGAATGCATGTATATTATGCATATGTACATGTAGAATTTTTTATTAAAATTTTCGACACTTCCAAATATATTTTCTTGGTAGAGGGAGCATATACACTGAGAGCCGAATTGAATTTCCAAAAGTTTAAGTCCTTAAGTTCTGGCCTCAAATAATGGGTCTGCTATATAAGTGCAAATAACGATTGATCTAGCAGCAAATAGTGATTTGATCCAACGGTGTTTCCAATGTCAGCCAAATAAGCTAATTCTTTAATATCATTAGGCACACACACACCTCTGCGTTGATATCTGCCATGGGAGCGTGGGGGCGCTTTGGCTCGGTTATCTGTTCTAATTGCTTGCTGAAGCCTGAAGCCCGCGCCGACATGCGTGTAATCCTGTTGATCTTGTTGATATCCATGATCAATTCCCTTTCCATTCCTTTGCCCACTCAGATGAGGTCCTGTTAATTCCTTTCCCTTTCTTGTCGGTTCCTTCCATCCCTTTTTTATCTTCTTCCTTTCTCGTTGTTTCCTTCAAAGGAGGATCGCTGATCCCTCTCACTCGCCATCCCTGATCCCTCTCATTCGCTGTCCTTCATCAGCTTGTTGATATCCATAATACCTACATATATAAACCGGCGAGATAACTTAAAACAAAGCGAGGTGGGACTAATGAAGACGTCTTTTGTACACACGGATGTGGAGCTGGCTCATAAACGCAGCTTCGTGGCCCATCATGCCAGGTACAAAGGCCTGGGCCTCCGATCCATCAAGGAAACAGAAGAAAAGAATCATACCGGTAGGAATTCCTACCGATCAACCAAGAAAACAAAAAGCGATCGGAGGAACCAAACTCGAATACAACAACAATACATTATGTACTGTATTTGTGCATCTTAACACTCACCGTCTCATCTCGAAAAAAAACTCCCATCTACACCGAATGTTTGTTGTAGTTTTTGTCAGCAAATTGAGAGCTTAACCTTAAAATAATTAATGAGACGAAAGGGGTCAGGACTAAGGAGCATATGTCAATGCAAATTAATATTTTTAAATGTTAGAATATTTGCAAACCAATTTGTATTAACTTTGCAGAAAATAACCGTAGAGAAAAATCATAGCAGCAAAATTTAAATAGTAGATACGTCCAAACTTAGATAAATCTAAAACATCTATTTAATACATAGATACATCTAAATTTTGAACCGCCATCTACAAAACAGACATATGTGCATTATGAAATGGCTTCAATACTTTAGGAACGCAAAATACCCTCCGTGTTGTACAAAATATTCATATTTTTTATTTTATTTTCTATTTTTTGCACAAAAAAATGGGCGGGAGCGTATGAGCTCGGGTTGGATGTGCATTTTCGCGAAAGCGTTGGACAATTCAGTAGATGAAACAACATTGAGCAATACTTGGAGAGGCAAATTGTTGTACAACGAGGGGTACCGAGATTGATCGAGAATACTATGTGAGAGAGACAGCGAGTTTGACTTGTCCATCCAACTTCTACAGAGAAAAGCTTATCCCCAAATCGTCGTCAGGCATGAGCACCAAGCTGGCGCACATGGATGCAGAATGCGTTGCTCCCCCTACCAGTCGTGATACCGACTGTACTTTGCCCCTATCACATTCGGCTATAGCACAGCACAAGGAGCTAGTGAAGGCGTATTGCGGATGAGGCGCGGGGCACGCTGTTGTTGCAGCCGTCATGGACTCACTGACCTCTGCTAATCTGTATCATAGTTGCAGGGTTCGGGATCGGTGGCGCGTTCCGCGATCCTGGGTCGATCGATCCGGATCGAGGATCGGGAACGCTACTGGATCGACGTGATTCGTTCTCGGATCGTGATCCTGTTCGCTCGCTTTTGGGTGTGTTCGGGCTTGATCATGTGCGACCTGGCAGGAGATTGAGCGCCTTCCATGAGCTGGGCCTCCAACGGCTGGGCTCCCTGGCCGCCCTGCTTTCCGCCTTCATCTCCGCATAAACAGAAATCCTAGACCAATTGTGCTTTATTCGTGCAGTTTTTTCCTTCGCCCAAACAAAATAGACCACGACCCACTCTATCGATCCGGGGTCATCGATCCAAACCAAAGTGGATCGCGATCCACGATCCAACTTAGCGTACCAGAGATGTATATCCCTGACCGATCCTTGTTCGCTGGTATGTCGAACCTCGTTCCCCGATCCCGTTCCTCGATCCGAGCGATCCGGTTCGCTGGCAACTATGATCTGTATTTCCCCGTCATCAGCTCGGAGGGGACGGCCTGCTGGTCAGGGACGGGGTGGTTTGGGTCTGTAGCCATCCCGTTCCGCCGGCTGGAGGATTTGGAGCTCGCCAGTGGCCGGAGATCAAGGGGCTGGCGGCCAAATGTGTCCGGATTTCTCGTCATCAGTTCGGAGCGGGTCACCATAGGCTCGTAGGCTCGTAGCACCGCTAGTGCCCATAGTCACAAGGCACGGCGTTGGAGCTGCTCCCAGCCTCCACCATGGTCCTCACCGTCGCAGGACACCGGCGGACACTCGACGAGCTTGTCGGGATTCCGTTGCTCTGCTCGTGCTGGATCGAGGGCCCATGGCGGCCTGCAGGGAAGCAGGGCAGCGCGCGCTGGGCCTGCTAGATGTGGGGAACGGGAGGCAGCGCTGGAACTGCTCGACGGCGCTCGAGCGGACTGGCATCTGCATAGGAGGGAAGAGGAGGCGGTCAGCGGGAGCATGGCGTCGCCGGTCAGCCGGCTGCGCGAGCTAGCCCCGATGCTCTTCTCCTCGCGCTTGTGCTTCCCTTCTCCCAGCGACATGCCGACGCCTTCCCTTCTCCAGCTCGCCGCGGCGTGCCTATCTACGGCTCGGTCACGAACTCCAGGGATAGGATCTGGGAAATCCAATCAGCCCTGGCTCCGCCGCCATGTGCTCTGCTCGAGCGCCGCCTCACGCGCCTCTTCCTCCGCTGTGGGGAGTACGACGTCCTCCTCCCAACCGAAGCAATCTGGCTCCATAATACCTAGCCTCGACCACTCGCGTCCGGGAGCAGGCGCGAAGATGGGGATTTGGTAAACGGAAGGGGCGGGGCATGGGCAGGGATCTGGCGACGCGAGGAGCAGTGGCGGGCCTGTCGGCGGGTGGAGCGTAGGCCGGACGGAATAAAACGAGCTAACCGGTACCATGGCAAAGTGCAGTATTATGTTGTTTGGTGGGAGGGCAAAATCGTCTAAATAAAAGTTGGACGAAAAAATTGGCAGAAACCTTAGCTCCTTTATTATTAGGTATAGATTCTAAGTGTCATCCTTTCACCAAAAAATGCACGTGTAAAAAACAAGCTGTTACATAGCAATTTTCCCTTCCCATGACAAAGGTAGCCTAGGTGCTGGATCTTACATAGCAATTTTCCACGTCTGTTTCCAGGGTTGACAAGTAAATGACTTGGTTCGTCACGAAAAAGTTACTAATAAGATATCATGTGACGTGCAATTATAAAACACTGGATTAGCCAAAGTCCCTACAAGTGTCGTCGTTTTACACATGTAAGCGATGACTGATGCAATGACATTGCACGTATGTGACGTTTGCATACGAGACTTCCATGCATCATGCCAAATCAACTAATCAAGGAAATCCGTTGGCATCTCAAAAAAAAAAAAAAGTAAATCCGTTGGCTATTGCATTGTGCTTACTGAAATCATACACGAGAATATCGGGGGATTTTACAGTTTGCCACACTTTTCTTTGAAAATTCATAAATAGTTTTTGTTTTAGTTGAGTTCCTCATTATTTAAGCTTTTCCTTGAGTTTTACTCCTTTAGATTTCCTTCTGCTACTTTCCTTTGTTTTAATTTTCTCCTCTTTAAGTTACCCTATTTTTTTATATTTTCCATTTTTATGTGTGTTATTTTTTTCTATGTGGTCAGAGTTATGGATGTATGACCTAATTATGTGGTATCGTAACTTTAACACGGCTGATAAGCATGAAAATAATTGAGCTTAAACCACAAAAATGCAAAAAAAAACTCCAATTCTTCATACTATAGAAAAGTTCGAACATTAAAAGTACCCTAAAAATATATCAGATAGCACTTAAATTTTTAAAATAAAATATAGATAAGGAAAAAACCTAAAGTATTCGCTGGAAATAAGGAAATTTGAGAAACTTAAAAATTTCCATGAGCATTTTTTTAATATTGAGAAATATGGTGACTATACTTATGTACATTCACAAATATTAATTTTATTAAATTTAGAAAAAAAAAATTTGGTTTTATAATTCCTTATTTTCTTAATGTTCCTTTCTTCTCATTTTTCTATTTTCTTCAAATTATCTGATTTTGCAACTTTATATACATAAAATCATTTCCACCTTTGTATGTGTTTTTCTTAATTACCCTTCTCTCTAAATGTTTCGAAAGAAATTATTGTTTCATCAAACTTATTTTTTTTCCTCGATGTGTATTGTGTTGGCTGCAATATCCATGAAACCATTGCTAGGTCAGTGGTCGAAATGCTTCCATCTTGAGCGAGGACCAATTATGCAGGGGCTGTGCTCTTTAGGCTTACCCTGATGCAATTATTTTCCATTTTCTGTCTTGCTGACATGTTGAATATATAAGCAAATATCCATATGAAATAATCCGTGCAAGTAATTAATAAATCATGACTATGAAAATAACAAATAAACTAATCGTGCAGACTAGCAAGATAGATGAACAGATCACATCTAAACAAGTCAAACTGATCGCATCTATCACAGAAACTAGATGAAGAAACTAACAGAAACTGAAAGAGAAACGACAAGATCACATACTTCGCAGCAGCGTCGTTGTCGCCCATGTTGAGGTTGTCGAAGAAGTCGCTGAGATCCGGGAAGAAGTTGTCGGTGTGGAGGAACTCGTCGTCCGAAGACGACGTCATGCTTCGCCGATGGTCGCGCCGGAGCGCTCCCCAAAAACCTGATTGCCCCTCACCCGTACAGGTTCACGAGAGGCAGGGTTCCGGAGGCCTACTGTCCCGGCAGTCGGTGCACGCCGACGGACGGGATGAGTGACAAGGGATTAACTTGTCAATGCCTACAGATTGTAGACTAGGGTTTTGTTAGAAGTAGAGGGCAAGTAGATCTCGAAGGTTTCAGCCGAAAAGTACTCGCTGATTGTAAAAACAAGGGTTCTGTTGACAATAGATTCGATCCTTTCTTTGTCCCTCGACTCCCCCTTATATAGGAGGTGGAGCCGAGGGTTTTCGTAATACATAAGTTATAGAGTCCGAGAGGGTTTCATACCCATCCCGTAAGATTACAAGTCTCTATATTTCCTAATACAATATATCTTTCCTTAACACTAATTGGGCTTCCGAATCTTCTTATCCTTCGAGTTCTGGGCCTTCAATAAACCCCGGGTACTATTTTCGGCAGGCCCATTGGGGATGCCTATGTCAGTAGCCCCCAAGATTTGTATTTTTGCATAATTTCATCGGGCACGCGAACAGCGTTCCCGATGGGAGTAGCCCCCGAGGCTACAGCTAAGGACTTGTGCTTGGTTGTAGGCTCCACAAATTAATATCGTCTGCCTCTATATTGTGAATCCTTCTCAAGCTTTTCATATCTATCGGGTGCGCGACCAGCGCTCCCGATGGGAGTAGCCCACGAGGCTATGATCAAATGCTTGCATTTGGTCATAGGCTCTCGCCATTTCTATTTTGTCATACTCGAAGTTTTCTTTCTTTCTCCAAAGTAGCCCCCGAGCATTTGGGCAAAAACTTGTACTTGACCAAAGGCTCTCGAAATAATCCTATATTGTCGACATTCTCACCAGGCTTCTCAGTCGAGTTTTTCTCTTGCCAAGGTGACATCATTGCTGATGATAGCCACGACTACTGTATTGGGAACATGCGAGAACTGCTTCTCTCTCTGCCTCGTGGGTCCAGATTCCCTATCCGGTGGACACGTCGTGCAAGTGGGGGACACACGTCTTCCGCTTTTACTAGCGCATGTACTGCAGGTCCTGTACTTTCTCGTCTTAATGAATTTACCTTTTACCCCTTGTCCACGTGTACACCATCTACTCCACAATTTCTTCATCCAACGGTGCGTCGTTTCACCGCACCTGCATATAAGGTCATCGTCTTCCTCAATCAACACTTCCACTCGCGCCGCACCTCTGTTCCTCTGCAAAAAATCCTCCATTGTGCTTCATTGCTTTGCGCGCTCATCCACGCTCGTGCTGCTCTTCTCCATTCTAGTTGAAGCCACCTCACGCGCGACTTACTAGGCATAGCACTCCAGATTCCCCAATGGCCACCGAAGATTTGGAGTGGGAGAGATCCAAGATCTCCAGCCAAGATATGAACTTGCTGAAGAAGCTGGGGTTCGCCAAGAAGAAGGACGCGCTGCGCTTCCCCCACGAGGAGAGCTACCCATCTCCTCCAATGGAGTACCGGGTCAGTTTCGTTGATCATCTCATCCGCGGTCTTTCCCCTCCTATCCATGAGTTTCTTCGAGGTCTTCTCTTTGTTTATGGGCTTCAGCTTCATCACCTGACGCCCAATTCTATCTTGCACGTGTCGATTTTTATCACATTGTGCGAATGCTTCCTCGAAGTCCAACCTAATTGGGCTTTGTGGAAGCGTATCTTCTGCCTCCGCCGTAATGGCTCCACGGCGTCGCCTATAATATTGGCGGCGTCGTTATCTGTGTTCGCTCCGACGTCGATTACTTCGACGTCAAATTCCCCGATTCCGTCCAAGGGTGACGCAAGAAGTGGCTGTATGTGCACGAAGAAAGCTCTGATTCAGTAAAGTACAACATTGCCCCTTTCGACGGAAAAACCAAGATTCTTCACCGTTGCTTGCTGTCCACAACTGGCGCGTGGTTGACGTGGGAGGTTTGATGGCGGTTGACGGGCTTGATGGAGTGTCTTGATTCGTCCCCGGCAACGGCGCCAGAAAATAGCTTGATGTCTACTCACGCTTCTTTTCCTGTAGACAGTGTTGGGCCTCCAAGAGCAAGAGGTTTGTAGAACGACGCCAAGTTTTCCCTTAAGTGGATCACCCAAGGTTTATCGAACTCAGGGAGGAAGAGGTCAAAGATATCCCTCTCAAGCAACCCTGCAATCACGATACAAGAAGTCTCTTGTGTCCCCAACACACCTAATACACTTGTCAGATGTATAGGTGCACTAGTTCGGCGAAGAGATAGTGAAATACAAGTAGTATGGATGTATATGAGTGGTAATAGCAATCTGAATAAAATATGGCAGCGAGTAAACATGCAACAGAACGAGTAAGTAAGCGGTGTTTGCGATATTGGAAACAAGGCCTAGGGATCATACTTTCACTAGTGGACACTCTCAACATTGATCGCATAATAAATAAATAACTTCTCTCATTTGTGCTACATACACTCTTTTGTTGGATGATAAACACCATTTATTGTGTAGGGCTACAAGAGCTCCCTCAAGCCGGAGTTAACAAGCGCCACAACATTCGGCATTCATATTTAAGTAACCTTAGAGCATAATAGATCTTTGCAAAATAAACCGAGTACTAACATAGCATACACACTGTCACCATTACACTATGAAAGGGGGAATAGATCACATCAATACTATCATAGCGATAATTAACTCTGTAACCTACAAGAGATTATGATCATAATCTACGACAAGAACCACATGATGCACACACTGTCACCTTTACACCATGTAGGAAGAATAGACTACTTTAATAACATCACATGAGTAGCACATAGACTAGTAGAGATACAAAGCTCATCATATGGATCTCAATTATGCAAAGCAATTCACGAGATCATTGTATTGGAGTACAGAGAGAGAGATTAACCACATAGCTACCGGTACAACCCTTAGCCTCGGGGGAGAACTACTCCCTCCTCATCATGGGAGCAGCAGCGTTGATGAAGATGGCGGTGAAGATGGCGGTGGTGTCGATGGAGAAGCCTTCCGGGGGCACTTCCCCGTCCCGGCGGCGTGCCGGAACAGAGACTCATGTCCCCCAGATGTTGGCTTCGCGATGGCGGCGGCTCTGGAAGGTTTCTCGTACCATGGCTTATTTCGTATCGAAGTATTAGGTCAGGGGCTTTATATAGGCGAAAGGGCAGCCTCGAAGGGGACCTGGGGCCACCAGACCATAGGGGGGCGCGCCCAGGCCCTAGGCCGCGCCGCCTGGTGGTGTGGTCCCCCTGGCTTGTCTCCGACTCTTCTTTGATGTTCTGGAAGCTCCCGGGAAAAATAAGATCTTGGGCGTTGATTTCGTCCAATTCCGAGAATAATTCCTTACTAGGATTTCTGAAACCAAAAACAGCAGAAAACAGGAACTGGCACTTCGGCATCTCGTCAATAGGTTAGTTCTGGAAAATGCATCAAAACGATATAAAGTGTGAACAAACAATGTAGGTATTGTCACAAAACAAGAATGGAACACCAGAAATTATAGATACGTTGGAGACGTATCAGCATCCCCAAGCTTAGTTCCTACTCGCCCTCGAGTAGGTAAACGATAACAAGAATAATTTCTGAAGTGACATGCTACCATCATAATCTTGATGAACATCATTGTAAAGCATATGAAGTGAATGGTATGATTCAAAGAAAAAGATTGCTAACAAAAGATAATGACTAAACAAATGAGTCATATAGCAAAACCTTCATGAATAGTACTTTCAAGACAAGTATCAACAAGACTTGCATAAAAGCTAACTCATAAGCAATAAATTCTTAGTAGAATGCATTGAAGCAACACAAAGGATGATTAAGTTTCAGCAATTGCTTTCAACTTGTAACATGTATATCTCATGGATATTTTTCAACATAGAGTAATATAACAAGTGCAATAAGTAAACATGTAAGAATCAATGCACACAGTTAACACAAGTGTTTGCTTCCAAAATAGAAAGAAGTAGGTAAACTGACTCAACATAAAGTAAAAGAATTGCCCTTCGCAGAGGGAAGCAGGGATTAAATCATGTGCTAGAGCTTTTCAAGTTTTGAAATCATATAGAGAGCATAAAAGTAAAATTTTGAGAGGTGTTTGTTGTTGTCAACGAATGGTAATGGGTACTCTAACTACCTTATCAACCAGACTTTCAAGAGCGGCTCCCATGAAGGACGTTATCTCTACCAGCAAGGTAGATCATCCCTCTTCTCTTTTGTTTACACATGTACTTTAGTTTTATTTATTAGATGACACTCCCCCCAACCTTTGCTTACACAAGCCATGGCTAACCGAATCCTCGAGTGCCTTCCAACATTCACATACCATGGAGGAGTGTCTATTTGCAAATTTAAGTTGCTTACTGATAGATCAGGGCAAAACATGTGAAGAGAATTATTAATGTAAGTTAATTAATTTGGGGCTGGGAACCCCATTGCCAGCTCCTTTTGCAAAATTATTGGATAAGCGGATGAGCCACTAGTCCATTGTGAAAGTCTGTCAGAAGTAAATGACAAGATCGAAAGATAAAACACCACATACTTCCTCATGAGCTATAAAACATTGACACAAATAAGAGATAATAGCTTTTGAATTGTTTAAAGGTAGCACATGAAGTATTTACTTGGAATGGCAGGAAATACCACATAGTAGGTAGATATGGTGGACACAAATGGCATAAGTTTTGGCTCAAGGTTTTGGATGCACGAGAAGCATTTCCTCTCAGTACAAGGTTTGGGCTAGCAAGGTTGTTTGAAGCAAACACAAGTATAAACCGGTACAGCAAAACTTACATAACAACATATTGCAAGCATTATAAGACTCTACACTGTCTTCCTTATTGCTCAAACACTTTTACTAGAAAATATCTAGACCTTAGAGAGACCAATCATGCAAACCAAATTTCAACAAGCTCTACAGTAGTTCTCCACTACTAGATTTAGACTACATGATACAAGAGCTTAAACATGATCTATGAGAGCTCAAAACAATTGCCAAGTATCAAATTATTCAAGAGCATATGAATCATTTTCTGATTCAAACCAAATAGCAACAAGTGAAGCGATCAACTTTCGCCCTTGAACATTAAAAGCAAAAATGAAGAACACTAGTGTTCATATGAAAAAGCGGAGCGTGTCTCTCTCCCACACATGAGCATGAATTTATTCAGAGAATGAAAATAACAAAACGAAAATAAAAGCAAACCGACGCTCCAAGTAAAGTACATAAGATGTGATGGAATAAAAATATAGTTTCACTAGAAGTGACCTGATAAGTTGTCGATGAAGAAGGGGATGCCTTGGGCATCCCCAAGCTTAGATGCTTGAGTCTTCTTAAAATATGCAGGGATGAACCACCGGGGCATCCCCAAGCTTAGAACTTTCACTCTTCTTGATCATAGTATATCATCCTCTTCTCTTGATCCTTCAAAACTTTCTCCACACCAAACTTCAAGCAAACTCATTAGAGGGTTAGTGCATAATCAAAAATTCACATATTCAGAGGTGACACAATCATTCTTAACACTTCTGGACATTGCACAAAGCTTCTGAAAGTTAATGGAACAAAGAAACTCATTCAACATAGCAAAAGCGGCAATGCGAAATAAAAGGCAGAATCTGTCAAAAACAGAACAGTCTGTAAAGACGAATTTTTCAGGGGTACTTAACTTGCTCAAACGGAAAAACTCAAAACTAATGAAAGTTGCGTACATATCTGAGGATCACGCACGTAAATTTTCAGATTTTTTTGACTCTGATACAGAGAGATCTGCGCGAATTCGTGACAGACAGCAATGCTGTTTCTGCGCAGCAATCCAAATCTAGCATCAACTTTACCATAGAGACTTTACTTGGCACAAAAACATGATAAGGAGAGGTTGCTACAGTATTAAACAACTTCCAAGACTCAAATATAAAACAAAAGTGCTGTAGTAAAATAAGGACATGGGTTATCTCCCAAGAAGTTCTTTCTTTATAGCCATTAAGATGGGCTCAGTAATTTTAATGATGCTCTCGCGAGAAGTAAGATTTGAAGCAAAAGAGAAAATCAAGAAGCAAATTCAAAACACATTTAAGACTAAACCACTTCCTATGAAAAGGAATCTTGTACACAAATAAATTCATGAAGAACAAAGTGGCAAGCATATATAGAAAAGCAACACAAGTGCAATTTCAAGATTCTCAACATAAAGAGGGGAAACTTAATATTATTAAGATGCCTATAACCATGTTTCCCTCTCTCATAATAACTTTCAGTAGCATCATGAACAAATTCAAAAATATAACTATCACATAAAACATTCTTGTCATGAGCCACATGCATAAAATTATTACTCTCCACATAAGCATAATCAATTTTATTAGTTGTAGTGGGAGCAAATTCAACAAAGTAGCTATCATTATTATTCTCATCAAGTGTAGGAGGCATAGTATAATCATAATAAAATTTACTCTCCATAGTAGGCGGCACCAAAAGACCACTATCATTGTAATCATCATAAATAGGAGGCAAAGTATCATCAAAGAAAATTTTCTCCTCAATGCTTGGGGGACTAAAAATATCATGCTCATCAAAACCAGCTTCCCCAAGCTTAGAATTTTCCATATCATTAGCAACAATGGTGTTCAAAGCGTTCATACTAATATCATTGCTACTAGCATGCAAATAAGATTCCATAGGTTTTTTAATTTTCGCAGCAAACAATCCATATCTTAACTCAGAATAATAGAATAAGAAGCTCACTGTTGCTTTCCATTATGCCTAACTAGTGTAAACAAGAAACCAAAAGATGCAATTGCAGGATCTAAAGGAAATACCTTCGAGCACTTACAACGGCAACAGAATATAATTTAGTTACCTGGGACCGGAGTATGAGTGCCTTTTACCTTTCCTCCCCGGCAACGGCGCCAGAAAATAGCTTGCTGTCCACAACTGGCGCGTGGTTGACGTGGGAGGTTTGATGGCGGTTGACGGGCTTGATGGAGTGTCTTGATTCGTCCCCGGCAACGGCGCCAGAAAATAGCTTGATGTCTACTCACGCTTCTTTTCCTGTAGACAGTGTTGGGCCTCCAAGAGCAGAGGTTTGTAGAATAGCAGCAAGTTTTCCCTTAAGTGGATCACCCAAGTTTTATCGAACTCAGGGAGGAAGAGGTCAAAGATATCCCTCTCAAGCAACCCTGCAATCACGATACAAGAAGTCTCTTGTGTCCCCAACACACCTAATACACTTGTCGGATGTATAGGTGCACTAGTTCGGCGAAGAGATAGTGAAATACAAGTAGTATGGATGTATATGAGTGGTAATAGCAATCTGAATAAAATATGGCAGCGAGTAAACATGCAACAGAACAGTAAATAAACGGTGTTTGCAGTATTGGAAACAAGGCCTAGGGATCATACTTTCACTAGTGGACACTCTCAACATTGATCGCATAATAAATAAATAACTTCTCTCATTTGTGCTACATACACTCTTTTGTTGGATGATAAACACCATTCATTTTGTAGGGCTACAAGAGCTCCCTCAAGCCGGAGTTAACAAGCGCCACAACATTCGGCATTCATATTTAAGTAACCTTAGAGCATAATAGATCTTTGCAAAATAAACCGAGTACTAACATAGCATACACACTTGTCACCATTACACTATGAAAGGGGGAATAGATCACATCAATACTATCATAGCGATAATTAACTCCATAACCTACAAGAGATTATGATCATAATCTACGACAAGAACCACATGATGCACACACTGTCACCTTTACACCATGCAGGAAGAATAGACTACTTTAATAACATCACATGAGTAGCACATAGACTAGTAGAGATACAAAGCTCATCATATGGATCTCAATTATGCAAAGCAATTCACGAGATCATTGTATTGGAGTACAGAGAGAGAGAGATTAACCACATAGCTACCGGTACAGCCCTTAGCCTCGGGGGAGAACTACTCCCTCCTCATCATGGGAGCAGCAGCGTTGATGAAGATGGCGGTGGTGTCGATGGAGAAGCCTTCCGGGGGCATGATACGTCTCCAACGTATCGATAATTTCTTATGTTCCATGCTACTTTATTGATGATACCTACATGTTTTATGCACATTATATGTCATATTTATGCATTTTCTGGAACTAACCTATTAACAAGATGCCGAAGAGCTCGTTGTCTGTTTTCTCGCTGTTTTTGGTTTCAGAAATCCTAGTAAGGAAATATTCTCGGAATTGGACGAAATCAACGCCCGGGGTCCTATTTTTGCACGGAGCTTCCGAGAAGACCGAAGAGATAACGAAGTGGGGCGACGAGGCGCCGCCACCATAGGGCCGCGCGGCCAGAGGGGGCCCGCGCCGCCCTATGGTGTGGGCCCCTCGTCAGCCCCCTGACCTACCCTTCCGCCTACTTAAAGCCTCCGTCGTGAAAACCCCAGTACCGAGAGCCACGATACGGAAAACCTTCCAGAGACGCCGCCGCCGCGAATCCCATCTCGGGGGATTCAGGAGATCGCCTCCGGTACCCTGCCGGAGAGGGGATTCATCTCCCGGAGGACTCTTCATCGCCATGATCGCCTCCGGAGTGATGAGTGAGTAGTTCACCCCTGGACCATGGGTCCATAGCAGTAGCTAGATGGTCGTCTTCTCCTTATTGTGCTTCATTGTTGGATCTTGTGAGCTGCCTAACATGATCAAGATCATCTATCTGTAATACTATATGTTGTGTTTGTCGGGATCCGATGGATAGAGAATACTATGTTATGGTGATTATCAATCTATTGTTTATGTGTTGTTTATGATCTTGCATGCTCTCCTGTTATTAGTAGAGGCTCTGGCCAAGTTTGTACTCTTAACTCCAAGAGGGAGTATTTATGCTCGATAGTGGGTTCATGCCTTCATTGACACCTGGGACAGTGACGAAAGTTCTAAGGTTGTGATGTGTCTGTTGCCACTAGGGATAAAACATTGATTCTATGTCTAAGGATGTAGTTGTCGATTACATTACGCACCATACTTAATGCAATTGTCTCGTTGCTTTGCAACTTAATACTGAATGGGGTTCGGATGATAACCTGAAGGTGGACTTTTTAGGCATAGATGCAGTTGGATGGCGGTCTATGTACTTTGTCGTAATGCCCGGATTAAATCTCACTATATTTATCATATCATGTATATGCATTGTTATGCCCTTCTCTATTTGTCAATTGCCCGACTGTAATTTGTTCACCCAACATGCTTTTATCTTATGGGAGAGACACCTCTAGTGAACTGTGGACCCCGGTCCTATTCTTTACATAGCATACAATCTACTGCAATTGTGTTTTACTATTTTCTTGCAAACAATCATCTTTCACTCGATACGCTTAATCCTTTGTTACAGCAAGCCGGTGAGATTGACAACCTCACTGTTTCGTTGGGGCAAAGTACTTTGGTTTTGTTGTGCAGATTCCACGTTGGCGCCGGAATCCTCGTTGTTGCGCCGCATCACATTTCGCCACCATCAACCTTCAACGTGCTTCTTGGCTCCTCCTGGTTCGATTAAACCTTGGTTTCTTTCTGAGGTAAAACTTGCTACTGTGCGCATCATACCTTCCTCTTGGGGTTCCCAACGAACGTGTGAGTTACACGCCATCAGGGCACTTCCCCGTCCCGGCGGCGTGCCGGAACAGAGACTCATGTCCCCCAGATCTTGGCTTCGCGATGGCAGCGGCTCTAGAAGGTTTCTCGTACCGTGGCTTATTTCGTATCGATGTTTTAGGTCAGGGGCTTTATATAGGCGAAAGGGCAGCCTCGGAGGGGACCTGGGGCCACCAGACCATAGGGGGGCGCGCCCAGGCCCTAGGCCGCGCCGCCTGGTGGTGTGGCCCCCCTGGCTCGTCTCCGACTCTTCTTTGATGTTCTGGAAGCTCCCGGGAAAAATAAGATCTTGGGCGTTGATTTCGTCCAATTCCGAGAATATTTCCTTACTAGGATTTCAGAAACCAAAAACAGCAGAAAACAGGAACCGGCACTTCGGCATCTCGTCAATAGGTTAGTTCCGAAAAATGCATCAAAACGATATAAAGTGTGAACAAAACATGTAGATATTGTCATAAAACAAGCATGGAACATCAGAAATTATAGATACGTTGGAGACGTATCACCGCTCCTGGGACGCTGAAGCTACCGAAGAAGAGAAATTGGCGACAGAGGCGCTGATGACTCGCATCCGTGAGCTTCAGAATTCCTGTGGCAAAGAGCTATCGGGTATCCACATCACAGCCTACTTCCTTAGGATTAGAGTGCAACCTCTGCAAGCTCGAAAAAATCCCCTTTGGACGTATGCTGGTGATGAAGACGTCGAGAGGCTCTCCACAGACCTTCCTGCGAAGGACTTGGAGAAGCTGATTCGAAGAATCTCCAAGCTTAACAAGAAGGACACCATTCCATCTTCTTGCAAAGTTAAGCCATTTTGCAGCACCAATCCCCTTCCCGTGGTAATTTTTCTTCCTGACTATTATATTGTCTTCCCAAATTTTTTGCATCTGTCGACTACTTTGTTGATGGCGCTTTGTAACATAGCTGCTTATCGATACTCCTTATTTTTCACAGGCCACCTTGTTCTATCTTCTCTTCCTCCCCTTCCCGAGGGTGGGGAAGTCGAAGAACGGGCTGTTGTCACCGACGACAACCAGGGTACTTCTCGCCCTGAAAGTGGAGTCGCGGGTTCCCAAAAATCCGTGGCTTCTCTTGAAAAAGAGAATGAAACTGAGGCTACCTCGTCGACATGCTCGTCTCTCCCCGCTGCTTCTCCAAAAGGCAAGAGGAAGAGGGATGAAACTGTTGACTCTGGCACCTCCAAAGCCGATGCTTCCCGTGCCGAAGAGACTGCGCCTGATGCTGGGAAGAGAGCTTTGGATCTTTACGAAGCTGCTCTTATCAGCTCGTAAGTTTTTAATGCACTATATTTGTCCCTTCTCAATACTTTTCCAAATTGCTTTCTTATCTTGTCGGTGTATTTGTTGTAGTGGCGATGAAGAGGAAGATGCACCCATTGACGCGACTGCTCGAACGAGCACGTCCCGTACTTTGGTTGTTTCGGAAGCTCATCCTGATGGCGATGAAACTTCGCCTCCTCAACAAAACCTGGAACATCCAACGCCAGCTGTGAGCCCCCAGGCTCCTTCCCCGAAGAGAGCCAGGGTGGAATCACCCAAGGAACCAACCATATTAGCTGGTTGTTCCTCGACTCCTTTAATGGAAGAAGTAAGTTATCTTCTTTGCCCTGTATTGACTTTATTTTTCTGGACTTCCCTCTCTTTGTTTCTTCGTGATGTCGGACTTTTTTCACTTCCTATATTGATCCCCTTTTTATGATCTTTTTTTTAGCCTTTCATGAAGGAGCTTATCCGCTTCGGTACCCAGTTTATCGGGTACCGCGAGTATGCCGCCAAACTTGAAGGTGCCCTCTTTTTTTCTTGTCTGTCTTTTCTTGTCGAGTATATTCTGTCACTATTTTGTGCTGCAGTACTTTACTCGTCTGTCTTATGTTGGCAGAAAAATTTGCGGAAGCCAACAAACGTGCTGACGCTCTTGCTGCTGAGTTAGAGCAAAGCGAAACAGCTCGCATGAAAGCTGAAGCAGATGCTGCTACCGTCGAAGATCTTCAGAAAAGACTCGACGACGCAAAAAATGCTCTAAGCGAAAATGTAGTTCAGCATTCTGCTCGTGAATAAGAAATCCTTAGTCGACTGGAGTCACAAAGTCGACGTTTTGTTAGTAAGTGCCTAGACTCTCATTGCTTTTTTGAGTCGTCTTTGTTCCCTTTTTGCTTGATCAACTCTCTCTTACTTTATTCAGGGAGGACAAATCAAGAGTATGAGCTGGAAAGCCCTGAGGGTGACCAGCTCCTTGATGCCCTTTCTCTTCTTGAAATCCATGGTACTGAAGCTCGTGACGGCCTTGCTGAAGCTAAGATTGGCCTGTCGCGGCTTTTTCCATATTTTTCAAGAAGAAGGAGGAGCCCGCAATTTTTATTGATCTTGCCACGTACTTTTCTTCCCAAGAGGACCTTGGGCTCCAACTTCGCCAAGAAGGGTTGAAAGTTGGTGTCGAAGGTACAATCGCCTTGGTCGCTGAAAGCCAACAAAACGTCGACTGGGCAAGGGTTGGCAACACAGAGGAGATCGAGACGAAGAAGTGGCAATCGCTAATTAAAGCGGCGAAGCCCAATTCGAAGAAAATCCTTGCCACCCTTGGATACAAGCCAGCTCCTGCTCCCAGTTCTTCGAAGCCGGAGGTCAAGTAGACCACCTTGCGTTTTCTTTTAGATTTTTCTCTCTTTTGGCACTGTCGCCTTAGTGTCCTTGGAGGTGGTTGCTTCAGTAGTTGTCTAGAGGTCCTTCTTTTGTAATAGCCATGTACATACTTTGAGAATGAATGGAAATTTATCCTTGCTTAATGATTGATGTCGAAATTTTTGTTTTCAGTTGATTTTTGACAACTATACTGCAACTTCTGGTCCTTCCGAAGTTTTTCCTTCATCCCGTTTGAAGAAAACGCATGTCGCTGTCGAATTTACTAAGGATTCCTCGAGTAAAAACTCAGCACAAGATTTGGAAGAACTTCGCCAGCAGCTCCTATCCACGAAGAAGCAATCACTTATGCTCATGGAACAATCTCGAAAATCCTCTGAGAGGGAAAAGGTTGCGCTCCAACAGGCTCAAGATGCTATAGCTGAAAAGGAGGCCGCGGTTGCTGATACGTCTCCAACGTATCTATAATTTCTGATGTTCCATGCTTGTTTTATGACAATACCTACATGTTTTGTTCACACTTTATATCGTTTTGATGCGTTTTCTGGAACTAACCTATTGACGAGATGCCGAAGTGCCGGTTCTCGTTTTCCGCTGTTTTTGGTTTCGAAATCCTAGTAAGGAAATATTCTCGGAATCGGACGAAATCAACGCCCAGTACCCTATTTTCACCGGAAGCTTCCAGAGCACCCGAGAGTCAGCAGAGGGGGGCCACAGGGCCACCACACATGGTGGCGGCGCGGCCCAGGGGAGGGGCACGCCCCCTGTTGTCTGGCCCCACCAGGGCCCCTCCGAGGCTCCCCTTTCGCCTATATAAGCTCCCTGACCTAAAACCCCGAGAAGAATAAGCCACGGTACGAGAAACCTTCCAGAGCCGCCGCCATCGCGAAGCCAAGATCTGGGGGACAGTAGTCTCTGTTCCGGCACGCCGCCGGGACGGGGAAGTGCCCCCGGAAGGCTTCTCCATCGACACCACCGCCATCTTCATCACCGCTGATGTCTCCCATGAGGAGGGAGTAGTTCTCCATCGAGGCTAAGGGCTGTACCGGTAGCTATGTGGTTAATCTCTCTCTATGTACTTCAATACAATAATCTCATGAGCTGCCTTACATGATTGAGATCCATATGATGAGCTTTGTATCGCTACTAGTCTATGTGCTACTCATGTGATGTTATTAAAGTAGTCTATTCCTCCTGCATGGTGTAATGGTGACAAGTGTGTGCATCGTGTAGTTCTTGCCGTAGATTATGATCATAATCTCTTGTAGGTTATGGAGTTGATTATCGCTATGATAGTATTGATGTGATTTATTCCCCCTTCATAGTGTAAAGGTGACAGTGTGTATGCTATGTTAGTACTCGGTCTATTTTGCAAAGACCTATTATGCTCTAAGGTTACTTAAACATGAATATCGAATGTTGTGGAGCTTGTTAACTCCGGCATTGAGGATTCGTGTAATCCTACGCAACGAATGGTGTTCATTATCAAACAAGAGTGTATGTAGCACAAATGAGAGAAGTTATTATTTATTATGCGATCAATGTTGAGAGTGTCCACTAGTGAAAGTATGATCCCTAGGCCTTGTTTCCAATACTGCAAACACCGTTTACTTACTGTTCTGTTGCATGTTTACTCGCCGCCATATTTTATTCAGATTACTATTACCACTCATATACATCCATACTACTTGTATTTCACTATCTCTTCGCCGAACTAGTGCACCTATACATCTGACAAGTGTATTAGGTGTGTTGGGGACACAAGAGACTTCTTGTATCGTGATTGCGGGGTTGCTTGAGAGGGATATCTTTGACCTCTTCCTCCCTGAGTTCGATAAACCTTGGGTGATCCACTTAAGGGAAAACTTGCTGCTGTTCTACAAACCTCTGCTCTTGGAGGCCCAACACTGTCTTCAGGAAAAGAAGCGTGAGTATACATCAAGCTATTTTCTGGCGCCGTTGCCGGGGAGGAAAGGTAAAAGGTACTCACACTCCGGATCTCGGCTACTAAGATATTTTCCGGCGCCGTTGTAAGTACTCGAAGCTATTTCCTTTAGATCCTGCAATTGCATCTTTTGGTTTCTTGTTTACACTAGTTAGGCATAATGGAAAGTAACAATGAGCTTCTTATTTTATTTCCTGAGTTAAGACATGGATTGTTTGCTGCGAAAATTAAAAAACTTATGGAATCTTATTTGCATGCTAGTAGCAATGATATTAGTATGAACGCTTTGAACACCATTGTTGCTAATGATATGGAAAATTCTAAGCTTGGGGAAGCTGGTTTTGATGAGCATGATATTTTTAGTCCCCCAAGCATTGAGGAGAAAATTTTCTTTGATGATACTTTGCCTCCTATTTATGATGATTATAATGATAGTGGTCTTTTGGTTCCGCCTACTATGGAGAGTAAATTTTATTATGATTGTACTATGCCTCCTACACTTGATGAGAATAATAATGATAGCTACTTTGTTGAATTTGCTCCCACTACAACTAATAAAATTGATTATGCTTATGTGGAGAGTAATAATTTTATGCATGTGGCTCATGACAAGAATGTTTTATGTGATAGTTATATTGTTGAGTTTGTTCATGATGCTACTGAAAGTTATTATGAGAGAGGGAAACATGGTTATATGCATCTTAATAATATTAAGTTTCCCCTCTTTATGTTGAGAATCTTGAAATTGCGCTTGTGTTGCCTTCCTATGCTTGTCACTTTGTTCTTCATGAATTTATTTGTGTACAAGATTCCTATTCATAGGAAGTGGGTTAGGCTTAAAAGTGTTCTGAATTTGCTTCTTGATGTTCTCTTTTGCTTCAAATCTTATTTTCATGAGAGCGTCATTAAAATTGCTGAGCCCATCTTAATGGCTATAAAGAAAGAACTTCTTGGGAGATAACCCATGTGTTTATTTTACTACAGTACTTTTGTTTTATATTTGAGTCTTGGAAGTTTTTTACTACTGTAGCAACCTCTCCTTATCATGTTTTTGTGCCAAGTAAAGTCTCTATGTTAAAGTTGATACTAGATTTGGATTACTGCGCAGAAACAGATTTGCTGTCTGTCACGAATTTGAGCAGAAGTCTCTGTAAAAAAATCAAAAAAATCTGCAAATTTACGTGTCTGATCCTCCGATATGTACGCAACTTTCATTAGTTTTGAGTTTTTCTGTTTGAGCAAGTTAAGTGCCCCTGCCAGATTCATCTTTACGGACTGTTCTGTTTTTGACAGATTCTGCCTTTTATTTCGCATTGCCGCTTTTGCTATGTTGAATGAGTTTCTTTGTTCCATTAACTTTCAGAAGTTTTGTGCAATGTCCAGAAGTGTTAAGAATGATTGTGTCACCTCTGAACATGTGAATTTTTATTATGCACTAACCCTCTAATGAGTTTGCTTGAAGTTTGGTGTGGAGAAAGTTTTCAAGGGTCAAGAGAGGAGGATGATAGAAGAGTGAAAAGCCTAAGCTTGGGGATGCCCCCTTGGTTCATCCCTGCATATTCCAAGAACACTCAAGCGTCTAAGCTTGGGGATGCCCAAGGCATCCCCTTCTTCATCAACTTATCAGGTTTCTTCTATTGAAACTATATTTTTATTCAGTCACATCTTATGTACTTTACTTGGAGCGTCTGTGTGCTTTTATTTTCGTTTTGCTATTTTCATTCTCTGAATAAGTTCATCCTTGTGTGGGAGAGAGACACGCTCCACTTTTTCATATGAACACATGTGTTCTTAGCTTTTAATGTTCAAGGGCGAAAGTTGATCGCTTCACTTGTTGCTATTTGGTTGGAATAAGAAAATGCTTCATATGGTCTTGAATAATTTGATACTTGGCAATTGTTTTGAGCTCTTATAAATCATGTTTAAGCTCTTGCATCATGTAGTTAAATCTAGTAGTGGAGAACTACCGTAGAGCTTGTTGAAATTTGGTTTGCATGATTGGTCTCTCTAAGGTCTAGATATTTTTTGGTAAGAGTGTTTGAGCAACAAGGAAGACAGTGTAGAGTCTTATAATGCTTGCAATATGTTCTTATGTAAGTTTTGCTGTACCGGTTCATACTTGTGTTTGCTTCAAACAACCTTGCTAGCCCAAACCTTGTACTGAGAGGAAATGCTTCTCGTGCATCCAAAACCTTGAGCCAAAACCTATGCCATTTGTGTCCACCATATCTACCTACTATGTGGTATTTTTCTGCCATTCCAAGTAAATACCTCATGTGCTACCTTTAAACAATTCAAAAGCTATTATCTCTTATTTGTGTCAATGTTTTATAGCTCATGAGGAAGTATGTGGTGTTTTATCTTTCGATCTTGTCATTTACTTTTGACAGACTTTCACAATGGACTAGTGGCTTCATCCGCTTATCCAATAATTTTGCAAAAAGAGCTGGCAATGGGGTTCCCAGCCCCAATTAATTACAACTTGCATTAATAATTCTCTTCACAAGTTTTGCTCTGATTTATCAGTAAGCAACTTAAATTTGCAAATAGACACTCCTCCATGGTATGTGAATGTTGGAAGGCACCCGAGGATTCGGTTAGCCATGGCTTGTGTAAGCAAAAGGTTGGGGGAGTGTCATCTAATAAATAAAACTAAAGTACATGTGTAAACAAAAGAGAAGAGGGATGATCTACCTTGCTCGGTAGAGATAACGTCCTTCATGGGAGCCGCTCTTGAAAGTCTGGTTGATAAGGTAGTTAGAGTACCCATTACCATTCATTGACAACAACAAACACCTCTCAAAATTTTACTTTTATGCTCTCTATATTATTTCAAAACTTGAAAAGCTCTAGCACATGATTTAATCCCTGCTTCCCTCTGCGAAGGGCCTATCTTTTACTTTTTGTTGAGTCAGTTTACCCATTTCCTTCCACCTTAGAAGCAAACACTTGTGTCAACTGTGCATTGATTCTTACATACTTGCTTATTTGCATTCATCATATTACTCTAAGTTGACAATTATCCATGAGATATGCATGTTGAAAGTTGAAAGCAACTGCTGAAACTTATATCTTCCTTTGTGTTGCTTCGATGTCTTTACTTTGAATTTATTGCTTTATGAGTTAACTCTTATGCAAGACTTATTGATGCTTGTCTTGAAAGTACTATTCATGAAAAGTTTTGCTATATGTTATCTATTTGTTAGCAAACTATAGATCATTGCTTTGAATCACTTCATTCATGTCATATGCTTTACAATAATGTTGATCAAGATTATGATGGTAGCATGTCACTTCAGAAATTATTCTTGTTATCGTTTACCTACTCGAGGACGAGTAGGAACTAAGCTTGGGGATGCTGATACGTCTCCAACGTATCTATAATTTCTGATGTTCCATGCTTGTTTTATGACAATACCTACATGTTTTGTTCACACTTTATATCGTTTTGATGCGTTTTCCGGAACTAACCTATTGACGAGATGCCGAAGTGCCAGTTCCGTTTTTCTGCTATTTTTGGTTTCAGAAATCCTAGTAAGGAAATATTCTCGGAATCGGACGAAATCAACGCCCAGTACCCTACTTTCACCGGAAGCTTCCAGAGCACCCGAGAGTCAGCAGAGGGGGGCCACAGGGCCACCACACATGGTGGCGGCGTGGCCCAGGGGGGGCGCGCTCCCCTGTTGTCTGGCCCCACCAGGGCCCCTCAGAGGCTCCCCTTTCGCCTATATAAGCTCCCTGACCTAAAACCCCGAGAAGAATAAGCCACGGTACGAGAAACATTCCAGAGCCGCCGCCATCGCGAAGCCAAGATCTGGGGGATAGGAGTCTCTGTTCCGGCACGCCGCCGGGACGGGGAAGTGTCCCCGGAAGGCTTCTCCATCGACACCACCGCCATCTTCATCACCGCTGCTGTCTCCCATGAGGAGGGAGTAGTTCTCCATCGAGGCTAAGGGCTGTACCGGTAGCTATGTGGTTAATCTCTCTCTATGTACTTCAATACAATAATCTCATGAGCTGCCTTACATGATTGAGATCCATATGATGAGCTTTGTATCGCTACTAGTCTATGTGCTACTCATGTGATGTTATTAAAGTAGTCTATTCCTCCTGCATGGTGTAATGGTGACAGTGTGTGCATCGTGTAGTTCTTGTCGTAGATTATGATCATAATCTCTTGTAGGTTATGGAGTTGATTATCGCTATGATAGTATTGATGTGATTTATTCCCCCTTCATAGTGTAAAGGTGACAGTGTGTATGCTATGTTAGTACTCGGTCTATTTTGCAAAGATCTATTATGCTCTAAGGTTACGCTTGTTAACTCCGGCATTGAGGGTTCGTGTAATCCTACGCAACGAATGGTGTTCATTATCAAACAAGAGTGTATGTAGCACAAATGAGAGAAGTTATTATTTATTATGCGATCAATGTTGAGAGTGTCCACTAGTGAAAGTATGATCCCTAGGCCTTGTTTCCAATACTGCAAACACCGTTTACTTACTGTTCTGTTGCATGTTTACTCGCTGCCATATTTTATTCAGATTACTATTACCACTCATATACATCCATACTACTTGTATTTCACTATCTCTTCGCCGAACTAGTGCACCTATACATCTGACAAGTGTATTAGGTGTGTTGGGGACACAAGAGACTTCTTGTAACGTGATTGCAGGGTTGCTTGAGAGGGATATCTTTGACCTCTTCCTCCCTGAGTTCGACAAACCTTGGGTGATCCACTTAAGGGAAAACTTGCTGCTGTTCTACAAACCTCTGCTCTTGGAGGCCCAACACTGTCTACAGGAAAAGAAGCGTGAGTAGACATCAGTTGCTGAGGCTGCAGCTTCTTCTCGAGAGAATTTCATGCTTCAGCTATTGACGGATGCTAGCTTGGATATGGCGGGTATGCTTCATTAACTTTGTCGTGCTTCTTTATCTTTGTTGCTTGTCTCCTCTTTTCCTGCTGATTCTTTCAAAAATAGGTTCTTTATTGGACTCTACTACCGAAAATGAGCGTGTTGAGGCTCGATCCAACGCGCTTCTCAGGCTTGCGCGGGATCATGGTTCCAATTTTTGGGGCACACCTGATCGGACCCGCCAGATCGTCAGGTTTCAAGACCGCGCGCTTCAGGTTCGCGAATTTCTCGACTTTTGTACAAGGACTTTGTCTCTGGTCTATGGCACCATGTTTCCACGTAATAAAATGCCAGAGACTCTTCCTGCTTTGATGGACAAATTTCGGGATGCTCCTCGAATCCACGGGTTTGTGCGGGCCCAATTAGCTGCTGGCGCAAGGTTTGCTATGATCATGATAAAAATCTGCTACCCGAAGTTAGAGTGGGTCAAGTTGTTCCAAAGTGTCTGGCCAAGATAGCGAAGAGGAAAAAGAACTTCAGCAAATATGATGACGTTGTGACCCCAGTTGCCGAAGATATGATGGATGAGCTTCTTCGGATGGACGCCGAATTCTTCGTGAAGGGCAGCTATGCTGAACATAGCACTCGCGCTATAAATAATGAACGGTTGACGATAGATAATATACTGGGCAACCCTTGAAGATTTATTGCCCCAAGATTTGTATCCTGTGTGTTGTAGACATAATCTATATTGTAAAGTCACTAGATTTTTGTTTTTCAATGTCAAGCCCCCGGGCGTTTTGATGGCGATGCTTTCTTTTTATAATGCGAGGTTGTCCCAAGGCAAGATGAAGTATATTGTGTACTATTTTTTGCGGGCGCGAGTCCCCGAGCTTTATGTTGATCACTATTTGGCGACACCTTTTTATTTTGGCGAGGTACTTTGTACCAAGGCGAGATATTTAGCAAGTTGTATTTGTCGATATTGTGTATATATATATTGTATCTTCTGGGTGCAAGCCCCCGAGCCTGTCGAAAAGATATATAATTCCACTATCTTTATTATATTGCAGCACCGCGAGCCTGCCTCATTAAAAACCTTTCCCGGCCCCACTCGGTGCCCCGAAAAAGGAAAAGAGTGTGTCTGAAAACTCGCGGGCGTTTCAGTACATTGTATGTTTACACATGAGACTATATTTCGGCTTCTAAGCGTAAAAACGCCTGAGCTGCGCCACGTTCCAAGGATTTGGCTCAACAATCCCCGTCTTCTTGTCCTTTATTCTGTATGCTCCTCCTTCAATTACTTCTGTGACGATGTAAGGCCCAAGCCACGGAGACTCAAGTTTTTCATGGCTTTTTTGATTGAGTCGTAAAACCAAATCTCCGACTTGGAAAGATCTTGGTCGCAATCGTCGACTGTGGTAGTTTTTCAGGTCCTGTTGGTATTTGGCGACTCGTGACAACACTTCATCTCGAGCCTCATCAAGTGCATCGACATCATCCTCTAGAGCTCTTCTCGAAGTTTCTTCATCGTACTCTATAACTCTTGGAGAATCATGCTCTATTTCTATCGACAGTACTGCTTCAGCTCCATGGACCAAAAAGAACGGCATCTCCTGTGTCGCTGTATTTGGTGTTGTTCGGATGCTCCACAACACGCTTGGCAACTCCTCTGGCCAAGTATGTCGAGCTTTTTCCAACGGTCCTAACAGGCGTTTCTTGATACCATTGCAGATGATGGCATTGGCTTTCTCGATGTTGTGGGTATACTTTATGGGTATATCAACGACGTGGCCTAGATCCGGCAAGCCCGGGTGGCCCACAGACGGTGATGGTGGCATGGGGCCCATCGGGCGGCCCGATCTGTCGTTGATCAAGGAGGATGAAGTCCAGTCCAGGAACTTGGAGCCGGATCCTAACCGACCTACGAAGGAGGCCGGATCCATGGAAGCCCATAAAGTATCCGGATCCAGTACGGCCATAAGGAAGGCGGATCCTTGACGTACACGGCAAGATATTGTACCGTAGTTAGGCAACTTGTATTCCGGCTAGGACTCTCCATGTAAACCCTAGATCCGGGCGCCTTTATAAGCCGGATCCTGGGGAGCCCTAGAGGCACAACCACAACCATTGTAACAACGCGCAAGCGCCCGGATAATTCCGGACAAGCGGCAGTAGGCCCTGTCATCGTGCGGGTGTTCCGAAGCTGGGTAACTCGCGTACCACCGTCCCGTGTGCACTCCGCCCCTATGGCCCCTACTTCTTCTCCCCTCGTGAGGATCCCTCCTCCGAGGTATCGTCGATTAGGCAACGACAGTTGGCGCCCACCGTGGGGCCTGAGGCGTCTGGAGGCCGGAACCGGGAGGGCTCCGCCATGGGAAGCTACGACGACTCAATCGCTGTGGGGCGCGTACTTTACGCCGGGAATTTTCCGATCGTCCCTCCGGACGAATTCTGGATTCCGGCTAGGTCAAACCCCGTCAAGCTCTCCATCGTCCCAATCGGCGGCATCCACATCTTCATCGGCGAGACCGTCGATTCCGACGGAAACGCACTGGTAAGTAACGCTGACGCGTCCGCTGCTGAGTTGGACGCCGTCGCGAAGATCCGATCTGAGTCGCAGGAGCTTCTTAAGGAAGATTCCGCCTTAGATCAGGAAAAATCAAAACCCACCCAATCCGCCCCTGAGCAGGAGAAAACGGTGGAAGACCAATGCAGATCCGCCTGGGTCTCCCAGGTGTTAGAGAAGCAAAGGTGTCACTTCGTGCACTTCTTGGCCCATACCGCAGGAGACGCCCTCCATCAGGAGGAGGCCAATCCATTGCAGGTCGAGGCACCCGGAAACAACGTAGCTCCGGATCTGCCAGAAGCAGTCGGAGACAGCGACTTTCCGGGACAAGAAGAAGCCGGAAACCCTGAGGAATCAATCCTCGGAAACTTGAGCCCAAATTCCGATGATGCCTCTTCAATAGGCACAGAAGAATACAATCGCTTGACGAAGGAGCTCGCAATTGGGGAAGAAGATGACGGCGCTTCATCCATGAATACAGAGGAATTCAACCGCAAGCTCGAGGAACTCGGAGGCGGCGAGCAAGCTGAAGTGGAATCCGCCCAGCCGATGCAGGTTCTTGCAACCGTGGCACCGCTGGATCAGCCGGAAACGGAAGACGAAGCCTCCAACTCCGACCCAGGACCATCCCACGTAAGGTCTCCGTTAGATCGGGCACGACCGCGAAACGACGTCCTGTCTCCAGAAGAGATGGTCGAGCAAGCACGCATGGATTTAGTCGCAAAGTCCGATATCCTCAACAAACCAATAACTCCCGAGGAAGCTGCAGATCCGGAGGCCTTAGAAGCCAAGAGACAGGAGATGCTAGCTACAGCTCAGAAGTTTGCCACGACCGCAGCCGCGATGCTAGAAGAAAGAACCATAGCGGCAAACTTCGTGGACCACTTTCAGAAGAAGGACCGCGAGGTTGATGAATCTCTCGAAAAAGTCAGGCAACTCGAGAAGCACTGGGAGGCCAAGGTAAAATTTGTGCAGGAGGAAGAAGCTAGAATCAGGCGAGAGGCCATCCTTCCCCGCAAGATTACCTTCGCAACGCCCACTGAGCAGCAGCCGCTCGCAACTCCAAAGGATAACATGAAGAAGGCTGCAGAGCTCCTAAAAAAGAAGGACGAGGAAATTGACATCAACTACGTCCGGAAGCTCGTTGCTTCAGCAATGCGAGCAACGAGCAAGGCAGACACTTCGCGCAGGTTAGCATCCAATCCGGAACAATGCATATCTACCGCGCAGAAGGACGCCATACCAAGTCAACATCGTGACGACGAGTCGCGCACCGGATCTACGGAGCGCAGGCGGAAAGTCAGGGATCATCCAAATCCAATCCCAATACCATCGGATTCAACTCCAAAAGATCAGGAAAAGGGAAAGGGTGCGATGTACACTGGCAGAGACAAATATCGTGTTCCGTCACCACCACCCCGAGCTTCGCGTCCCCCGCTACCCCCTCGCCGTCGCAGTCCCGTCGGAAACCCCAGGCCCCATGGGCCAGGCGGAATTAACATCCGCGACGCGATGCCAGCTCCTAGAGACAGGAACAGGGAGCGTACGCTGGAGCAACTCAGAGGCCGGAACCAAAACCGCGAGCCTGAGCCTCGTCGGAGTCAAGAACGCGATCCTGAGCCTCGCAGAAGCCAAGGACGCGACCCGGAACCCAGGAGGAGTCGGAACGAGGAATACGCACCTGAGCCACGAAGGAGCCGGAACGACGGAGGCGACCACCACCAAGAGGAAAGGAGTCACCGAAGCCGGAGCCAGCCGCGGGAACCACGCCGAGAATCTGAAGGCGGAAGAACGTCTTACAGGCCCCCTCGCAGATCTCCCTCACCGCCACCCAGTGGAGGTGGAGGCGGAGGCGGAGGCAGAGGCCGGAGATCCCGTTCCCGCTCGAAGTCACCCGGTGGTGCCCCCCGTGATGCTCGTGATCGCCTCAACGAGTACAGATCCGACTACATCGGTCCAAGGTGCTTTGGCCAGATGATCCGAGAGGAACCAAAGCCAAGAAGCCCGAACCTTAAGCTACCAGGAAACCTGAAGCATTATGATGGCAGCGAGAGGCCGGATACCTGGATTGAGGATTACTACAATGCAGTAACCTTCGCCGGAGGAACCCCGAATATAGCCTGCCGCATGCTACGAGCTTGTACCTTATTGGTCCAGCTCGTGTTTGGCTCGGCGACCTCGAGGAGAACACTATCTTTTGCTGGTTGGACTTGAAGAAGGCTTTCGAGAACCACTTCGTGGGTACCTACAAGAGACCGGCCACCACCAGCCGATCTTCAAGCTTGCATCCAGAAGAAGGGTGAGACATCCAGGAGTTTCCTCACCCGATGGTTGGCAACCAGGAATGAGTGCGAGAACGTAGATAACCGCACAGCAATGCACGCCTTCATCGGTGGTTTGCAGCGTGGGGGGCTGCTGCGCCATAAGCTTACCTGCCTGGTGAATGCAAACAAACTCACTCTTGATGAGATGATAAACATCGCCAGCGATCATACCGCCGCCGATGATGACGCAGGCGGAGATCTCGCAGCAACAGCCATACCCCTGCACCAACAGAAGAAAAACCGTGATAACGGCGGCAGCAACAGCAACAAGCGGAAGAACCCCCCTGAAGACCAGAAGGGCGGAGGATCCGACATGGTAGCCATGACGTTCCAACGCGGAGGTCCAGGAGGCGGAAGAGGCCGCGGACGTGGAGGCGGAGCAGGCAGGGGCCAGCAGCGCGCTGACGAAGTCACCGCAGCCGGATCCCGCGCCCCCCAAACGTACGAAGAATACGAGGATATGCCGTGCCCGGCCCATCCGGATCCGGCTACGGGCAAATCCACCCACACAAATCGCAACCGCAAGTGGGTCAATGATCCGAAGAATGACCCGGAGGCGAGGATACAAGCGAGCCCGGAAGCACCGCCCACGCGGCAAAGGAGGCAAGGGCAAGAACAAGGACAAAGAGGAGGACAGTTCCGAGGCCATGGACGAGGACGACGCTTCGCCGGAACCCAAGGAGGGCACCGTAGCAAACAAGTCCAACCCCTTTGGCAGAAAGAGTGTCGGAACTTACCACACCTTCCTCGGAACCCCCACTGTCCGCGCGAAAAAATCGGCGCTCCGGATCTTGAACGCCACAGTTCCGGCTGTGCCGCAGTATGTCAAGTGGTCGGAGAAAGCCTGTACCTTTGACAGGTCGGATCACCCGGCCGTCATCCCCAAAGAGTGCTACGCTCTGGTTGTAAGTCCCCGCATAGACGGGTACGACTTTTCCAAGTGTCTTATAGACGGAGGAGCCAGCCTGAACATCATGTACCTGGAGACCCTGGAGAAGATGAACCTCACCAAGGACCAGCTCAAGCACAGCACCACTGAGTTTCATGGCGTGGTTCCGGGTAAGAAGGCAAACTCTCTGGGCAGCATCAAACTTCCCGTGGCCTTCGGCGATGTGAACAATTACCGCGAAGAGATGATCACGTTTGAAGTGGTGCCCTTCAAAAGCTCCTACCACGTGATCTTTGGCAGGCCCACCTACCACAAGTTCCACGCCAGGGCATGCTACATCTACAACAAGCTCAAGATTCCGGGTCCTAACGGTTGGATCACCGTATCCGGAGATTACAAGAAAGCTAGGGACTGCGAGGAGGGCGAAGCCGCCTTTGCAGAATCCGTCATATCTGGAGAGGAGCTGCAAGGCTACAGAGCCGCGGTGGATCCGACTGAGATGCAGACCACCAAGAAGCAGATCTCCGAACAGAAGACCTCGTTCAAGGCCGCGATAGAAACCAAGAAGCATGACCTCATTGAAGGAGACAGCTCCAAGCAGGTTTCAGTCGGAGCCAACATGGACCCCAAATAGGAAAGCGCGCTCGTCGAGTTCCTCCGAGCTAACATGGATATCTTCGCATGGCAACCTTCTGACATGTCCGGAGTACCAAGGGAACTCGCCGAGCACTACCTCAACATAAATCCGGGTGCAAAACCGGTGAAGCAAGCTATGCGACGCTTTGGAGATAAGAAGCGCCGCGCCATAGGAATGGAGTTAGCAAAGTTACTAGAGGCAGGTTTTGTAGTAGAAGTTATCCATACTGATTGGGTCGCAAACCCCGTCCTTGTACCTAAAAAGAATTCTGAAATACTAAGAATGTGCATCGATTACTCCGGCGTGAATAAGCACTGTCCGAAAGATCCGTTCCCTTTGCCGCGCATTGACCAAGTCATTGATTCGACGGCAGGGGCGGAGCTTTTATGTTTTCTTGACGCATATTCCGGGTACCATCAGATCTTGATGAAGGAGTCTGACCAAAAGGCAACTTCTTTCATCACACCGTTTGGCACATACTGCTATGTCACCATGCCTTTTGGCTTGAAAAACGCAGGTGCCACATACCAACGGACGATGCAGCGGTGCCTGAAGGACCAAATTGGTCGGAACGTGCACGCCTACGTCGACGACATCGCGGTCATGACCCGGAAGGGATCCGACCTGCTGAGCGACCTCAAGGAAACCTTTGATAATCTCCGACGGTACAAGATGATGTTGAATCCGCTAAAGTGCGTCTTTGGCGTACCAGCAGGAAAACTCCTTGGCTTCATTGTTTCTCACAGGGGCATTGAAGTTAACCCGGAAAAAATCAAGGCTATCCTGAACATCAAAAGGCCAACTTGTCTCAAAGATGTGCAGCGATTAACTGGTTGCGTTGCGGCAATCAGTAGATTTGTTAGCCATCTTGGCGAGAAAGCCTTACCTCTATACAAGCTGCTGAAGAAAACCGACAAGTTCGTCTGGGATGAAGCAGCAGATAAAGCACTTCAGGAGTTGAAGGACATACTCTCCTCCCCACCTATATTGGCAGCTCCAGCTGAGTCAGAGCCTATGCTCCTCTACATAGCGCCTACCAACAAAGTTATCAGCCTCGTAATCGTGGTGGTGCGAAAGGAAGAAGGATTTGAGCACGGAGTCCAAAGGCCTGTCTATTACATTAGCGAAGTCTTGACGGAATCCAAGCAGAGATACCCTCACTTTCGGAAGCCGGCTTACGGAGTTTTCCTAGGAAGCCGGAAGCCGAGACACTACTTCCGGGAGCACCCAATGACGGTGGTGAGCAAGGCTCCCCTGGCAACGATCATCAACAACTCCGACGCAACAGGACGCGTAGCAAAATGGGGCATCGAGTTATCTGCCTTCGACATCAACTACGAAGCCCGAACTGCAATTAAGTCTCAAATTCTAGCGGATTTCATCGCGGATTGGACTGAAGCGCCGGAGGGCACGCACGTGCTGGAACCCGAAGCTTGGGTCATGCACTTTGACGGCTCCAAGCAACATCAAGGCTCGGGGGCTGGAGTTACCCTGAAGTCACCTACCGGAGAAGAACTGCAGTACGTTCTGCAGATTCACTTCGAAGCAACCAACAACATGGCGGAATATGAGGCTCTACTACACGGCCTGCGCATCGCTAAGGAAATTGGGATCAAGCACATCATATGCTGCGGAGATTCCGACCTGGTGGCACAACAAGTAGCCGGAACCTGGAACGCCAGAAACTCCGTCATGGCGGCTTACAGAGACGAAGTGGACGAGATCGCCAAGTGCTTCCTCGGATACGAAGTCAAGTACGTCAGGAGAGACGATAACACAGCAGCGGACATGCTGTCCAAGCTCGGATCCGGCAGGAAGCCAATTCCGCCTGGAATTTTCCTTGAGCATCTGCGAGTACCCTCGGTGAAGGGTGCAAACCCGGAAAATCCCGATCTGGCAGTTTCTCCGGCTAAGGAAGTGATGGCAGTCATTCCGGCCTGGACTCAGCCGTTCTTGGATTACCTCATTGATCAAAAGTTGCCGGAGGACGAGGTCCACGCACGACAGATCATCAGGCGAGCAAGATCCTACACAATTGTTGATGGACAGCTCTACAAACGAAGCGCAAATGGGGTATTTCTCAAATGCGTCTCCAGTCAAGACGGCATTGAAATCCTCAGAGAGATCCATGCAGGGGATTGCGGGCATCATGCCGCCCCCAGATCCCTCGTTGCAAAAGCTTTCCGGCTAGGATTTTACTGGCTAACAGCTAAAGAAGACGCTGACAAGCTGGTGAAAACTTGCCGCGGTTGTCAGTACTATGCTACTCAACCAAACGCTCCAGCCCAAGAGCTGAAGACCATACCTATCACCTGGCCATTTGCGGTCTGGGGGCTCGATATGGTTGGTAAGTTAAAGAAATCATCTCCTGGTGGTCATGAATACCTCCTGGTCGCTATTGATAAGTTCAGTAAGTGGATCGAGGCAAAGCCAGTGAGAAAAGCCGATGGTGCTACGGCACTAAAATTTGTCTGCAGCCTCGTAACGAGATTCGGCATCCCACACAGCATAATCACAGACAATGGCACAAACTTTGCGCAGGGAGAACTCAAGGATTACTGCGATGAAGTTGGGATCCGGCTTGACCTTGCATCTGTGGCTCACCCGCAATCCAATGGTCAGGTTGAACGAGCCAACGGCCTTATACTAGCCGGAATCAAACCTCGCCTTGAAGAACCGCTGCGCCGCGCAGCCGGAGCTTGGGCTGATGAGCTGGACTCTGTTCTGTGGAGTTTACGAACTACCCCTAACAGGTCAACAGGATTCACTCCCTTCTTCCTGGTATACGGATCCGAAGCTGTGCTCCCCACTGACATCATCCACGATTCACCGCGAGTTTCCGCCTACAATGAAGAAACTGCTGACGAGGCTCGACAGCTATCTGTGGACCTGATCGAAGAAGCTCGGAATCTAGCCGACCAACGCTCCACCATTTACCAGCAGAAGCTCCGCCGCTATCATAGTCGTCGAGTTCGGAACCGCTCGTTCATGGTCGGAGACTTAGTCCTCCGCCTTCGTCAGGTGAAAGATCACAAGTTGCAAACTCCATGGGAAGGACCTTTTGTCATCAGCAAAGTACTACACAACGGATCCTACTATCTCGTTGATTTCCGGGAACTAAAGGATAGACACTGCCAATCGGCATCGGAAACGAAAACGAGAAGATCCGGGTGACATATATGATGAAACGAGATCGTCCCTGGAACATAGCACAGCTACGTCCTTTCCACACTTAGCGCTTTACGCATTACATACCTTGTAATATCTATGATACATGATCAATGAAATAAAGCTTTTGGTTCACTCTTAGAGTCTTTTACCTCCTTTAATTTTTCATTTCTGGATCGTGTATGTTTTTCCGACTAAAACCGCGAGTCTGGATCTTTCCGCCTAGGCGTGTATGAAAGTTGTGATTTTCAAAATCGTCCCTTAGGACGTAAGTTTAAGTTTTCTGGTGGAAATTTTTTCTGTTGCGAACCCATGGATTCCTGGTAGCGACTTCCGGCACTTGGGCTGGGGGCTTGTTTCCGCGGTTATTGACGGATTGCCATTGGGCTTCGTCGCCGGCGCGGCGTTTCCGGCACGGGTTTTCCGGCTCGTGGAAGGTCAAGTGGGCAAACCGGAAATCATCAAACCAGCACTTGCTTTCAAGAAACAACACATGCAAATAATATATAAACGGATAGCAGGATAAGTTTTTTCCGCCCACGCATGCATGCCTGTTTCGTCCCTAACTACTTAAGAATTTAAGTTATATTACAAACCCTCGCTGGGGCCAAAATGATGCATTGTTTTATCCCGCAGGACATAAACGTTTTCACTCCGCCTTGGACGGAGATGCGAGTGGCTTCGGATCTTTTCCTTTGGCGCCTTCAGCCGGAGACGACACGTCTTCATCGCTCTCTTCATCTTCGTCGGAGGTTGCGGCGCTGGTCTTGGGCTCTTCCTCTTCGGGAGCATCCTTGGAGCTGGTCCATGTATATCGGGATCCGGATTCCGCAGGACGGGCCTCCGCGTCGCGCTCTTTTTGGAGTTCATCTTCAAGGGGCTCGTCTGCTGGGAGAACCACCTTGTCGTAGAACTCTTCATGACGGATCTTCCGCGCGATGCGGGTGTCATAGCCACTCACTGCATCGAGAAGTTTTTCGACATCTGCGGTCGGAGGAACTCCAGAAGACACCCTATCCAGATCCATCTTTGGGTGATGCGCCAAGCACATGGTTAGAGTCATAGCAGCTGCACCTCGGGCAGATGACGCTTGTAGATCGGTCACCAGCTCCGGAAGAATATCCATACGCTTGATCAGCTTGCGCAGACTGCATGTGCGGCTCCTTTTCAGGGACAAGTTATGGCATATTTTCCGAGAAGCGGATATAAGATCCTTGCAGTCATCACCAGCGAGAGAAAGAACATCGTCCCGGGGGAATTTGTTCCGGCGCTTTTCAGGGTATCCAAGTGGCTCTGCACAAAAATACAATAAGTAAACATTCAAGTTGAGCACGAGAAAACAAAAAGCATCAAGACAAGAAATTCCGAGTATAAGTACCCAGAATATTTTCGGCCAGCAGGTCCCAATGGTGCTCTGCGGTTTCCATATACTTCCGGAGCCCATTGAGCTCCTTTTGCTGCCTCTTGATGGTCTCGCTATCAGCATTTCGCTTCAGCAAGAATTCGCCTTTCTCCCTGATAAGCTCGGAGTTTTTCTCCGCCAGCTGCTTCTCGGCATGCTCCTTCTGCTGTTCCGCCTCCTTCAGCTTTAGCTCCAGTTCTTGGTAGGAGGAGCGCAGGTTTTCCAGCTCGGAGGAGGTCGTAGCCAGGGAGGAAGAGGCGCCTGTAAGGATTCAGGTTAAATACAGTTCAACGTCGGAACGTGAACTAATAGCAAAAAGGTCGGAAACTAACCTTGGGCATCCGACAATTGTTTGTTCAGTTCTGCATTTTTCTCTTTAAGGGTCTGGATGTTTTCCGCTTGACCCAAGGTAACGCGGCGCTGCAGAGCAATGTTTTTATGCAGCTCATAGTGCAGTGCCTGCTGTTCCTGTAAAAAGAAGACAGAGCAGGAGTCAAAATTCCGCTTACAACACAGTGGTGTCCTTTGAAGCATTTTTGCCGGAATCTTTCCGACATCATGCTTGGGGGCTACTGTAACATTTTTAATAAATCTTCCCAAAAAGTGGCGGTACTCTAAAGCATCTAAGCGCTAACTAGTACTTGTTTCCGCTTACATGCTTGGGGGCTACTGGGGAGTACCTTTTGTTTGCAGACGAGCTTGTCGAGGAACTCGCCGACGCCCTTCTTGAAGTCCTGGATTTCCGATGTACCGGCATCCGGCTTCCCCAAGCATTGTTCGAGCATAGCATTGAGCAAGTCTTGCTCAAGCTCCCATTTCTCCGGCTCCGTGAGCTGCTTGAAGAATTTGGTAGCATATGCCTTGGGGGTGGAAGTGAGGTCAGCCGGATCTCCGAAGTTCTTCGGAAAAACGACGACGTCGCCAGCACCGGCTCCGGCCTTCTCGGAGGAAGTGACTTCCGCCTCTCCTTGATCTTGAGCTTCTTCTTGAGCAGGGTCTTTGGCCTTGGGATCTTCTCCGCCCACTTTCTCGCTGCTAACCGGAATTATCTCCGGTGGAGTGTTTGCGGCAGGAGGGGGAGATTGATCCGCCTGAGGAGGGGACGATGGGGGAGCAGTGTGGGAAGCGCTTGGTGGTGCAGGGGTCGGAGGACCGACAGCCGGAGATTTCTTCAGGAACTTTGTGATAGGCTCTTGGCTGGCGGTCCGAGTGGCAGTCGGAGTACTGCGAACAGATAAAAGAAGATCGCATAAGTAACAGATGCATCAAAGTAAATATGTACCATACCCGGAAACTTACGGGGCGCCGGGGATGTTGGGGCGTGAGCGTTTGCCTGCTGTTGAAAGCATTTTCAAACGCTCCCGCTCCGCCTTTCTTGAATCGAGCGGAGGGGGCTTGGTGACCTTGGGCTTCTTGGCGGAGGCCTCGCCGCTGGCTCCGGCTTCAGAGCCGGAAGCTTTGGCGCGGGGACGCTTCGCAGGTCGAGGAGCTACCTTGCGGGGCTCCTCTTCCTCCTCTTCGTCCTCCGGAACCTCCTCCGCCGTGTCGCCGCTGACAGGGACGCGGAGTATGGTGCGCAGGTTTTCCTCCGCCAATGTAGCGAGCTGGAGGAAAAGCTATCAAGTGTTAGTCAATGTCCAAAAACTTGTGAAATCTGAAGTGATGAAAGAGTCAAGGCTTACCGGAGGACATTGGTCGTTTGTGTAGATGTCCTTTATTAGTTCCGGGATCGGTTGACCCCGGCCCACCTTCACCAGCGTCTTGAATCTCCTTTTGAGAGAATCAGCCGGAAGATCGTGGCGGGTAGCTCGGAGCTGGTCGTCCGCCCCGGTGTATGCGCAGATTAATCGCGCGTTGTATCGGAGAGGCTGGATCCGCCCGGTGAACCAGCTCAACGTAAGGCCGGGTTCCGGTTAGCCCGTCGTGGACTAACCGAGGAGATTCTCCGCGCTGCTTTCTCCGAGAATGGGAGTTAGGGAAAGCGGCGGGATGAAGCTCCAGCTTGCGAGCTCTTCCGGAGGTTCGTTGTTGAACTTGGGGAGACCATCGTGGATCTCCGGAACTGACACGTTCTTCTCATAGAACCATCCGGCGTTCCAGTACCGGACGGATTCGTGCGAGTCGTGTGGAGGGTACATACGACCAGGTCGGAGCATGAAGGTCATGCTCCCGCAGTTCGAGCATGGCTTTGTCCTTTGTTTCTTTCTTCACTCGGAAGAAAAACTGCCATAATTTGATGTCTGGCCGGATTCCGAGATGCCCTTCGCAGAGAGTGACGAAGTTGGACAGCAGCAGGTAGGAGTTGGGGCAGATGTTGTGGGGCTGAAGCCCATATGTGTTGAGGACGGAGAGGAACAATTCCGAACAAGGAAGCGACAGTCCGCGTTCCACCCAAGCCTTGGTCATGACCACTTCTCCGGCTCCAGGCTTGGGGACGATTGTGTCGCGTATGAAACTCCAATGAGCGGAGATCATACCTTCGTTCTGGAGCTCTCTGAGCTCCGTATCAGTGGTTTCGCAGGGCCACCATTGACCCCGCTCTCCTTCGCGGTTCCGGGCCTTGGAAGCCTTCTTATTTTCCGTCTCTTGCACCTTAGCAGCCATTCTAGCTTGCCCTTGAAGTTCTTCTTCAATCTCTTGCGCGGTTGGGATCCGGCTTAGCTTGGTGCTGGAAGATGCGGAAAAAGGTTGAGCTAGCCGGATGTCGGAAACATATGGTGGTAGATAAGCTATGGGATCCGGACAGATAGGCTCTAATGAACTGGGATCCGGGCTGTTCGGAGAACTACCAGTACACTGTGAGTCGATCGGCATGCTTCCGGCTGCACCCATGCAAAGTGTTTGAGTAACCGGAATCTATCCTACACTACTTCTTCTTCTACGAGTCCGGCGCACGTACCGTTAATGGCGCGGCGGTCCGACGATGTTCCGGCGAGATTGAAGGTCGCCGAACTTGCTGCAAAGCGGCCCGCGTGACCACGAATCGGCGGCGGGGAAGATTTCCCGATCAACCGCGACGATCTTGGAGCGAAGGGAAGCTTGGAGCGGTTGGGCGCGAAGGTCACCGTGGCGGAGCTCGTCGGAGTTGAGATTTGGCCGGCGGCGCGTCGGGAGGAAGAAGATGAAGTGGTAGAAGGGTGAAACGAATGGGAAGTCACCGCGCGATGGGGTATTTATAGACCGCGCGCGGAGATTCGCGTTCCGGATCCGACGGCGGAAACTGAACGGTCTCACCGTTGGATGCATGACACGTGTCTTAGGTTAAAAACGGTAAAATGACGTGGAGGTGATTTGACCGTGCGCTCCCGAAATTTCCGGCTAAAGATTCGCATCTCCGAAAAATTAGCGCGGGAAGATAGGAAGTTGTGCGCGGGAAAAATGCAAACTCCGTTACATTATCGAAACTGAAAGACGTGAAGATTTCCGATTGAATGATATCGGAAGCAGGAAAGTTTTGAAGCTCTTCAAGATTCTCTTCGGTTCCGGGATGTATGAAGGTGGAAGAATGATGAATCTCGGAGAACTTCGGGGGCTACTGTTGTGGGTATACTTTATGGGTATATCAACGACGTGGCCTAGATCCGGCAAGCCCGGGTGGCCCACAGACGGTGATGGTGGCATGGGGCCCATCGGGCGGCCCAGTTGCTGTTGATCAAGGAGGATGAAGTCCAGTCCAGGAACTTGGAGCCGGATCCTAACCGACCTACGAAGGAGGCCGGATCCATGGAAGCCCATAAAGTATCCGGATCCAGTACGGCCATAAAGAAGGCGGATCCTTGACGTACACGGCAAGATATTGTACCGTAGTTAGGCAACTTGTATTCCGGCTAGGACTCTCCATGTAAACCCTAGATCCGGGCGCCTTTATAAGCCGGATCCTGGGAGCCCTAGAGGCACAACCACAACCATTGTAACAACGCGCAAGCGCCGGATAATTCCGGACAAGCAGCGGTAGGCCCTGTCATCGTGCGGGTGTTCGAGGCTGGGTAACTCGCGTACCACCGTCCCGTGTGCACTCCGCCCTATGGCCCCTACTTCTTCTCCCCCTCGTGAGGATCCCTCCTCCGAGGTATCGTCGATTAGGCAACGACACTCGACTTGACCGTTGGTCTGTGGATGTGCGACAGACGCAAAACTCAATTTAATTCCCACTTCTGCGCAGTACGCTTTGAACTCCTTGGATGTGAAATTACTGCCATTGTCTGTGATGATGCTATGAGGGACTCCAAATCGAAAGACAATGCTTTTCACAAACTTGATTGCCGACGCGCCGTCCGGTGAATTTATCGGTTTTGCTTCTATCCATTTGGTAAATTTGTCTACAGCAACGAGCATATACTCATATCCTCCTGGCGAAGCTTTGTGTAATTTTCCCACCATATCGAGGCCCCATTGAGCAAAGGGCCAAGACAACGGGATTGGCATCAATTCTGCTGCCGGAGAGTGAGGTTTTGCGGCGAATCTCTGACACGCATCACAAGTTCGCACTATTTCCTTCGCGTCCTCAATTGTTGTTAACTAGTAAAATCCTGCTCTGAAAACCTTGGCCGCAATAGCTCGACTGCTTGCATGATGCCCGCATATTCCTTCGTGTACATCCTTCAGGATTATCCTTCCTTCTTCGGGTGTGACGCACCTCTGGAGCACACCTGAAATACTTCGCTTGTATAACTCCCCTTTGACCACAGTAAAAGCTTTAGAACGTCTAATTATTCGCCTTGCTTCAACTGGATCGTCGGGTATTGTATTCTTTAGGATATAAGATATATATGCCAGCATCCGTGGAATTTGCACCATCATGACTAGCTCATGCTCCTCGTCTTCTTCTTCCAGTGATTTTTTTGTAACACCCGAGGGTTTTTCATCCTTCTCCTTCTTCTTTGGTTTTATTGGCTTTGTTGATCTCTCGCTTATTTCTTCCCAAAACACGCCTGGAGGAATCGCGAGACATTGCGACCCGATATTTGCAAGAACATCGGCTTCGTCATTGCTCAACCTGCTGATGTGATTTACCTCGCATCCATCAAACAGCTTTTCTAGCTCATTGTACATCTCCTTGTATGCTATCATACTCTCGTTGACTGCATCACATTGATTCATAACTTGCTGTGCCACCAATTGTGAGTCGCCAAAGATTTTCAGTCGGGTTGCACCGCAAGCTTTCGCCATCTTCATCCCGTGTATGAGAGCTTCATATTCTGCTTCATTGTTAGACGCGTTTGGGAACGTCATCCGTAGGACATACTTCAATTTGTCGCCTTCAGGTGATATTAGTATCACGCCTGCTCCAGCGCCTTCTAACCTTTTGGACCCATCAAAGTTCATAGTCCAGGTTCTCGATAAATCTGGAGACCCTGTATTTTGTAGCTCCATCCACTCTGCAATGAAATCTGGTAAGATTTGCGACTTTATTGCTTTTCTTTTTTCATACGTGATGTCCCGAGGGGAAAGCTCTATTCCCCAAAGGGAGACACGACCCGTAGCTTCTTGGTTGTTTAATATATTTGACAGAGGAGCCTCATTGACCACTACTATCGGGTGTGCCGAAAAATAGTGTCACAACTTTCTTGCCGTTGTAAACACTCCATATGCCAGCTTCTGGTACTGCGGGTACCGCTGTTTTGAAGGCGACAGTACTTCGCTGATGAAATATACTGGCCTCTGTACTCCATGGAGCTTTCCTTCTTCTTCTCTTTCGACTACCAGAGCCGTGCTGACCACCTGAGGTGTGGCTGCGATGTATAGTAGGAGGGGTTCCTTCTCTTTAGGCGACACCAAGATTGGTGGTGTCAAAACTGTGCGCTTGAGACTCTCAAAAGCTCTATCTGCTTCCTCGTTCCACTGAAATTTCTCTCCTTGTTTGATCAGTGCATAAAACGGCAGTGCCTTTTCTCCCAGCCTGGCAACGAATCTGCTTAAAGCCGCGACTCGCCACATCAGCTGTTGTATTTCTTTCAACTTTGTCGGCTTCCTCATTGTTACGATGGCTTGTATTTTCTCTGGATTGGCTTCGATCCCTCTTGCTGACACTAAGAACCCGAGTAGTTCTCCCGCAGGAACACCAAAGGAGCACTTTGTCGGGTTCAACTTAAGGCAGAACTTGTCGAGGTTGTCGAAGGTTTCTTTCAAATCCTCGATCAGCGTTGTCCCCTTTTTTGATGTTATCACGACATCGTCAATGTAGACTTGTACATTTTTCCCAATCTCTGTTGCAAGGCACTTGTGAATCATCCGCTGATATGTTGCTCCCGCGTTTTTCAGACCAAAGGGCATTGTTCTATAGCAGAATACGCCGTAAGGTGTTATGAACGATGTCTTGGCTTCATCATCTTCTTTTAATCTGATTTGGTTATAACCAGAGTACGCGTCCAAGAAGGAAAGACGTTCACATCCTGCCGTGGAGTCGATGATTTGATCGATCCTTGGGAGGGGAAAGTGATCCTTGGGACAGTGTTTATTGAGACACGTAAAGTCGACACACATGCGGAGGACTTTCGTGTTTTTCTTCGGCACCATCACTGGGTTAGCTACCCATGTAGCTTCTGTAGATATCTCTTTGATAAAACCAGCATCTTTGAGTCGATCTATTTCTGATAGCATAGCTTTGCGGTTTGGTTCCGAAAAACGCCGCAAAGGTTGTTTGATTGGTCTCGCTATAGGATCCAAGTTTAGGTGGTGCTCGGCAAGTTCCCTGGGTACTCCTGGCATGTCAGGTGGACACCATGCGAAGATTTTCCAGTGCTCACGGAGGAACTCGACGAGTGTGCTTTCCTATGCGAGGTCCATATTTGTTGCAATGGATGTCGTTTTCTTCGGGTCCGTCGGGTGGATCTACACCTCTTTTGAATCCTTAGCAGTATTAAAAGTTGGTTACCTGAGTGGCCTCCCTGTGTCTGGCAACACATCATAATCAGTGAGCCTTGGCGCCATATATTCTGCTTGCATCCCGAAAGTTTCCGACAGTCGATGAAAATCTTTGTCGCACTTATCAGCCAGCGTGAAACTTCCCTTGATTGTGATTGGTCCCTTAGGTCCAGGCAACCTCCACAATAAGTACGTGTAATGAGGTACCGCCATAAACCTGGCATATGCTGGTCGTCCCAACAAAGCATGATATTGCAACTGGAAATCCACGACTTCAAACTCTAGGTTCTCTATCCTGTAGTTTTCTCGGGTCCCAAACTGAACGTCGAGATTGATCTTGCCCAACGGATAACTTGGCTTCTCTGGCGTGATCCCATGGAAACGTGTATCAGTTGGTTTTAGATTTGCCAGGGATATGTTCATTTTTCTTAATGTATCTGCATACATAAGGTTTAAGCTGCTGCCACCATCTATAAAAACTCTCGACACATCAAAAACCAGCGATTACTGCGGGCAAGATAAGTGCAGATTTTCCTGGTCGAGGAACTTGCTGCGGGTGATCCGCAATTGTGAAGCCAATGTCTTGTCCCGACCAATTTAGATACTCGACTGTTGGCGGAGGCATCTTCTCTGTCATGAACACTTGCCGCGAGATTATTTTCTGCGCCCTGTTAGATGGCCTAGCTTTCTAAATCATCGAGACCGCACCATTGGAGTTAGGGTCAACATATGGAGGTGGATGTGGTGCTGGTGTCGATTTTCGTCCGTAATTACGGGAGGAGGTGGGTTTCTGTTCATCGCTTGGGCATTGGCGATCCCTGCGGCCCGCAACATAACTTGGAAATTGTGGCAGTCTTTTTCGAGATGTCCTGACTGCCTCTTTCCATTATTGTCGAGATAGAAGTGCATCTGACATGGTCCATTCATCATTTCTTCGGGAGACACATAAGGTCTCTGAAACCTTGGTCCACTATTTTGTCTGTTACCACGGAAATCACCTCTGTTGTCGCCTTGTTGCTCATTACTCCTTTGGTAATCATCTCGATTATTCCCTCTAGAGTTTCCTCGGAAATCAGCTAATATGTGGCCAGGAGCATCATTATTGTAAAACTGGCGAGAAAATCGCCTTCTATTTTGAAAATTTCGACTGCGGTCCTCCTCTGGCGACCTATGTCGTTTGTTGTGTATCGCATCTTCTCCATTTGCCCATCTGTTTGCTATCTCCATCAATGCTGATATTGTCTTAGGGTTGGTTCTCCCTAAGTCTTCGACGAAATCTCCCCGACGAATTCCTGCCACGAACGCGACTATTGCTCTCTCGTCAGATATATCCTCTGCCGAGTTTTTAATAATGTTCCACCTCTGTATATATTTTCTCATTGATTTGTCGTGTTTTTGTCTACACGCCCTCAACTCTTCCAATGACGCAGGTTTCTTGCAGGTGGACCGGAAATTCCTCACGAAGATGTCTTCAAAACTATCCCAGCTGTCGATGGAACCTGGGGGAAGTTTCTTTATCCAAGATCGTGCGGCTCCACTCAAGTGTACTTGGATGCTCTGCATGGCTGTTGCCCTGGTTCCGCCTATCAACTTCACCATCTCGAGATAATCGACGAGCCAATCCTCGGGATCCTGTAGGCCGTCGAATTTCTTGAAATTTTCGGGTAACTTAAACCCTTTCGGGACTCGAGTTTTTCGAACTCGTCTCGTAAAGCACGGTAACCCGCACATATCTTCATCGGCGACTTCTGGTGACTGCCGATGTTCTCTTCTTTCTTGTCGCGCTCTATCCACCCTTGCCTGTGCCGCCGTATCCCTTGCTCCACTTGTCCTTGGTGGATCTTCCACTGCTATCGTGGGTCGTGGACTATTTTGCCTTGGAGTTCCTTCGGGAGGTGTAGCTGCAAACGTTGTTCCCATGACTCCAACTCCAGCCATTGCCATATTAAACAATGCTTCTCTCGGGTCCCCAGGGGGTGGTCTAGACGCGAGGATATAAGGTTGTGTTGCCATGTACCCAGCTTCTGGTGTTTTCGGGATGATATTTTCCCTTTTATCAATCGTCACGAAGGACATGTCGAGATTTTGAATTATATTTCCTCTCTCTACTTCAGGTATATTTTGCAGCTGAGATCTTGCTCTCCTCCGAGCTTCTCTGTGACTATCTCCCGAAGTTCCTGATTGTCGACTGAGCTCTGCTCGTCGCCTACTTGACGCGGAGGCTGCCTCTTTTCTTCTATTCAGGGATTCTGTTTGTTTTTCCAGCTCCCTACTCACACGAGCAAGTCTATATTGATAGGCTTGTAATTCTTCTGCAGTATCAGTGGTAGTCATTGGTTCTGAACCATCCATGGCTTTTGCGGCTCTATCCCACGCTTCCTGCGGGAGCTGAACTCTTAATCGTGGAGTGGTCCCGACATATTTTGTGCCTAAACCTTTTCTGAGATCGGAGGGATCAACGTATGGATTTTCCAAATCGTCGAAATCCTCTGACGTCTCTGGTTGTGCTCGGTTTGTCTCTTCAATCGCATAGACCTGATGATATTTTGAGTGTTGATTCTTATCAGGATTGGTGACACCATCATAGAGATTGGTGAAGACCTTTCCAATGGCAGCAGACTTGTCGATGAAGTTGAAGTTGTCGACGCTGTCGGAGTCGCGGTTTATAACAGAGTCCGCAGACGACTCGAAGGATGTGTCGCTGAAGATCTTGGCGAGCTTTCCGCTTGCCTTGGTGTCGACGAGGCGTGGCGACGAAAACTCTTCATCGCTCGATGAAAAGTCAGAATCGATCGCAGAAAATTCCGACGAGATCAGAACTTCGAGACGATAGGATCCTTCCTTGTTGACGCCGAATCGGAATTCTCCGAACGTCATGACGATGGGCTCCTCCAGATGCACACATGCATCCAAACGGGAGGCGGGTGAGGAATAAAATCGACTAGATCAGTTTTTTCCTGTTTACCTCGATCCATCGCATTGCTTGCTACCGACGAAGTCGACGATTCTGGACGTGCCATCGAGATCAGCTCCTTGCAACCTCTAATTCCCACAGACGGCGCCAATTGACAAGGGATTAACTTGTCAATGCCTACAGATTGTAGACTAGGGTTTTGTTAGAAGTAGAGGGCAAGTAGATCTCGAAGGTTTCAGCCGAAAAGTACTCGCTGATTGTAAAAAACTAGGGTTCTGTTGACAATAGATTCGATCCTTTCTTTGTCCCTCGACTCCCCCTTATATAGGAGGTGGAGCCGAGGGTTTTCGTAATACACAAGTTACAGAGTCAGAGAGGGTTTCATACCCATCCCGTAAGATTACAAGTCTCTATATTTCCTAATACAATCTATCTTTCCTTAACACTAATTGGGCTTCCGAATCTTCTTATCCTTCGAGTTCTGGGCCTTCAATAAACCCCGGGTACTATTTTCGGCAGGCCCATTGGGGATGCCTATGTCAATGAGGAAGACGAAGGCGGCGGCGCAATGAACTGGAAACAGGTAGTCGCATATGTGGCACGTACATGCTAGGGTTCTCGTCCGCGCTTATATAGTGCGGTTCCGGAAGGTCGTGGGGCGCAGCCCACGTCTGAGTCGGCACAGCCACGATCCAGAAAAACTGGAAGGCAAAACGGCTGAGTAACGCGTCCGTTAATGACTCGAAATTGATTACACAATTAATTTCCCAAACAACAAAAAGATAAGCTCGGCTCGGCGAGATTCCCGCAACCCGCGGTGCGTCGTGACGTGGCGAGGCGTGGCGAGGCGGGCGGCGGAGGAGGAGTGCGCGAGGGCTCTCTCTCTTCTCACTCACTTACTAGGACTAGAACAGCCCACCTTATATACCACTCCAACTCTCTCCCAACTAGCAATGTGGGACTAAACTTTAGCTCACACTAGTGCTGCCACTGATTTATGATATGGGCCATGTGAGTTTCAGAATTTGATAATGGGCCATGGGCCAAAGGCCAAATTCCCACAAATTCCAGCAACCCCCCACAAACTCTCATTGCCACATCACATCAATAAATTTCCAGAACATTGTTTTATATACCGGTATGTCGTGGAGACTGTTAAGTTGAACTTCCACTTAAAGCTTCATATTACACTAGATTGCAACTTGGATAGTGGACTATGCCTTGAACTACAAGTTTTCCGCGCACTAGCTTCATACAAAGCCTAGACCGATACTAGGCAGCCGCGAGGATTCCTCGCAGTTTGGAGCTTATACGTCATACTCCAAGGCCTTTCATGAGTTTACTAGAGAGCACCCAACTCTCATAGATTGCGACGTTTAACAATCAGACTCATATAGGTGTGTTCTTCAGAAGATGTTACGCGAGGACAACATCTCTCGCTAAAATAAGCCACTTAGAACACATTAAGATAATTATCAACCTGCCATGCGAGATTAGGAGAGTATTGCATCTTACGGAGTGGTAAAATTGCTATAGGGATATATACTCTCCTCTCAGCTGACAAACAGCTTGTCTCCCAGCTCTAATTCACGGGATCTCCGATCACATAGAGTGGGTTACCACCATGGGCAGCTCAGTGTGGGTCTCAAACCCATCTCCCTCGATGCATTTTCTATCACATTTTGTGATAGTCTCTTTGTGAAGGGGTCTGCCAGGTTTCTAGACGTATGGATATAATCCAACGCTATAACTCCGGAGTTTCTCATTTTCCTGACAGTTTTCGGTCTCCTCTTCACATGCCTTGATGACTTCATATTATCCTTAGAACTGTTTACTTTGATGATCACAGTTTGATTATCACAGTTAATAGGAATAGCGGGTATTGGTTTCTCAACCACAGGTAAGTCCATCAAGAGCTCACGGAGCCACTCTGCTTCAACAGTGGCTGTGTCTAATGCTGTGAGTTCTGCTTCCATAGTTGACCTCGTAATGATGGTCTGCTTGCAAGACTTCCAGGAAACAGCGCCACCTCCAAGTGTAAACAAATAACCACTTGTGGCCTTAGTCTCATCAGCATCAGATATCCAATTTGCATCACTATATCCCTCAAGTACCCTTGGATACCCAGTATAGTGAATGCCATAACTTCGCGAGTGCCTTTCAAATAGCGCAAAACTCTCTCAAGAGCATGCCAATGAACATCTCCAGGTCTAGACAAAAAACGGCTGAGTTTACTTACAGCAAAGGAGATGTCAGGCCTCGTGGCGCTGGCTAAATACATAAGCGAGCCAATGATCTGCGAATATCGCAACTGATCTCTAGCAATTCTTTTATTCTTACGAATTATCACACTGGGATCATAAGGCGTTGGAGAAGATTTGCAATCGCTATACCCAAAGCGACCCAGGATCTTTTCCACATAGTGGGACTAAAGCAATGTAATCCCACCATCGTCATCCTTCAGCAGCTTGATGTTTAAGATCACATCAGCTACTCCCAAGTCCTTCATCTCAATACAACGAGATAGGAACTCCTTGACCTCCTTAATCATAGTAAGGCTGGTCCCAAATATCAATATGTCATCGACATAGAGAGAGAGAGAGAATAACTCCCTCGCCCCCACCATGGCGATAGTATACACACTTGTCAGCTTCGTTTACAACAAAGCCTTCAGCGGTTAAAGTTCTTTCAAACTTCTCATGCCACTGCTTAGGCGCTTTCTTAAGCCCATACAAAGATTTCAACAACTTACACACCTTTCCTTCTTGACCATCTACTACAAATCCATCAGGCTGCTCCATATAAATTTCCTCATCGAGCTCTCCATTTAGGAAAGCTGTCTTAACATCCATTTGATGAACGAGAAGACCATGAGAGGCAGCAAAGGAAAGTAGTACTCGAATAGTGGTCAGTCGAGCTACAGGTGAGTATGTATCAAAGAAATCTTCGCCTTCTTTCTGAGTGTAACCCTTGGCCACAAGTCGTGCCTTGTACTTTTCAATAGTACCATCGGGCCTAAGCTTTTTCTTGAACACCCACTTGCATCCTATAGGTTTGCACCCATAAGGACGATCAGTAACCTCCCAGGTTCCATTAGCTAAGATGGAATCCATCTCGCTACGAACAACTTCCTTCCAGTAGTCAGCATCCTGAGATGCATAGGCTTTTGAAATAGAAATGGGAGTATCATCCACGAGGTACACAATGAAATCATGACCAAAGGACTTTGCAGTCCTCTGTCTCTTGCTCCTTTTGGGAGCTTCATTGTCGTCCTCCACAGGATTTTCAAAGTGTTCTATAGCCATGGTAGGTTCAGGAAATAATTCCTGAGTAGATGAACTGGGCATCTCCTGAGTTGATGAGCTAGAGGTTTCTTTCATAGGAAAGATGTCCTCAAAGAAAGTCGCATCATTCGACTCCATAATTGTACCGACATGCATGTCGGATACCTCAGGTTTTACTATCAAAAATCTGTAGCCAATGCTATGGAATGCATATCCCAGAAGAACACAATCGACGGTTTTTGGTCCAAGCTTGCGCTTCTTGGGTATCGGCACATTCACTTTCGCCATACAGCCCCAAGTTCGCAAGTAAGAGAGTTTCAACCTTTTCCTTTCCCATTCCTCAAAAGGGGTAATGGTTTTGTTCTTTGTGGGGACACGGTTTAGGACATGACATGCAGTCAATATCGCCTCCCCCCACCATGCCTTGGATAGACCCGATGTATCTAACATGGCGTTAACCAAATCAGTTAGAGTACGGTTCTTTCTTCGGCCACCCCATTTGACTGAGGTGAGTAGGGAGGCGTCCTCTCATGGATAATACCATGTTCCGCACAAAAAGAATCAAACTCATTGGAAAAATACTCTCCACCACGATCAGACCTTAGCCGCTTGATCTTTCGATCAAGTTGGTTTTCTGCTTCAGCTTTAAAGATTTTGAAGTGATTAAGAGCTTCATCTTTAGATTTCAGGAGATACACATAACAATATCGAGTAGAGTCATCGATTAAAGTCATGAAGTATCTTTTCCCTCCTTTTGTCAATTCACCATTCATTTCACAAAGATCCGACTGTATAAGTTCCAGCGGTGCCAAGTCTCTTGCCTCCGCAGTCTTGTGAGACTTACGTGGTTGCTTAGCTTTCACACATACTTGGCACTTGGATTTCTTGACAATAGCAAATTTCGGAATTATATTCATATTCGCTAGCCGCGTCATGCACCCAAAATTAATATGACAAAGTCGTGAATGCCAAATATCGGACTCACTATCATTGCAAACATGATTAACAATTTGAGTATATAAGTCTGACAAAAATAAGCGGAACAAGCCTCCGCAAACATAACCCTTTCCAACAAATTGTCCACACTTGGAAATTACAACTTTATTGGACTCAAAGACCAACTTAAAACCATCTCCACATAAAAGCGATCCGCTAACGAGATTCTTATTAATGGAAGGAACGTGCTGCACATTCTTCAGCTGGATGGTCTTTCCCGAAGTAAACTTCAGATCCACTGTACCAACACCACGAACAGAAGAACGTGAGCCGTTTCCCATCAGCACGGAGGAAGTCCTTGCGACCTGATAAGAAGAAAACATAGAGACATCAAAACATACATGTGTATTGGCTCCGGTGTCTATCCACCAAACAGGAGAGTTACATACTGAAAGGACAGTAGGGGAAATACCGTACCCAACGTCCTTCATCTCAGTATCAACGCCAATAACAAAATTTGCGGACTTTTCGCTGTTCCCACGCCGATCATGGCGTTATGGCAATCAGGAGCCCAATGTCCAGGAGCGCCACAAACATGGCAGTTCCCTTTCTTCTTATAAGGAGTCTTCCTTTTGAAGTTGGTTGAGTTGGAGGCTTTGTTCTTCTCGTCAAACTTGCATTTTCCATTGTTCTTATTCTTAGACTTGTGAGATTGGAAGTTCTTCTTCTGTACCACATTGGCACTGGAACCTCCCTCAAAACTACAAGCGCGTGTGTCCTTTGCTCTCGCCTTCTCTTCCACATGAAGCAGGCCAATGCGATCCGAAACGGAAAACTCTTGTCTCTTATGTTTCAGAGAAGTAGCAAATTTCCTCCACGAAGGAGGAAGCTTGGCAATAATGCCACCGGCCACAAATTTGTCCGGTAAGGTACACTTAAACTGCTCGAGTTTTTTGGCAAGTGACTGAATCTCATGAGCCTGCTCAACCACGGAGCGCTCATCAGTCATCCTATAGTCATAGTATTGCTCCATGACATACAGTTCAGTGCCAGCGTCCGAGACCCCAAATTTGTCCTCGAGCGCATCCCACGCATCTTTACCATGGTCGAAAGCCATGTACGAGTCAACAATGTTGTCCCCAAAAATGCTGAACAAGGCCGCCTTAAACATGGCGTCGACCTTCTCAAACTTTTCCTGCTCCTCTGCAGAGAGAGGCCCCTCAGGTCTAGCATCTGTGGCGCTAAAACAGCCTAGGTTTGTAAACCATAGAACTGCATTTGTGCGCCACCTCTTGTAATGCATACCATCAAAGGAGGGAGGTCGAGTAGCGGCAGCAATACTGCTTGAATTGATTTGCCTATAATCAGGTTTTTGGATTGTTGAATATATAAGCAAATATCCATATGAAATAATCCGTGCAAGTAATTGATAAATCATGACTATGAAAATAACAAATAAACTAATTAATCGTGCAGACTAGCAAGATAGATGAACATATCACATCTAAACAAGACACTGATCGCATCTATCACAGAAATTAGATGAAGAAACTCTAACAGAAACTGAAAGAGAAACGACAAGATCACATACTTCGCAGCAGCGTCGTTGTCGCCCATGTTGAGGTTGTCGAAGAAGTCGCTGAGATCCGGGAAGAAGTTGTCGGTGTGGAGGAACTCGTCGTCCGAAGACGACGTCGTGCTTACCGATGAGTCGCGCCGGAGCGCTCCCCAAAAACCTGATTGCCCCTCACCCGTACGGGTTCACGAGAGGCGGGGTTCCGGAGGCCCTCTTGTCCCGGCAGTCGGTGCACGCCGACGGACGGGATGAGGAAGACGAAGGCGGCGGCGCAATGAACTGGAAACAGGTAGTCGCATATGTGGCACGTACAGGCTAGGGTTCTCGTCCGCGCTTATATAGTGCGGTTCCGGAATGTCGTGGGGCACAACCCATGTCTGAGTCGGCACAGCCACGATCCAGAAAAACTGGGAGGCAAAACGGCTGAGTAACGCGTCCGTTAATGACTCAAAATTGATTACACAATTAATTTCCCAAACAGCAAAAAGATAAGCTCGGCTCGGCTAGATTCCCGCAACCCGCGGCGCGTCGTGACGTGGCGAGGCGGGCGGCGGAGGAGGAGTGCGCGAGGGCTCTCTCTCTCTCTCTTCTCACTCTCTTACTAGGACTAGAACAGCCCACCTTATATACCACTCCAACTCTCTCCCAACTAGCAATGTGGGATTAAACTTTAGCTCCCACTAGTGCTGCCACTGATTTATGATATGGGCCATGTGAGTTTCAGAATTTTATAATGGGCCATGGGCCAAAGGCCAAATGCCCACAAATTCCAACATGACATGTGGTGGTCATGTGGCAAATAATAGACACTTCAAAGAAAAGTGTGAAAATCATAAAATATTCCGAAAATATCTTGTGCACAATACTTCCGCTTACATATTTGAAGATAGTAGGGAACTCTTCAATTTATCTTTATGTTTGTCACAAAATTCTGCCATTTCATTATCCCTCCATTTGATTCATAATATTCACTGAAAGGTACAAATATATTAATACCTAAGGCCACAATGTGAGTCAAATATGTCTAGAAACGTACGTGTACTTTTCAATAATGGCGCACCCTCAGGGTTTTGCTTCTTGGATGATGTGTGTTGGTGTACCGTCAGGAAGTATGGCCTTGTTCATGGTCCCCCCTTCATCGTAGGTATAGCGAGTTGTCGCTAGGAAGGTGGCTTCAAGTTGATGGGCTATGCTCCTTGATCGAAAAAATAATGAGTGATATGGAATCCGTGTTGCATGTCTCAATCTACCACATGCCTGGATGGACCTGACATGCAGGTCAACCTAGTAAACCATTGAATTCAGTACGAAGACTTCAAAATGTGATACTGCATTTTTCTCGGTATTTCGAGAATCAATTTTGACATTGATTTGATCAATAAAGCATGTGTTATGTGCCACAAAAATTATATCACCGAAGTTGCACTTTTAAATCTCTAATGATATAATTTTCATGACACTCTTAACTTCATGTGAAAGCTAGATCATTCAAAATGGAGACGACATGTAAATAAGGATGGAGGAAGTACTATTTTCTACATTGTGTAACTACTGCGTGGAAAAGGTGAAATTTACTCGTAATTTGTCATTAACTTATCACATGTTTCATAGGGACCCATATACCCTTGGGGTTATCCTGCGCCATGGAAGACGAACTAGGAAAAGAAAAAAACATGAAAAATTATGTTTCTGGTAATAATCCATATTTACAAAAAAATATAAAGCATATAAGTTCAATCAAAAGTCAACATCTTCTAAGTTTGACTAAATTTATAAATAAATATGAGCATCTAGAATACTAAATCAATATCAAATGGATTCACCATAAAGTATATTATTTTAATATGTCTATTTAATATTGTAGATTTTGATATTTTCTGTAATTATTTGGTCAAATTTTGTAGGGTTTAATTTTTGAATAAATTTATACGGCTTATATTTTGGGACAGAGTGAGTAATACTTTAGAATAACCTCTGTGGGGGTTTGGGGGGGGGGGGGGTCTTATAGTTTTTTGATAATGAGATTTTTCATTGACTTAATAAGTTGCATCAAGACAATACAACCAACAAAGTCTCACAATGCGATTTTGCATAACAAGATGGCCAAAACCCATAGAAACTATGTCTTGTAGTTCCAAAATTTTCATACACAGTCTATATGTACCTTGTTCGATGTTGTATGTACCTGCAAATTAATTTCACTACAAAAAAAAGGTTTCAAATAGCTTAGATAATTGTGCAAAGTTCTCAGGTTTTCTTGGAATTAATGTTCCCCTTGTCTAAAAATATGCCCCCTTTCTAAATTTTTATCCTTCGCATAGGCCTGCCTACCTTAGCACGCATCCAACTGGCTATTTTTGGTAACATCAAAACTGTGACAATGCAAGTTGCAACGGGCGCCACTAACTCCTTATGACTTTGTGCCTCGAACCTGTAATTAGGTTTTCTCATCTGCTCATGTCATGTCATCTTGTAACTTGTGCGGTTCCCATGCCGTGATCGTAATATATCTTGTACGCAGCTCGCTCTATGCATTCGGCTCGCACGCCAAGCTGTCTCGGCGAAGGGAGCAGTGCAAATTAATCAACTTCGATGCCAAATTAGCCCTGGCAGCTCGGGATGCTATATAATGTCGTTGACGACGCTGAAACTTTCGTGAGAGGTTCATGAATTTAGGAGTTGGACAGTCCGACCTCTTACTGTATGGAGCATGCCCTTGCAAGAAAATCAATGGTCCCCGATTTGAAGAGAGATTTTTCAGAAACTTCCATCACAAGTGCCCTACCACATGTTTTAGCTTCAGAATCTGCAGTGTTTTAGCGTCAGAATTTGCAGGTTTTCTAACTGCAGTTCAAAACCTCACTTGTCATGCCGCCTATATACCAACTGATTAGCGATGGCGAAACCTGATGCCTCCGTAACTGTGAGATGCTTAGATACATGAACAGCGCCACACAGGCAAGCAGGCAGGCAATTTATAATTTCTACTATTACAAACATGCACCGATTAAACTGAGGAACTGGAATCTGACGGCGCTGCTTATCCCACCCTGCTGTGCGTAATAGCTCTGAGCTACAGGTGAAAAAACTGACACTGCTACACACCACCATCATGGGGTTGGTTACGCTCAGCTGCAACCGTGCTGCGAGTAGCAGTGCAGCGCACAGTGCTAATGCGTCCCAATGATGAAGACGCAGAGATAATCAATACGTTCAGGTTCTTAAATTCGCCCGCATCGATCGATCGTACGTCCGTCTCGTCGCACAGTGCTCCCTGTGTGTTTTCATGGGTTTCTTCTGCACTTGCGCTCGTGGCCCAGGTTTGGCTTTTACAGGTGCAAAGATTAGCCGCTTCAGAACCACAGTGGCTACTACTTTGCCAGAACTGTACAGACATGTTTTGCAGGGTATAGAAGATGGGTTTTTTGTTTTAAGGGAGCGGATAGAAAGATTTGCTTCAGGTAGTTGTTCAAGCGCTATGGCCTGTGAAGAGCAAAAGGTGCAGGCAGTCTCAAGAAGAGTAGCATTCCACATTTGCACCCAGCTGAACTATTTGTAACGGTTGTTATCGCAATCTTAGTCCACTTTCGCAGTGTTTTCGACACGCAAGCGTCTGTCTCAGCCTACCAATCAAGCTCAACCGGAGAACAACACGAACTTACAACCCGCATTGAGCCCTCTTCCCCCAAAACATTAGCATGCTTTTTTTCTGCAAAAATTTGATCGATCTATTGATAATCATCTGTAACAGTATGAAGAATCTAAAAGTAATAATAATTACAAATAGATCCATAGACCACCTAGCAACGATAACAAACACTCGGGTGAGCCGAAGACGCGCCACTGTCATTGCCCCTCCCTCACCAGAGCCGGGAAAAATTTACCGTAGTAGAACTTGAAACAGTAAATAAACGAGAAGTCATCGTGCTAAAACCCAAATAACTAGTGCACCGGAGCACTGCTGCCAAAGATGAGACCTGTACATTGAAAGAGCTAATCACACCAACGAACACGGAAATTAACTGGATCCGCGAAGATCCGCGAGACGCACAAGTCTATGCGCCCTCCACCAGCGCTAGACGCACCACTAGAGCATGTTAGGAGAAGAATGATGTGGGACCGATGTACAAGCGTCTAGGTCCACCAACCCAGCCCACTCGGAGACCAACACAAACTTACAACAGGCCTTGAGCTCTCTTCCACCAAAAGACTACCCTGTTAGGAGGAGACACCCTCACCCTTATAAGTTCTTTAACGTCATCTTTCACAAAAATTGTGAGAATAAACCTAACAAAGCTCCCCCTCACACCGGTCACCATGAGCCAGCTTAGCACGGTGTTTCTAGCCCATTAACCATGTCTTTCGGGGGAGAGTTCCCAATGCATGTTGTAAGCCCTTGTCTGTGTTTATGATTCAGAATAGAGCAAATGACTGTAATTCGTCCACGCATACGAATTAGTTAACATTTTGTATTAATTTTGCGAACGGAAGCTCTTATCTTCATATTTCCGTATCCTTTCTTAAACTATGAGAAATATACTTTTTTTGTAAAAAAGTTTCTTTGCTTTAATTTTAGAACTTGGTCTCTACTAGTTAGGCTTGATTTGTGGACCCACATGCTCATGCAACGGACCCATGACATGTGGGTCGGAAACACTGCAAAAGTGAACCGGGCGATGATAGCCATTATAGTTGGTACTAGAGCCCAGGTATCCAGACCCAAATCTCAGATGTAGTCACGGTGATCGGTCATACCCTGTTTTTTTTTTCAAGGATACGTCATGGATAGACGTATCGGTTTCATAGAAGAAAAAGGCCAGAAGGCCAGCGTTACAACACACTCTAGGCACAGGCGCCACGGAGTGCAACCCCACGCTGCAGCTAGGCAGCACACACACGGTACGGGACTACTCGCGGCATCTCCGCGTATCCACTACTGCGAGGGCGTCTCTGAACAACCCAGCCGCTCTTCAGAGCTCAGCCTCATCAGAGATCCGTGCTAACACCGCCTCTCTCGAGGGGGGCACACCCTCGAAAACCACGTCATTCTGGTGGCGCCAGAGGCACCAGCAAACAAGCGTGATTCCCGTCTAGAGATCTCGGTCCTTCCCCGGTCCACCACGTTTTCCTTCTAACCAGAGGATAAAGCGTGTGTCTGCTTGTGGCATCCAGCCGAGCTTTTCCCACCAGCCCAGGCAAACGGACCAGACCTCTCGCGCCAAGACACATCCCAGTAGCAGATGATCCAGAGGGACTCCTCTACCTGATCACGGAAAGGGCACGCCGCCGGGTGCGAAAGGCCCCGTCTGCTCAATCTGTCAGTTGTCCAGCATCTGTTCCTTTCCGCTAGCCAGAGGAACACCCTGCAGTTCGGCGGGGCTCGCGAACGCCAGATCTGCAAAGCTCCAACCATTTCTATCCTGGCGCCAAACATCGCACGGTAACAAGATCTTGCCGAGTAGGAATAGCTGTTGTCCCATCCCCACCGAAAGCTATCATCCACACCCTCCGAGAGGGCAACATCCGCCAAACGGTCAAACCCTGTTAGAAACGGACATCCTCTCCTTTATAAGTGCTTAACGTCTTCTTCTCCACATCTGAAGTAGACTAAACAAAACTCTAGGCACGAGCCACACACACACGCAAAGATACGTCAACCTTGCGAAACATAACCTGATTATTAGGTGAGTTTTATTTTTCTCATATCAGCCTGCTTGACCGGGATGGCAGGTCGATGATCGTTTTGTTTGGAGGTTGACAACTAATGGTTCTTTTACAGTGAAGTCGATGTATGAAGATATTATGTGTGACCATACCCCATTTCTAAGAAAATATCTATGGAAGGTTAAAGTTCCGCTTAAAATTAAGATTTTCATGTGGTTTTTTAGTAATAAGGTTCTGTTTACTAAGGATAACCTAGCTAAACGGCATTGAAATGGATGTACAAAATGTGTTTTATGTGGGGAACAGGAGAACATACAACACCTTTTCATTGACTGCCCACTAGCTAAGCTCTTATGGCGTACGGTTAATTTCACTTATGATCTTCCACCTCCCACCAATATTACTAATATGTTTGGTAATCGGTTAAATGGAGTAGATAGACAATCTAAGGCTTTTATCCGGATTGGGGTTTCTGCTTTATGTTGGTCTATTTGGAGGGTCAGAAATGATATAATTTTTAACAAAAAAGTCTCTTTTCATTTCTTGCAGGTTATTCATATGGTCTCCCATTGGGTCCAGCTTTGGGCCCTACTCTCTCCGGAGGGGCAGCGGGATGTCATGGCTTCTGGATGCACACGGCTCCTGATGGTCGCTCAGGATATCTTGTGCCAGGCTGGTTGGCGACATACTAGTAGACTATGTTAAGATGTAGTCATAGTATGTGTTGTTTTCGATGGTTGATTTTTGTATCAATCCTCGGTGATGCGTGAGTTGTAAACCATACTTTGTGGAACCTTTTTTAATAAATGGCCGTGTGCATCATCATGATGCAGAAGCCGGGGCAAATCCCCATTTCGAAAAAAAAAACTCTCTTCACTAGAAGGTCCATATGCATGGAGGTGTTGATGACCGGTCAAGACACACAATCGCTTGGGAATGGTTTGATGCACTTCGATGGGACCTGCTTGATATTACTCGTGCGTCCTGTGAGCTAGTTATAGTTATGGATCATGATAAGCAACAATAGATTCATGGGCCTCATGGCCCCCTACCTACAGCTTGCTCAATGCATTCAAGGAAGCAAGCAGACGCTGAAGAGGACTGCTCACCGAGGCTTAACCTAACAGCCCCGTGTACTTCTCATTTATGATTTGCATAGACAGAAATATCCACAACATGATACAGTATCATGTATGGAACCATGATTTGCTGAGCCAAAATCCATTACGTTCTAAAATAAATATGAACTTGATGATGCAAATTTTTACGAAATGTCTATAGTTTTGCTAAGAATTATGACGACGTACATGCTGTGCGATACTTGCAAGACGGTTGCATTATATATATACTCCCTCCTATACACAAATAAGTGAAGTTTTGAACATCAATACAATCTTCAAGATGCTACTTTACTTGCTGGCGTTTCTGCTCCTCGGTACATATATACTCCCCTTATTAAAAATGCATTGTAAACATATTTAAAATAAAAAATCCAAAATAAAGTGTTGCGCGTATATCTCCACACCCTATGTGCTCTCGGAGTCATTTTAAGAAAAAACTAATTTTTATGTGCCTTGTGCAAAATAAAATACAAAATTTCATGTTAGAAAGGCTTTTTGCGAGGCATTTTTGTCTTTTTGCACAAGCCATGAAAAATGTCAGTTTCTTACGAAAATTTAAACGAGCATATATAATGTGGAGATATACGGGCCAAAAAGAAATTCCTGAAATTTTGAACATCCTGAAATTTGTTTTTTCATAAAGTGCATCTACATCACGAAATAAATTATACCCGTTCCGTTCGGGAAACTACCCCCTCCTTGCCATAATATAGTGCACATTGGTTTGCCCAAAAGTGAAATTTCACTAACTTTGACCAAGTTTATTAAGAAAACTATTGATATCTACAATACCAAATGTATATACCATATTAAAATATACTTCATAATGAATCAAATGGTATTGATTTTACACTCTGGATGTGAATGCTTTAAAAAAAACTAGGTCAAAGTTCACACAGTTTGACCTTTAGAAAATCTTATAAGCACTTTATTTCATAAGACTGTAAAAAAATCTTATAAGCCGAGTAGGACCTATAGTGCTTCATGCAAAAAATATAGTTCTTTCAAAAAAAATCTTATAAGCACTATATTTTTGCATAGAGGGACTATCAACAACTAAAAATCTTATAACCCTGACAGTGTCATCACCTCGGCCCACCGCTGCTGCCCCGTGGACAAAAACAAGTCCGCAAGAGCACCATCTAAGTATTTTCATGTGATCATGCAATAATATTTTCCATGCCATTTTGCAAAGATTATTACTAGTGAAATTCTATTCACCTCAAGTCAAAATCCACGGCTTTGCCTTCTATCATTGTCAGGCTTTGCTTAGTAAAAAAAGAAGAAGGGGACCTAGGGAAATGCCCAAAGGATGCAAAGGAGGGAGGTACTAATTAAGAGAGGACTATAAGTCCTACTCCATGCTCATGGAGGTCTGAAGGAGAAAGGAGAAGGTCAAGAAAGCAAAAGTGCAAGCTTTCATGAAGGAGAAGCTCGATGAGCTGATCAAGAGAAACAATGAGATGGCAGGGTGGACTCTTCAAGTAAATATGTAGTTGACTGAGTGGTAGAAGCCAAGGGAAAAAGATGAGGTGACAATATATCAAGAAAGCTAAATGAGAAAGTTAAAGAGGCGAGAAAATATGAGGCAAAGATATAGGCACATATTGCTCACTTGAAGGAGTATAGCCTTGTGATTGAGGATGCCAAATAGAGGCGGGATGAAGAGAAGAACGAGTAAAGGAGAATGGAGGAGGTGAAGATTATGATGATGGATCCAAATGAGATGCATAATAAGGCAGGGGCCTATTGGATGATCTTTGTATTCGGATGATCTCTTCTTTTCTTTGACCTTTTATTTTGGGAGATGTTTCGCATATGATGCACTATCTGATGTGAACATGACTTTTTGATAATGAGCAGGGTGTTTTGATTCATACATTTTGTAAATTCGGGTTAAATTTCAAATTGCAAATTTTAAAATCATGAACTGAAATATTGCTGAATTATGTGTCAAACATAGATGTTTGAATTATTATGGCGGTTAACAATAAAAATTAGAATCACAAAAAATAAACAAGAAGAGAAACACATAGTTACCTTATAGCTCCGAAAAATACAAGGATCCACCTTACCTGTGCTCTAGAGTTTCCATAAGGTAATTAGATGCTTAGAAAAGGAAACATTATATTAGAATCGACTTGAAAAATTCTAAAGAACGGAACTACTATGAATAACCTGCTAGAGTTGCTCTTAGATTTGTGTTATTTGAACTGAGTAAGACATACTCCATCAGTCTCAAAGTTATCTGATTCAGATATTGAAGGAGATATGCCCTAGAGGCAATAATAAAGTGGTTATTATTTATATC
>NC_061514.1:142886823-142904593 GCF_022539505.1 Lolium rigidum
TCTTTTGGCAGATTCATTTCATTCTTTTGCCAACTCACTGCATCGACTGCGTTCAGCATTAAGATGAACTTTCTTCTTGTCTTCACAGCCTTTTTCATCTGATTTAGTGTTGGATAACTACGCTTTCTCTTTTCGTTTCCTAACTGATAAAAAAATCAACATGTCACGGTTCAACAACTGTGATCATGATTGTGATCAGGGTCCCCTAATTTCTTTCCACATTGTTTATGCTGGAATTTCTGCTACCTTTTGGTTATTTAGTTTTGCACACATGACATTGTTTGGACATGGCAAATGTACACACTCTATTACATGTCCAACATTAGTCTATCAGTTGCGAGAACATATTTAGTAGACCTAGTATTGGTGCGCAACTGGGGAACCCTAGATTAAAAGCGGATACTAATGTTGTTAGAAAAACTTGAAAAAACATGTAAATACATTATATATTTGACATGCCATAAATTTTCGATGCAGATTCATCTTATAACTCGAGAAACGAGAAACAAAAACCATGACATGAATAGTAGTTATTTCAATTGGGCAAGAAAAAATTGGTCGAGATATGCTCGTTGTTATGATTGAACGCGCAAAGTCTGATGGTGAAATTGAAGGGGTGATTCCTCATCTGGTTGATGGCGTATTCTTCAATATGCTGATGATACAATTCTTTTTACAGAACATGACATCAAAAAAAGCAAGAAACATGGAGTTAATTTTTTCAACGTTTGAGCAATTATCGGGTCTAAAGATTAACTTCCATAGAAGTAAGTTGTTTTGCTTTGGCGACGCGCAGGTTGATGCTGACATGTACGTTGAATTATTCAGTTGTGGGCAAGGTCAATTTCCTATTAGCTATCTAGGTATTTCGATTCATTATCGGAGACTTACGAATGTCGAATGGAAAATGGTAGAGGAACGACTATAAATTAGATTAATTAGTTGGAAAGGCAAGTTATTATCCATAGGTGGTAGATTTGTACTCATTAATTCAATTCCAACTAGGAATATTAAAATGATTAGATTATTTCGATCAAGATTCTTCAGGCTAGGGGATAACGAGAAAAGAAAAAAAAAACGACTAGCTAACTCGAGTGTGGTCTGCTGACCGAGAGATCAGGGAGGTCTTGGAATCCAAGACCTTGACAGCGTGTTTGTTTGAGGGGAGTTGGGAGAAGGAAATGGGAGTTTGAGAGATACGGGACTTGCAGTTCGTTGATTGATTCGTGGGACTGGGAATTTATCTGGGAAGGGGAAGGGGAATAAAGGAGGTGAAATCCCTCGAATCTACTCCCTGGGGGTACCAGGTAATTCAGCTGGGAAAGAGAATTCGAGGAAAATTATCTTTCTGGCTTTACCGGCCGGCACGCCGTCGTGGACCGATCCGTGACTATCTTCACGTCCTAGCAGTACGCTGCTGGTGACTGCTAGCCCAGCATACACTCCACCGATCCTGCTATCCGTCCATGGCGTGCTAGCCCATACACGTGGAGGCCGCGATGATACTGCTTGACCGGCAACAGGAGACGGGGCTTCTCGTGTCGGATTGCCTAGCGATGCGAGGTGCGAAGCCCTGGGGACGCAGCTGCACGAGGTCGCTGCACGTCTGCCCGCCTGATAAAACGAGAATCGGGCGCGGCAGTGGCGTACGCTGGCAAGGTCAAAGTAGATGAGAGACGCACGAACAGCAGTAGCTCAAGAAGTCAAGAGGCAGAAGTTTCTTTGCTCAGAATAATGGCCGCAAGTAAGGTAGGATGACAATAAGTGTGTGTTCTACCATCGACATTGTACAACTGATAGTTCAGATTAGCACTAGTATACAGTCTGCTCATACCAAATGAACGTTCAGTCCGAGAATCATGAACATATGTATGTGTAGATAAATCAACAAAGAAAAAAAGAATATAATTTTGTGTCATATTCCCACCAGGAACTCCCACCGTATACCAAACGTGGGATTGGGACTAATAATCAACTTCCCAAGCCTAATCTCTCGACAAACTCACTCCTCTAAACTCCCAATCCCTTTCCCCAAGGTTGCCAAACACGCTGTGAGGTCAAAATAGGCCCCTTCTTGGTAAATGGTTGTTCAAGTTGCTTACTGAGAATGGGATTTGGCAGACCCTTCTTAGAAGTAAGAGTCAAAAACAAGGTTTAGGGTTTGGTGCTTGGGTAAACAACCCAGCCCGTTCCAGCCCGTTCCACATGTATATATATGATCAATACAACATACACGTCCGTATACAACACGTATAGGCGTGTGCTACAAGACAGACAGAGTTAGATGATAATTACAATTCTAACAGTAAGTATGTTGGCTCAAATGTGTTGTCTGAAGTTCACTGAAACCCGGAGACTCGCATTTTTGGGCTGACATTATGACGAAGAAGAAGTTCTTCTTCCCATATGGATTATTATGTATTTGGAATGGAATGGAGATTAGATTCTGTGAGGATAAATTGCTTCGTAATGCTACTCTCGGTGATCAATATCATGTATTGTACAATACTGTGCGACATAAGGGCGACACAATCGCTAAGGTGTCGGAGTCTTCACCACCAAATGTATCGTTCAGAAGAAGTCTCATTGGTCCTAGACAAGCATTGTGCTTTGTTACATCGTCTGGATTCGGTCCAATCGACGCATGGATCCAATGTATTTCGTTGGAATCTTACTCAGAATAGCACTTTCTCGGTAGCTTCTATGTGTAATGCTCTAACCCAACTTGATGTTCCAATTGGCAATAATAAGAAAATTTGGAAGATGAAGATCCCGCTTAAAACTAAGGTGTTCACGTAGTATCTTCATGGAGGGGTAATTCTCACCAAAGATAACCTTGTTAAACGTAATTGGAAGGTAAGTAATTAAAACTTGTGTCTTTTGTCATCACGACGAGACTATAAAACACTTATTCTTCCAGTGCATTTTTACTAGATCTACATGATCATCCAGATAGGTTCTACCTTATACCCACCACGTAGCATTGTGAATATTTTTGTCAATTGGCTAAATGGTGTGGATCCTAGGTTTAAAATACTGACTAGAGTGGAAGTGATTGCCGTTATTTGATTGCTTTGGATATGTAAAAATGATAAGATTTTTAACACTAAAATGTTTCTCTTATGCAGGTCATCTACCGATGATAGCTACGCTCCATTTGTGGTTACCTCTAAAGCATGTGGAGCATCACGACCTTTTTACGGATGGATCTACACGGTTGGAGGATACGAGGAGGATATTTTTTCCCCAATATGGATGTCACCGTGATCTTGGGATTGAACCTCCTTCTTCTTAGTCTTTATTTTGTTCGCCTTTTGTTTTCATTAAGGATTAGATTTTTTATGGTTGTAACTTCTGGATTAGTATGGTTGCATGCATCTCAGTTATCTAAGTAATAAAACGCCTATTATCGGAAAAACTCAAGCCTTTTAGGGTGTGTTTTTTTACTTCTGGTGTACCAGATAAGTTTTCTATTAATTGGCTACTTTCGTAGTAATTTGAGCTACTTAACATGGATTTTATATCTCAGATTTGGTGGCTATAATGTAGCATGATATAAATTTTCCCAGAATAGCTAATGTGACCCATGGTCCCAAATACTCCTATGTGGCTTACACATGAAAATTGTGCACAGTCAAATAGTAAAAGTCCAAACAACTACTTAAGGTCAACTAGTCAAAGAAGATTAATGAACTAAAAGGAACAAAAAAAAGTCAAATGGATAAGGCCCAAGATAAACAAGCCCGTTATGCGTAGTTGTATGTGGGTAGGTCCATCATGGACTCTGCAACATCCCCTCTTCCTTAGTAGATTATGGCCCTATAGACAGTATTTTTCCACTTTGCCCTTACTTTATCTCTTCGTAAAGGAGAGGCACCCAAGGGTTTAGAAATAAGTGCCGGATCTGAGGGATCCCTAAGGGCTCAGGATGATAACAAGTGAAGGGAACCTCAGGGAAGCACTACCTTAACCGTTCCTAGAAACTAGTCGAAAACTCAAAGTAATTCACTTGTAGTGGGTCCTAGCCGCTAGTCGAATCTTCTATCGTCGTCTCTTGCAACGTAGAATTAGGCCTTGCTTCAATGAACCATCCGAACCTTTAAAAACATCATCATTTAAGTACTTGCAGAGTGTACGAAGACATTCACCATAAAGCCATCATACATGCCTCCTACTTATTACCTTATTTTTTTGATCAAGTTACTCAAGATATCCCTACTCTGTTGTCTTGATAACAACATAATTAGGTGGAGTACTATTTTATTGTCTTGATAACAACATAATTGATTGTTCTGTCACATGTGTAATTTTTCCACCCACGTTATCTTGGATGATTTTGTACATTGTTTTCATTATATAAATAGTGTTGGTTGAATGCATCCTTGATGTTTAGGTTGGGAGTAACGAGTTTTCCTTCTACGGAATAATCGGTTGTGAAACAATACTTGGAAACAAAAAGAGATAATTAGCCAAACTGTACTATACAAGTTGCGTGTATACCAATGTTTAAAGGGAAACAACATTTCCGCATCGCTAAAAATCTATATACTTCCTCCATACCGATTTATTTGGATATTACGTATTTCAAGAAAAACTTAACTAGTAATTTAGCCAACAAAATATAAGATATATACCAAAAAAAAGATTATGCCATTGGAAACTTCTTTAAAATTTAAATCCAATAACATAATTTTTGCCGCATATATCTCATTTTTTAAAACCAATTAAAGATTATTTTTTCTCTAAATACGTAATACCCTAATTAATTGGTACGGAGTAGTAGCAAAATCCACCTCTTCCGATGAAAGCACCTCTTTGTAAGCGCTTAATTTCATATTAATAATCGTTAAAATGCATAAGTATCGGTCCCTAATCAAGCATGTATCCTTCCCAATAAGCACCAATCTATCATGGAAAATTAGTCATTAACATAGACAGAACGACACTAAACAAACCCCAAAAAAACAAAATTTGGTTGACGGGGTTATCGTGGGCAACCGCAACGGTAAACACATTTTTTTTTTTGAAATAACGGTAAACACATTCTTCTTACCTATAGCAGCGTTGGCCTAGTATACCCACAAATAAGAACTTGATATTTCTATGGCACTCATCCTCACCGTGGATCGGGAGATCTGACGACCCAAGCACGCACGCGCGCAGCCTAATCCACGTGCAGCTCCCACTTCCGGCACGAGCTTACGAAAACACTCTGCATCATCGTGTAATTTTAAACCATGGCACGAGCAGACGACGACAGAGCTTTGCTCCTCAAAAGCTCCGACGGCGACGCTTGATTAAGCAATCAAAGATGGCAGGACGCCTGATCTTGATAATGATGACACGCTCGCGCGCGTGGAGATTAACTAGCGAAAAAACATACTGCGCCCCGAGACGAGAACCGCTTGGTTATCGGCGACGATGCAGGAGCAGGGACAGGAGCAGCAAGGCGCATACTGGTTAAATAATCAGTCGATTTGGAAGAGACGCTGAGCTTGGAGTGAGAATTTCTCCGTGATATCTCCCTCAGTTCTCTCGCTCCCAAATTTGTCACATTGCCCAACCCATGATTGCCTTTGCCCTGGGAGGCTGGGATGATCTCTCCTCAGTTTTCTCTCGCTCCGTTTCAATCTTCAGACAGAGGATACACGGATGGATCACATCACACGTTTGTGATACGCAACGCTGCAACAGCTTCAGCGCAATTTCCTCCAGATGATTGAATGTCTGGTGGCAAGTCTTTCCCAGGCCATTCCTCGCAGCAGCGGAGCAGAAAACCATAAGTGTGAGACGTGATATCCTGCAGCGGCCTCCTTGTTGCATTCAATAGCTTGCAGATTGTGCCAGCCTGCCAGGCACATCTACTGTAGATTTCTGCATCTATATCTATATGATCTCAATCTTCAAATGCTACAGAACCGTGAAACTATTCGGGTAGTGATGAATGTGAAATTCACAAAGTGATGGTGCAAGCAGATTAGCAGTTCAGGAGTGTTGCATATGTGAAGTTCTTCAGCAAGAAATGAACTGCATGCAAACCAGGAGTATGAAAACCAAGGCGCCACTGCGCAAAGCCGCAAACTCTTCATTTCGTGTTGTTTTCCTATTGTTGCGTTCTACTAGCAGAAAGCCGGAAACAGCTGAGTCTTTGATATTACAATATTTTGCAAAGTAGCTTTCGACCCATTAAAAACACGGATATAAAATAAGCAGAGAAAGCTGTTGATCAGTGGCCACAGCCGGAGAGAAAGGAACATGATGAGCACGCCCCAATCTGTGCAACAAACATGTCTTGATGTCCACCTAAAAAGATACTACTAGTTGTTCATAGAAACCTTTCTGACAAAACTTCTAAATTCAGAGATGTCTCTATTTTGCTAAAGTCTAAAGTTAAGGATGAACTGTTAAACATATGGCGATTCAAACAAAAAAAACTCATATGGTATGCATATGCAGGATAAAAAACATAGGACATATTCATCAAAGGTCCATTAGGTGTGCACAATTTTTCAGGAAATTCAAAATTGAGCCTGGGAGCACATGCCCCCGCATAAAAAAGGGGCCATTCTGAATGAAAAAAAAAGCTGAAAATTTCAACACATGTATCTGCCAAGTCCTATGTTTTCACATTAGTTTTCAGGAGAAAAAGTTTTTCCCACATACATAAAATAAGCAAATTTGGTGCTCCAGAGTTGCTTTTTTACAACACTATTTTTTCATAGGACACAACATATGTATAATATTCATGAAACTTTGCAGACATAGACACAAACATGTACACTGTAAAAGAAAGTTTTTAAACGTTTCTGAACATTTTAATGTATTTACTGATCACTGGGGCATGTGCGCCCAGTAGCCAAAACACCATGCTCCCATTTTGCCAACATTATTAAATCAAATGATTTGCCACCCATGATAATTGGAAACATGGTGAAGCAAAGAACCATCTATGTGGAACTAAATACGTATATAAAGAAATTCAGCTTACAACACTGAACCACAATAGACTAGATACAGATTAAATTCAAGTTTCAATATTGAACTAGATAGACAAGATATGGCTCTTAGCTCATTTAGATTGCTATTCCTCTAGCACAACAATCTATTCACATAATTTGCACCATTATAAGTTTACCTTTCCCTTAAGAAAAAACAACTGAAGTTACCAAATAAGAAAAGTGCGAAAATGAAAAAAGGGCTTGTTTGATTCAAAAGAATCCTATAGAAATTTTATAGGATTTAATCCTTAGGATTTTCATTCTATATGCACCGTTTGATTTGTAAGATTGAATCCTTAGGAATGCGTAGGAATCTTTCCTATAGGATTGCGTTGCACTATGTTTTGTTGGAACTTTCCATCCACTCAAACCTCATGTTACTATTCATTTATTTTTCTGTAAATCAAACGCTATGTGAATTTTTTTCCTGTAGATTCCAAATCATGTAGGATTCAATTGGACCTGACATTCCAATCCTGCGATTTTGCTATTCATGTATTCTAAGAATCCTACGAATCAAACATGCTCCAGAAGGGTGGAAGACAAGGGAGAAAAATATACGAAATAGTTGTGAGCAAGAGATCATTTGGGTTGTAGGAATTCAGTAATATCTAGGATTTTAGCTCTTATGATCTATTCCTGCATGACCCTCTTAGGACCCTACAAAATGTCTATGATTTTTTTTGTAAGACTCAGTTGTTATTTGGATCAAGTGATTTATTATGTTATTAAATGATTTGTTTCATATGCGTCAACCAACTCTTTTACACTTATTCGTCTAGGATCAAGACACTATTCGAGTGTTTTATTTTTTCTTTTCCATCAAACAAATATGCATATGTATTTCTTGTGTTTTGCAGACGTCTATTTTGCACAGGCGGTCATCAAAATTTATGTACTTTTTTTTTCTATTCATGCGACCCAAAGAGATTCTAAGTGGCATTTGTCTAAATTTGATGGTTCTGTTTTTTATGCCTCTATTCTCAGAAAATTTCAACTCTACTCCAACCTTGTCTTACACTTGTTGGTGTACGGTCAAGTTACTTATTTCTCCTCCAACCTTGTCTTACACTTGTTGGTGTACGGTCAAGCTATTTATTTCTGCGTCCAATCCAAACAAAAGTTTTACTGTGGTTTGCCAAAAGAAAAAAAAATGAACTTTTTGCTTAGCAAGTTTTATATTTCACACTTGCATTTCTGTCAAATTCTCGTGTTTTCTTGTTTCTCGCCAAAGAGACCCCAAGGCATATCTTGTGGTCGCCACTGGCCAATAGACCATTCAACGGCAGTATTCAATTCTTTACTGAAACCTCTCCAACCTTGCAGTAAATGAGCTCACTTACCTTCATCTCCATCCTCTCTATAAATCGCGCAAAATAAAGAGAGCAGAAGCGCCAAGAGCAGAGCAGCTAGCACGACCGACCCCTTCCGTGAAACGCGGCAGCGCAATGTCTCTCCTGCACCCTCCCCACCTGCATTTCAACAAGCTCAAGAAGCGCGCGCGCGCCGCCATCGCCAGCGGCACCGGCACCGGCAGCCACCGCCCCGCCGCCAAGGCCAGGAAGGGCCTCGCCGCCATCCTGTACAAGCTCCGCGACGTGCACCGCCCGCCGTCGTCGCCGCCATCGCCCTTGCCGTGCCCGTCGCCGTCCACCCCGCACCACCGGCAGCTCTGCTACCCGCCGGCCCCGTCCACGTGGCCGTGGCCTTCGTGCCGGCACCCGCGCACCAGCTCGTTCCGCGCGAGGCCGGAGGACATTGCCGCCGCCGCGGCCGTGTACCGGACCGCCAACGCGGTGTACGACGCGTCGTCGGAGCACTTCCACCGGCGCCCGTCCCTGGACGAAGCGTGGTGCGGGAAACGGAGCTCCGTCTCCGTGTCGGGGCAGGACGCCGTCGATCGGGAGCCGGAGGCGGAGGAGACCAATAAGGAGGTGCAGCTGCGCGAGACGGCCGTCGTGTGCGGCGTGCGGTCGGAGCGGCTCTTCTTCGAGCCGGCCGGCACAGAGTTCTTGTCGCCCAAGCAGGTAATGCAGTGCACGTCCTGTAACTATCTGACCGGCTGACGGTGACAACAGAAGCAGTCCTGTTAACACGAGAGAGATGTTTCGTTTCAGGCGGAGGCGCTACTAGGCGAGGCCGAGACACCCACCACGGACGCGCCAACCAAGACCGACGAAGCGACCACCGCGCCGGCCGGCGAGAAGGACGACCAGACGCCACCGGCGGAGTCCTCCGAGCTGAAGGGTGGCACGGTGGTGGTGACGGTGGAGTCGGAGGACCCCTACGGCGACTTCCGGGCGTCGATGGTGGAAATGGTGGCGGCGCACGGGCTGCGGGACTGGGAGGGCCTGGAGGAGCTCCTGGCGTGGTACCTCAAGCTCAACGCCAAGGGCGTGCACGCCGTCATCGTGGGCGCCTTCGTGGACATGCTCGTGGGCCTGGCCACCCCGCCGAGCCCGTCGCCGCCGTCGCAGTCGCCGTCGTCCTCGTGCATTACGTTCGAGGATTACTCGTCGGCGACCTTGGACGAGGAAGAGAAGAGCTGATGATCAGGAGCTCGATTTTTGCCCTCTTTTTTTAAGAATCTCAACCAGAGTCAGACCAGAGTTTTTGTTAATTCTTTGCGAGCTGGTGAGAGAGGTACAATGGAATGATTGTACAGTTGCTAAAACTAATCGATGCTGACCCCTTACTCCATTAGCTGTAGTATGTTTGTTGCTGAGATGTTTCATTGACCAAATTTGCGCGTTCTTGTATTTTTCTACCCTGCGACGGCATAGCTGTGCTTGCCTAACAATTTTCTTGGCGCCAAGGGTAGTCTCCAAAATTTCTTGTCAAGATCCGGCCTTTGTTGGCGCCCCTTGCGATGCAATGGATCGGACACCATAGCGTTCTGGATCCGGCTTCCTATTAATGCCTCACCAGCAACTAGCTCATAAATACTCCAGTTCATGTCCTTTGAATGCAGTAGCCACCAGCACATAACACTCGATCCGAGCATTGTATGCTTGCCCGGATGCAAACATCGGTCCTTCTGGACATTTACATGGTCTTCACGGTACAATTTGACTACTACGAGTACTAATTTCGACCAAAACTTGTTTCACGACGAAACTAGACTTTTTTTTCGAGGGCGCGCAAAACGCGTGCCAAAGCTTTATAGAAGAAAAGAGTGTAATTTACAAGAACCGACTCCTAGATGCGAAAGAGTGTAATTTACAAGAACCGACTCCTAGATGCGAACATCTAGGGCGGGAGCTCCACACACACACCCGCTAGCCTACTCTCGCATCATAACTAGACTCCCTCCTACTCGCGCCATCCTCCAAAGCTCAAACGAGAGCCAACCAGCAAAAGATCTTGCATTTGAGTGGGGCTAGCGATCTCCAGAGTGGAATGTGCATGGTGAAGTCCTCCTCTCCAAGACATAGCAAACGATAAGTTTCTCTGGCTGAGTAAGCTCTGGCGCATGACATCTCTGTGAACCGAGTCGACCGCTTCCCAAAGGCCTATGCACTGAGCCCAAGCCTCTACCGACAGATCGGATTCGATGTCGAGAAGCCAAGCATTGCCCGTCATGGCTTCAGATACTCGTCTTGAATTCCTCTTCCTCGTGCTGACTGCCCTCACCACCAAAGGAGCAAGATCCTCGGCACATTTGCCATTGATCCATCGATCCATCCAGAAGAAAACCCTCGTGCCATTCCCTACTGAAAGCTGGGTGAAACTCTGAAAGACGGTTGTTGCCTCCGTGTCTCTGTTCAGCTTTAACCCTTGCCAAGGCCTGCTCATGTATGTCCTCTGTAGCCATTCCCATCTCGCTCTGAGAGCAAGTCCTTGTAGCTTCAGGTTCTGTATGCAAGCCCTCCAAAACGAGTAGGTTTACATATTGTGTCCCAAGCTACAAGACAGTGCCCATTGCTATTGCGTTTCTTCCCAACCCAGAAGAAGTGCCATAGATGCCTATCAATCTCTTCGACAAGCCATACTGGAGGTTCATCCACGAGGATGTGATGGATAGGTCTGGCCATCATGACAAATTTGACCAGAACCAGCCTTCCAGCTCTCGCGACCAGTCCTCGCTGCCAGGCCGGCACCACCGTGATAACTGAATCGAGAAGCGGTTGCCACTCTGCGCGTGTCAACGGTCTCAGAGCAAGCTGCAGGCCCAGGTATCGAATTGGGAAGGGGACACATTGGCAGCCCAAGTGTTCATGGACCCTGGACTCCTCCTCCGCCGTTCCTCTGATCAAAGTGGCCGAGGTTTTGGTGTAGTTGACTCGTAGCCCTGAAGCTTCCCCAAACATCTCAAACAGTCGCTTGATCGCCGTGAGTTTTGATACGTCTCCAACGTATCGATAATTTCTTATGTTCCATGCTACATTATTGATGATATCTACATGTTTTATACACATTATATGTCGTATTTACGCATTTTCTGGAACTAACCTATTAACAAGATGCCGAAGAGCCAGCTTGTCGTTTTCTCGCTGTTTTTGGTTCAGAAATCCTAGTAAGGAAATATTCTCGGAATTGGACGAAATCAACGCCCAGGGTCCTATTTTTGCACGAAGCTTCCAGAAGCGTGAAGAGGGAAGGAAGTGGGGCCACGAGGCGCCGCCACACTAGGGCGGCGCGGCCCAGCCCTTGGCCGCGCGGCCCTGGCGTGTGGGGCCCTCGTGTGGCCCCCCGCGTTGCCCTTTCGCCTACTTAAAGCCTCCGTCGCGAAACCCCCAGTACCGAGAGCCACGATACGGAAAACCTTCCAGAGACGCCGCCGCCGCCAATCCCATCTCGGGGAATTCAGGAGATCGCCTCCGGCACCCTGCCGAGAGAGGGAATCATCTCCCGGAGGACTCTTCATCGCCATGATCGCCTCCGGAGTGATGAGTGAGTAGTTCACCCCTGGACTATGGGTCCATAGCAGTAGCTAGATGGTCGTCTTCTCCTTATGTGCTTCATTGTTGGATCTTGTGAGCTGCCTAACATGATCAAGATCATCTATCTGTAATACTATATGTTGTGTTTGTGGGGATCCGATGGATAGAGAATACTATGTTATGGTGATTATCAATCTATTATTTATGTGTTCTTTATGATCTTGCATGCTCTCCGTTATTAGTAGAGGCTCTGGCCAAGTTTTTGCTCTTAACTCCAAGAGGGAGTATTTATGCTCGATAGTGGGTTCATGCCTCCATTAAATCTGGGATCGTGACAGAAGGTTCTAAGGTTGTGGATGTGCTGTTGCCACTAGGGATAAAACATTGATGCTATGTCTAAGGATGTAGTTGTTGATTACATTACGCACCATACTTAATGCAATTGTCTGTTGCTTGCAACTTAATACTGAAAGGGGTTCGGATGATAACCTGAAGGTGGACTTTTTAGGCATAGATGCATGCTGGATGGCGGTCTATGTACTTTGTCGTAATGCCCTGATTAAATCTCACTATATTTATCATATCATGTATATGTATTGTTATGTCCTTTTCTATTTGTCAATTACCCGACTGTAATTTGTTCACCCAACATGCTTTTATCTTATGGGAGAGACACCTCTAGTGAACTGTGGACCCCGGTCCTATTCTTTACATCGCATACAATCTACTGCAATACTTGTTTTATCGTTTTCTTCGCAAACAATCATCTTCCACACAATACGGTTAATCCTTTGTTACAAGCAAGCCGGTGAGATTGACAACCTCACCGTTTCGTTGGGGAAAAGTACTTTGGTTGTGTTGTGCAGGTTCCACGTTGGCGCCGGAATCCCCGGTGTTGCGCCGCATCACATTTCGCCACCATCAACCTTCAACGTGCTTCTTGGCTCCTCCCGGTTCGATTAAACCTTGGTTTCTTTCCGAGGGAAAACTTGCCACCGTGCGCATCATACCTTCCTCTTGGGGTTCCCAACGGACGTGTACATCTACGCGCATCAAGCTCGTTTTCCGGCGCCGTTGCCGGGGAGATCAAGACACGCCGCAAGGGGAGTCTCCACTTCCCAATCTCTTTACTTTGTTTTTGTCTTGCTTTATTTTATTTACTACTTTGTTTGCTGCACCTAAACAAAACACACAAAAAATTAGTTGCTAGTTTTACTTTATTTACTGTCTTGCTCTCTATATCAAAAACACAAAAAAAAATAGTTACTTGCATTTACTTTATCTAGTTTGCTTTATTTACCGTTGCTAAAATGAATACCCCTGAAAATACTAAGTTGTGTGACTTCACAAACACAAATAATAATGATTTCCTATGCACACCTATTGCTCCACTCCGCTACTACAGCAGAATTTTTTGAAATTAAACCTCGCTTTACCGAACCTTGTTATGAGAGATCAATTTTCCGGTGTTAGTTCCGATGATGTCGCCGCCCATCTTAATAATTTTGTTGAACTTTGTGAAATGCAAAAGTATAAGGATGTAGATGGTGATATTATAAATTGAAATTGTTTCCTTTCTCATTAAGAGGAAGAGCTAAAGATTGGTTGCTATCTTTGCCTAAGAATAGTATTGATTCATGGACTAAATGTAAGGATGCTTTTATTGGTAGATATTATCCTCCCGCTAAAATTATATCTTTGAGAAGTAGCATAATGAATTTTAAGCAATTAGATACTGAACATGTTGCTCAAGCATGGGAGAGAATGAAATCTTTGGTAAAGAATTGCCCAACCCATGGACTGACTACTTGGATGATCATCCAAACCTTCTATGCAGGACTAAATTTTTCTTCGCGGAATTTATTGGATTCAGCTGCTGGAGGTACCTTTATGTCCATCACCTTGGGGGCGGCTACAAAGCTTCTTGATGATATGATGATAAATTACTCTGAATGGCACACGGAAAGAGCTCCATAAGGTAAGAAGGTAAATTCTGTTGAAGAAACCTCTTCCTTGAGTGATAAGATTGATGTGATTATGTCTATGCTTGTGAATGGTAGATCTAATGTTGATCCTAATAATGTTCCTTTAGCTTCATTGGTTGCTCAAGAAGAAAATGTTGATGTGAATTTCATTAAAAATAATAATTTCAATAACAATGCTTATAGGAACAACTCTGGTAATAACTATAGGCCATATCCTTTTGCTAATGGTAATAGTTATGGTAATTCTTATGGGAATTTTTACAATAATAATAGGAGTGTACCCCCTGGTCTTGAAGCTATGCTTAAAGAATTTATTAGTACACAAACTGCTTTTAACAAATCTGTTGAGGAAAAGCTTGATAAAATTGATATTATTGCTTCTAGAGTTGATAGACTTGCCTCTCGATGTTGATCTATTAAAATTGAAAGTTATGCCTAATAATGATATTGATAATAAGATTACTACTACAGCAAATGCCATCCAAGTTAGAGTTAATGAGAATATAAGATTAATGGCTGAATTGCGTGCTAGGTGGGATAGAGAAGAAAATGAAAAACTAGCTAAAGAGAACAATGTAGCTAAAGTTTGGACTATTACCACCATTAATAATGATAATGATTCACATGTTTCTGCACCTCCTACTATCAATGGTAAAATAATTGGTGTTGGCAATGTTTCTACTCCTAGTGCAAAGCGTACAAAACCGCCCTGAAATTGCTAAAACCGCTGAAACCGCTTGTGATAAAACCGCTGAAATTTTTTCCAACCTTGGGGACAATGATCCCATTGCTGTAGCTCATAATGATTTAGATTTTGATGATTGCCACATCTCTGAAGTTATAAAGTTCTTACAAAAACTTGCTAAAAGTCCTAATGCTAGTGCTATAAATTTATCCTTTACAAAACATATTACAAATGCTCTCATAAAAGCTAGAGAAGAGAAACTAAAACTTGAAACTTTTATTCCTAGAAAATTAGTAGATGGTTGGGAGCCCATCATTAAAATGAAATTCAATGACTTTGAATGTAATGCTTTATGTGATCTTGGTGCAAATATTTCTGTTATGCCTAAAAAGATTTATGATATGCTTGACTTGCCACCATTGAAGAATTGTTATTTGAATGTTAATCTTGCCGATAATGTTAAAAAGAAACCTTTGGGGAGGATTTATAATGTGCGCATTACGGTTAACAATAACCTTGTCCCCGTTGATTTTGTTGTCTTGGATATCGAATGCAATGCATCTTGTCCTATTGTGTTGGGAAGACCTTTTCTTCGAACCGTTGGTGCTGTTATTGATATGAGGGAAGGTAATATTAAATATCAATTTCCTCTCAAGAAAGGTATCCTTCCCTAGAAAGAGAATGAAGTTGCCTTTTGATTCTATTATTAGAACAAGTTATGATGTTGATGCTTCTACTCTTGATGTTACTTGATTTGCACTTTCTGCGCCTAGCTGAAAGGCGTTAAAGAAAAGCGCTTATGGGAGACAACCCATGTTTTTACTACAGTACTTTGTTTTATATTTGAGTCTTGGAAGTTGTTTACTACTGTAGCAACCTCTCCTTATCATGTTTTTGTGCCAAGTAAAGTTTCTATGTTAAAGTTGATGTTATATTTGGGATCGTTGCGCAGAAACAACATTGCTGTCTGTCACGAATTCTGTCATAAGTCTCTGTAGAAAATTCGAAAAAAACTGAAAAATTACGAGCGTGATCCTCAGATATGTACGCAACTTTCATTAGTTTTGAGTTTTTCCATTTGAGCAAGTCTAGTGCACCTTTCAGGTTCGTCTTTACTGACTGTTACGTTTTTGACAGATTCTGCCTTTTATTTCGCATTGCCATATTTGCTATGTTGGATGAATTTCTTTGATCCACTAATGTCCAGTAGCTTTGTGCAATGTCCAGAAGTGTTAAGAATGATTGTGTCACCTCTGAATATGTGAATTTTAATTGTGCACTAACCCTCTAATGAGTTTGCTTGAAGTTTGGTGTGAAGGAAGTTTTCAAGGGTCAAGAGAGGAGTATGATATACTATGATCAAGAGGAGTGAAAGCTCTAAGCTTGGGGATGCCCCGTGGTTCACCCCTGCATATTTTAAGAAGACTCGAGCGTCTAAGCTTGGGGATGCCCAAGGCATCCCCTTCTTCATCAACAACATCATCAGGTTCCTCCCCTGAAACTATATTTTTATTCAGTCACATCTTGTGTTCTTTACTTGGAGCGTCGGTTTGTTTTTTGTTTTTGTTTTTGTTTGAATAAAATGGATCCTAGCATTCACTTTGTGGGAGAGAGACACGCTCCGCTGTTGCATATGGACAAATATGTCCTTAGTCTTTACTCATAATATTCAAGGCGAAGGTTGAAACTTCTTCGTTAAATTATTATATGGTTGGAATTGGGAAATGCTACATGTAGTAATTCTAAAATGTCTTGGATAATGTGATACTTTGCAATTGTTGTGCTCATGTTTAAGCTCTTGCATCATATACTTTGCACCCATTAATGAAGAAATACATAGAGCTTGCTAAAATTTGGTTTGCATATTTGGTCTCTCTAAGGTCTAGATAATTTCTAGTATTGAGTTTTGAACAACAAGGAAGACGGTGTAGAGTCTTATAATGTTTACAATATGTCTTTTATGTGAGTTTTGCTGCACCGGTTCATCCTTGAGTTTGCTTCAAATAACCTTGGTAGCCTAAACCTTGTATCGAGAGGGAATACTTCTCATGCATCCAAAATCCTTGAGCCAACCACTATGCCATTTGTGTCCACCATACCTACCTACTACATGGTATTTCTCCGCCATTCCAAAGTAAATTGCTTGAGTGCTACCTTTAAAATTTCCATTCTTTACCTTTGCAATATATAGCTCATGGGACAAATAGCTTAAAAACTATTGTGGTATTGAATATGTACTTATGCATTTTATCTCTTATTAAGTTGCTTGTTGTGCGATAACCATGCTTCTGGGGACGCCATCAACTACTCTTTGTTGAATATCATGTGAGTTGCTATGCATGTCCGTCTTGTCCGAAGTAAGGGAGATCTACCACCTTAATGGTTGGAGCATGCATATTGTTAGAGAAGAACATTGGGCCGCTAACTAAAGCCATGAATCATGGTGGAAGTTTCAGTTTGGACATATATCCTCAATCTCATATGAGAATAATAATTGTTGCTACATGCTTATGCATTAAAGAGGAGTCCATTATCCGTTGTCCATGTTGTCCCGGTATGGATGTCTAAGTTGAGAATAATCAAAAGCGAGAAATCCAAAATGCGAGCTTTCTCCTTGAGACCTTTGTACAGGAGGCATGGAGGTACCCCTTTGTGACACTTGGTTGAAACATGTGTATTGCGATGATCCGGTAGTCCAAGCTAAGTAGGACAAGGTGCGGGCACTATTAGTATACTATGCATGAGGCTTGCAACTTGTAAGATATAATTTACATAACTCATATGCTTTATTACTACCGTTGACAAACTTGTTTCATGTTTTCAAAATAAAAGCTCTAGCACAAATATAGCAATCGATGCTTTCCTCTTTGAAGGACCATTCTTTTACTTTTATTGTTGAGTCTGTTTACCTATCTCTCTCCACCTCAAGAAGCAAACACTTGTGTGAACTGTGCATTGATTCCTACATACTTGCATATTGCACTTGTTATATTACTTTATGTTGACACTATCCATGAGATATACATGTTATAAGTTGAAAGCAACCGCTGAAACTTAATCTTCCTTTGTGTTGCTTCAATACCTTTACTTTGATTTATTGCTTTATGATTTAACTCTTATGCAAGACTTATTGATGCTTGTCTTGAAGTAGTATTCATGAAAAGTCTTTGCTTTATGATTCATTTGTTTACTCATGTCATTACCATTTTTTTGATCGCT
>NC_061514.1:142904693-143106977 GCF_022539505.1 Lolium rigidum
ATATATATATAGAGCCCGACTATTCTCGAACCCCCCTTAAGAGGGGTTCTAGAATAGCTATTCTCGAACCCCCTATCCCACTTTACCTTCTACTCCCGAACCGAACCCCGTCCCGACTCGGCCAACTTCAACCCGACCAAACTGAACCCCCTAATCCCGCTTTACCTTCTACCGCCTGCGCTTCTTCCTCCCAAACACCCTCGACCCGCACGCCATCCCCAAATCCCGCTCGCCTTCTGATTCCCCGCCGCCGCCGCGCTGACTCCGCTCGCCACCTGCTCCCCGGCCTGTTTCCTCCAATGATGCCCGCCCTCCCAGCATGGTGTTGCCTCGGCCTCCAATGGTGCGGCCCCGACCTCCATCGCCAAAACACCGCCTCCTGTTTCAATGGGGCGGCGCGGCCCCGACCTCCTACCTCGACCGCGCGGCCCCGACCTCCTACCTCGACCGCGTGGCTCCGCCCACTCTACTGCATCGCGCCGCCTCCCATCCTCGACTGCTGCCGGCAACCACCCCCGACGCGCCCAGCTCGGCGACCACCCCGGCGTGCCACCACCTGCCCCCACCCTAGCACATCGCCATGGACCTCCCACCCCAGATTGCGGCCACCGGGCTAACCTTCCAGGTTGATTGTGGACTCCAACGAACATGGTCGCCGCCCCTCCATCCGGATCCCCAGCCGCACTGAACCCCACCGGCGAGCTCCCGCAAGTCAAACCCGAGGTACTCCTCTCCCCCAACTCTGAACTTCCATCTCCTCAACTCTAAACCGCTGGTACGTGTAGAGAGACATGACCAGAAGTGTGCACCTACGCTGAACTAAACTACCGCCCTGCCGAACTGAACTGCGATGTGTTTCGGCTGTAAGGAAAGTTATCAATTTCTTGACTGAAAATGAAAATGATTGCATTTTGTATCTGTAGGTGAAAGCGAAAATTACTCGGTGTGTGTAGTACGTTGCAGAGCATGTGAACCTTATTTTCTTTCCTTTCTTGATAAACAGGAATTAGCATGTGAATTCTCCTATCAGTTCAATTTGATCGCCCTGGAAAGTTCACTTTGAATAGATAGGTAGTTTACCTCATCTCGTTGAAAGTTCACCTTATTATCGGCCAGTTCTCTTTGAGCAGATCGAAAATTATTTTTGTAACGCACTGAAGTTCATTTCATTTTCATCGACTCCGGACTTCGCTAGTACTTCGCCGCCTCTGAACTTCCATGTCGCCAGCAAGTGCACTACCCCGCAAAATCTGAATGGTTATCAAATAATGTACATATGTTGAGAGTGCAGAATACAATGCATGAGTGGTACTCGTATATGGTTATAAAAATGGGTACTACATTTTTATTGCATATTTTGAATTGGGACATAAGGCTTCCAGAAGGTAGAAGTCCAAAATGTTTTAGCCCTAGGCGGTAGTTCGGCAAGATTTCACTTTGCCTTTTGCTATTTCCATTTTTTGTATTGATAGAGAATATGGCAAGATGGAAGTACGTTTTTCTCTAGCCTAGGAGTTCACCTATTCATTTATATGTTGATGTATGTCTGACAACATGTTACTTCTACAATAAAAAATTCAGGCGGTTCGCTTTTTCCTGTCCTAAAGTTCATTCTCTGTTGGCAGGAAGTTAGTTTGCGTTTGCGCAATACTCGAGCAACTACATGATGCCGAGGATATGCTGAAAGAGGAATTAACAATCAGTGGGAGAAGCAAACATACACTAGTTCATGCTCCAAGACTGGGTTTTCGACTGGCTTCCCAGCCGCAGTGGTTGCCTTGTTGCAGCCTGACGGTACGCGTCCGTCGTTCCCCTCATCTCCAAAGCTGTGTCATGCCGCCACCCAAATACCGCATGCGTGGTTCCCCTGACTGGCTCACTACTGCTGGCTCGCTTGCTGATCCGAACGTGTATGCTGATATGAGCGAACTGCGCTGCTCTACTCTACTTTGATTCCTATTTCTTGCTGATAATTAAAATACACGTATAAAAAATTAAAAGTTCAGTTTGGTACAGTGATGTAGGCCTACGTTAGTATACTTCTTTGTGAAAAATAAGTTCGCTTCGTCCGAAAGCGAACTTCAGTTTTGTCATTGGATCAATTCAATTCATAATCAGCTAGGTATTATGAGCAAATTAAACAGAGTAAAGACTAATGCTACTTGAGCTTCATCATTGAAAAGTAAATTGTCGAGCTCTAGAATTTACTTATCCTTGAAGATACCAAAAGTTGCATTAATAACACTCGTACCTGGTAGCTAGCAGTTGTTTCATTTCAGGCCATGATAGAGTAGCTTAGGAGTTTGACATTATCCTGCTTTGGCTTAATTGTTGCTTGCGATTATATTAGTTTAATCATGGTTATGCATTTTCAGCAAAGCTGACTGTTTTCATTTGGATTACAGATAAAAAGCCTGACCTTGGCCATCCAATGGAGTCTAAGTGCCTTGATCTAGATGCACCTGGTGTGTGCACTTTTTTGTCCTTTGCTATGCACAAAAGCTCATGGCCGGGAGAGCTGCAGTATACGGGCGGGCAGTCGAGTCCTCAGCTAAAGACAGTGCCGCGATGTGACGCAGGTCAGTAAAGTCTCCTATGGAACAAATTAAAGGATCACAGTGAGTTGGTGTAAAAGTGAAGTTTACTTCTCTGTGTTTTTGTCAGAACAAGCAGCCAACATAATCAAGAATAGGAAGTTAGCATGCTCATTAGAGGCAGTGCACTTAATACATATACTTAAATTTGCTACCACCACAGATGGCCCTTGACATCAACAGCTGAGCACGTTTTATCTTTTTAATTAACACGTATCTGGGTGTAGTTCAGTTTACTTCTTGGCATTGTTCATATCTTGAGTGCTTGAAGTTCAGTTTGGAGGCTCTTGCCACGACAGAAGTTTGTTTTGTTTGTTAAATACTACTTTAGTTAACACAAAATTCACCCCTCCTGCACAAAGAACTCATTTACGGGGAAGTTCAATAAGTCCATGATTGAAGATAGATATGGTGTTTAATAAGTTCACTTCTCCTATTCTGTGAAGCTCACTTCTCCTACTCTGTGAAGCTCACTTCTCTTAATTCGCGAAGTTCACATCTACTGCTATTTTTAGTTTATATATTCCTGCTAGATAGAACTGCCCATATTTAAGAGATAAACTGCAGTATTTTGGTTAAGAACTTCTGCTACTTCATAGCTAACTGTTGCTTGTTCCCTTGGCAGCATGCTTGACCTCCCTCCTCACCATTCAGGACCTCCGCCGCCACACTTTCCTGCCTGGGTATGTCCTTGCGAACAGAAGCATGTCTGTGGCCCTGTGTGCTCCACGGCTACTTTCCGCACAGGACCGGAGCCATGCAATTTCTGCATTTACCGGTTCGTTCTCTCTCTAATGTATTATCACCTATAGCATGTGTGTATACACGAGCGTGAATAATATTGTAGGATGTTGTGATTAGATGGCCTCTACTTGTTTGTTGTTATGCCTATGCGAGATGAATTTAAACACTCTCTGATGTTCAGTCTTATGTTCATGATGATGTAATAACACACAATTGGAAGTTAAAATCTTTTCTAGTCTGAAGTTCACTTCCTCCCTACCACAGAGTTCAGTCAAGTACATGGAATTCTAGTTAATTAATAAACAGTGTGGTTCTGAGGTTCACTATTTTAATTGGTAAAAGTTCAGTTCGTCTATGAGGTGAAGTTCACTTGCTTTTTATAATGTGCTGAAACTCAATTGTATCTTGTGAATCAACGTTCATACCTATGTTGTTCTGCGAGTGTAACACTGTATCTAGCTTTATGCTATTCCATTGCTTTTTGAGGTCACTACAATGCGCCCTATATAATAAATTGTATCATCTGTATGGGACCTTTGGGGCTCCTGATGGCAAAAGCATTTTTAGCATTTTCCAGAACTTATAAAAATAGTTTGTGCTCAGTAAATGTTTTTAATATGAAAACAGTTTGCTTCTCCAAAAGTGATTGAATACTAATCCAAGAATGCATGTAGTTCAAAAATTGTAGTTTAAAAATTGTAGTTCAAAAATTAACAAAGCAAAACCAATCTGCAGGGAAGTTAAAAAATAGGCGCTGCTCTAAACTGCTGATAGGACCTGCTTTGGGCTGCCTTTTTATTGTTCACTTTCCCTTTTTTTTGTATGAATAGATAAAATGGCATGGAAGTTCGTTTTTTCTAGCCTAGGAGTTTCATTTACTGTTGATGCTTGTTCTGACAAGTGACGACATGATAACTCTACAAGGGTTTTGACACTGGAAGTTCACAATTTATTGTTCTGTTGGTGCACATGGTAGAAGTTCACATCAACTATACTGTGAAGCTCGCCTCTTCTTTCCAGTGAATTCGCCTCGTCAATTATTTTGTCAGCAAGTTCACATCGCCCTCGTGAGGAAGTTCACCTATTCTCTATGTGAAATTTAGTTTTATCGTGTCAGGAAGTGTAGTTTGTCAGCATATACTTCTGCATGGTGCGTGGTACTAATTGAATTACCCTCTGTTAATGTCACTTGCATTTTTCTTTGATGTCTCAAATTGTATGGTGTAATCAAGCTTGATTGTAACTATGATGAGGTTGTAGTAAACGTGGAATGTTGCTATGCTTCCAAGTATTTAGTACCACAACCTGCTTTTAGCACATGTTTGGATAGAACAATATACCAATTTTTGATATCTTTGTGCCAGATTTACCTGCAGTTCACTTTGTGTAAAATGGCAAGTTTACTTTTTTATTTTGGGGAGTTCGTTTTATGCCTTCTGTTGTTATTGATGTGTGGCTGATAGAAAGAGAATAGAAGTTCACTTTTTTTCTATTGACAAGTTCACTTTTATATTTCTAGGAATTTGGGAAGCACGAGACAACTCTCTATTTGTTGTCCGGCCGGTGGAGTGCATTAGAAGTTAAGATGGAGGATCCCAGCATCAAAAGGTAATTGAGAGCCATGTTGTCCTGCTGTTCACAAATAATAGCGGAGTTATTATCTTCTCACATTCAAAACTGCTCTAGGAAGCTCCCTGCATTTCGTTCTTGATGCGCAGATACAAAATAGAGAGTATGACGTGAATATGTAACCTCCCTTAAGCTAAATCTTTATTTATCTTAATGCATCCAAGTCTATCATTGCTTGTGTTTATGATTTATCTTTATTTATTTCACTAATTAATCTTTTAGTGAAATATTATTTTCTGGTACATCAGGTTTTAGAGATACACTATATGTGGCTTGTAAGTGTTTGTGTTTATGCTTGATAGAAGAAATTTAATTTCTTCTTTGAAATTTAGATGCAACTAATAGACTTGATCCCTCTGATCTGTTTGTGTAGAATGAATCATGCATGTTAATCTAGAAAATGCATTGTAGCTTGTGGATGATCTACTTTTTGTGATTTTTATGCCGATAAGATGTATGGAATTTCTTTTTTGAAGTTCACATTACTTGATTGGCGTAGTACACCTTATACAATATGTGAAATTCGCTTTTTTATATGACTTAACTATCATCACAGTGCCCACAGGCAGCATTGCAACGAGATGGGAGTTCTTTGCGGCTGGCTCCCACGGTTGTCACTGCAGCCAAGCACAAGTGCACAGCAGGAATAAAGATGTGGAGATGAAGAGCTCACTTTTCATAATCCGTGGAGTTCATTTCTCCTAATTCGTGAAGTTCATTATTACGGTATAAGTAATTGAAGTAAGCTCCTAGTTATATGTTGTTATTTTCTTCTACCTCTGCTTCTAGCAGGTGCCTTCCTGTAGCCCATAAGCATCATCCCCGCTGGAAACTCATTTCAGGGAAGTTTGTCTCTTTTCTCCCAGGAGTTTGCTTCATCGACTATTTTGTCGGTCAAAAGCACAGTGGAAGTTCACCTTTTCTCGGTTTGAAAGTTCAGCTTTATATAGTCGGGGAATGTAGTCCGTCCGCGTTTACGTTCAAGGTTTGTTTAGATCTTTCTGTCACCTCCTCTGAACTAATACCAGTGCACACTGAATGGTCTGAACTTTAAATATCTTGACTCATATGTACGCTATATTTCCTATTTGAATCTAACATGGTATGCTCCGAGTCTTAAGTTCCAAATTGAGCTGTTAAAATATAAACTCGAATAATTTGTGTTTGCAAACAAAAATAGTTATTAGTATAGAGTTCTCTGATAGTGACTGACATCTTGTTTCGTCAGATAAAAATAGCTATTAGTATAGAGTTCTCTGATAATGCTTTCCTTTCTCTATAAGCACATGCTATTTCTCACGGTTGATTAATCATACACTTATTAAAAATATTCATAGGCCAATTCACTTTTTTGTTTTAGGGAGTTTGTTTTGTCACTGGCAGTTTTAGTTAAAAACACACAAAAAAAACACCAAATAGGCAGTCCACTTTTATATATTTGTGAAGTTCAATTAGTTTAACAGGGGTTTCACTTTTGTCAACAAAAAAGTTTATTTCAACAGCTCAGAAAATGGTTCACATTTACCTAGCACAAAAAAGTTCACTTAATTTATCCTGGAAGTTCATCTCCCTTCCTCGATGTCCTGTAAAGTTTGTTTTGCATATAACTTTTACCCAATTATCAGGAAGTACACTTCATATATTATCAGAGTTAATTTACTTTTACCAGGGTACACTTCTGAAAGCTTAGTCTGATTGATTTTCTTTGCTTCGTATTTGCTGCTATTATGATGTTTTTTCTCTCTATAAAATATAGAAATCCATTTGTTACTGTGTGATATGTTCACGTTATTATGTTGAGAAAGTTCAATTCATCTACATGGAATTTTTATTTGTTGGAAGTTAACTTACTTTTACCGGGGAAGTTTACTTACTTCCTACTTCCTGGTACAACCACTTTGTGAGTACTGGGAGTTTAGTTTAGTGTTTCTTGTGAAATTCAGTTTCAGTTCATGAACATAAATATGACACTCTTTTGAAAACATTTATTAACTTAGATTCAAAGTCTTGTCCTTTTGAATGCACTCGTTTGTGATTTATGAGTAGGTGAGAGGTGAAAACAGGCTTGTGACCAGCGACAAATATTATCTGCTCTAATTTCTACCATCATGATTGTGGTGCAGTAGTTAGCTCCTTTTTGGTGTAGTAGTTCGCATCACATAAGATGGCCCACTCATGTTTTATTTGATATTCTTCTCAGGTTCTAGCGAGCGGCCGCTGCCCTCGTTGCCTCCGACATCCGCAAGCTGCTTGTAGTTGGTGTGGCCTAAACCGGACTGCACGGCACTGAGAACCAGCTTCAAGACGTTCGCCTTACCAGTTTCTGCGGATGCATGACCGTGGCATGCTCCCTGAGTTCTCCACCGAGAGATCACACCATAGGACACACGCTGATCGGAATCCTGTTCTCTACGTTCGATGTGGTCCCGTTGTCATGAAGTATAATATCACCTCTGATAGGTAGATAGCATTATGTTAGATGTCGAATTAACTGAGAATGATGTGGGTTTGCTTTGCATACTTAATGGAAAAGAGGTGGTTTGCAACTAGTTTAATTGGTGGGATATCATGTGGTGACACTCTTTCATGATGCATTATCAAGCAAATGACAAAGCCAATACCAACCGTTTGCGTTGTGTGTGTGAGTGTGCTCTCCATGTTCCAATTTGACCTCTCTTCTAATTTTATTTTGACATTATGGTGTGATCTCCAGCCATGGCGCATGCACCATAGCCTTGGGCACGCAAGTATCTTTAAAAGAAAGATTATATTGCTTTGCACCCTAATGGTAATTCTAATTATTTAGCACAACAGTTTGAGCGTGGGAGTTTTTTTTTTTGTAGAAAGTTCTCTTCAATATGGGAAGCTCATATTTTCTGTGCCTGGAGTTCACTTCCTACGTGCAGAAGTTTACTTTTTATCAGAAAGTTTACTATTTATTTTCCCTCGATTTCACTCTCCAAACTTAACAATTCATTCTTCACTATTTATTATTCGGAGAAGCTCAGCTCATCTGATGTAGGAGTTTACTTTTTAAGTTTGTAAAAGGACTCAATTAATTCTCTTTTGAAGGAAGTTTAAATTTTTTTAAGCACGAAGTTCACCAAAATTCTTATGGAAGCTCACTTCAAACTATCCACCAAGTTCACCTTTTTATATATGTGTAATGTGGTGGTGAAATTCAATATGATTTTTAAAAGTTAGATGATCAATTTTAAAATATTGGGGAAGTTCAATATTATTTTAAGGAAGTTATGAAACTGAGTATTGTATATTTAATTCTGCTCCTTAATTTTTAAGAACTTCGAAAAATGATTTATATGAAAAGATAAAGAATTTTCATATCTTTTCAACGGTATACCATTTTCATCATCTAGATAAACAGTTTGAAAAGTACAATGAAAATACCGGACGCAGTACAAGCATATAAATCGCGATCGGAAGTTCACTGCAACATAACAGGAAGTTTACATGCATGTTGTAAGAAGTTCAGTTACTCTGTTTTCCACGGGCGGAACTCCTACATTCTAAAGTCGTACCTACGAGCTTTGATCGTCCAAATTGAGCCCCATATCGAGCAATTTACACGAATATAAATCTAATTTAATTATAAGATGCTAACCCACCCCACACGAGCACGGGATGCGCATCAATTTCAAACCGTTTCCTTGCAGGTGACCATCTCCGTTTTTAGTATTTTTGAAATTACATTAAAACCATAACGAATTTGGGAAAACCCCCTACATGAGAAAGATGCGCATTTTTCATACCTTTCCAACGGTATATCATATGCATCAATTTGAAGAGCCATTCGAAAATAGCACGCAAAAAACAGTGTGAAAACGGAGTAGTTCGGGAAAACATATTTTAGTATTTTATAAACTGCTCTTAAACCGTATATTATTTGGAAAAACTTTATACACGAAAAAGGTGCGCAATTTTCATAGCTTTTCAGTGATATATTGCGTGCGTGAATACGACAAGCTGTTTGAAAACACGACCCAACAACCTATACGAAAATGGTGAAGCCCGCGGAAATGAAGTTTAGTATTTTCAAAATTATTTTTAAACCTTTACTAATTTGGGAACAAATTCTGAACAAAAGTTTTGCGCAATTTCAGTAGCTTTTCAACGGTATATCACTTGCTTCTTTATGTTTTGTGATTTGAAAATCGCGATAAGAACAGTGTACACAAAAACAGGATATGCATGCAGTCCGTCAGGAAGTTCACTCGTGTGCATTGAGAAGTTCGGAAGTGGTTCGAGAATAGCTATTCTCGAACCGGTTCGAGAATAGCAGACCTATATATATATATATATATATATATATATATATATATATATATATATATATATATATATATATATATATGGGAAATAGTGGGCTACCATGGGGCATAGCTATGCACATCAATCCAACCATTAGATCATCTATAGGGAGCACAAAGAGAGCACACGGTGTTAGTCCATTATACATGCACGGCATGCTGCTCCGTTATATTCAAATCACTTCCATCCACATCGTTTCATGGTTGCAAAGTATTTTTTAGTGAGACCATGCCATAGATGGCATAGGCTGCCGACATTAATTCTACTTCCCTTTTGATACCAAAACAACAACCAATTTGTAAAGAAGCCTAATAAAATAAATACATCCAAGACAGTGCGTGGGAAGGAAAGCACCTACACACCTAACCATGGAAGATATCTACTGCATTTTTGTTCCAAAATGACAACCAAAAAAAGATACACATTCCGAACCAAATTTACCACGGAGCAACGGTACGGTCCGTGGCAAAACAACAAGCTTGCCATGGTATGGTCGATTTCTATTACTCAGCGTTCAACTAGAAAAGAAAAAATATCCGTTGTTTCCCATTCGGTCGAGGTTTTGAATTTTAAGAGGCAAATAAGTCGGCCTCCTATACACACACATGTTCAACGGCAGTGGCCTCCCCGGCCCGCTCTACGGCGGCTGCGCCGGGAAGAAGGAGGGCGTTCACACTGAGGGTCAAGCCCGGGAAGACGTACATGCTTCGGCTCATCAACGCCGCGCTCAACGACGAGCTCTTCTTCGCCGTCGCCAACCACACGCTCACCGTCGTCGACGTCGACGCGCTCTACGCCAAGCCCTTCGCCGTCGACAGCCTCCTCATCGCGCCGGGACATACCAGCAACGTGTTCCTCACCGCTAAATCATCATTTCCCGGTGCAAGGTACTACATGCTGGCCCGGCCCTACGCCACCACGCGCCCGGGCACCTTCGACAACTCCACCGTAGCCGGCGTCCTCGAGTACGAGGAGCACGACCTCGCCTCCCCCACCTCCGACAAGAATCGCCTGCCAACCTTCACGCCTATGCTCCCGCAGATCAATGACACGACCGTTGTGTCAAACTACACCGCGAGTTCAGCATTCGGATGAAGCTCGTCGACGGTGGCTCCGCCGGCACCGTCACCTCCTTCTACGTAGGCCCATCCATTTCATCCGTGTAGAGGATATGCATCTTGTGCTTATTTTTGCTTTTCTTTTTGGCTAAATCAATGTCGCTGGATGTGCTCAGCTGATGTCCGGCCGGGGAGAGCAGTACCCACGACGAGATTGACATCGAGTTCATGGGGAACTCGAGCGGGCAGCCTACGTGATGAACACCAGCGTCTGGGCCAGCGGCGACGGTATGAAGGAGCGCGTTTATTTTTTCTGAACTGGATTTGTTTTATATCCTTTTCCAGATCGTGGTCTAGATCCACATGTTCCAGATTTTTCTTCTCATCTTATTTTTTCTTTCTGATATTTCAAAAGAATGTTGCTGCTGGGGTTCATATTGTATTAGAGATCCAAAAGAATGTTCTTTGTCTGGATGACTGGATCCACCTATTGCTGGCTATTTTTTGTGATCTTAGATGGGCATAAGCTTTGAGGTTGTACTTGATGCTCCGTGGATGAATTTTTACCTTTTATTTTATGAACATGGGATCTGATATTAATGTTCAGTGCATGTGCATCGCAATCGTTTGAAAATATACTACAACTCAAATAATTTCATGATCCGAAATTTTCTCAACTGAACCACACATGTGCATCAATCGTTTGAAAATGTAAAATCATCCGCGGGTCGGAGAAATTAAACAATGCGACAAGGCAGCTGCTAGGTGGATGATTTTTTCCATTTCTTTTCACACTTCTTACATGACATGGGAAATCGTTTCCGTCTAGTCAAGATTTTGGCGCCGACCGTCTCGTGGAAATTTTATTATTTTTCTTTTACTAATACACTACCTGCACGGCATGAGCGGCCGCGCTGCCGTCTCATCTTGCTTTTTGCCGCCAATGCTCCACAATTATGTCACAACATCTGTGATATTAATACGTGCCAGCATTGCCGTTTGTCACCTCTATGATCAATAAATGACGTCAACAATAGAGCAGATGAGTGCTGAGTGCAACGTCTACCTCCTAGGCCTATAGCCGTCCACATTTTGTGAATGTACCTAGGGAACAAAATCAGCCATACCATGGCTTGGTTGCACTTTTAGTTTTTTTTGTTTGTATATTGGTCACGGCTATGCCGCACGGGTACATGGATGCACATTCCAGTCCATTTTGATACCAAAAGGACCATTTAAAATTGACAACTTTATCACGTCCAAAATCTGAAACCAAAACCACAACTAAACATAGGTCACTGTTTTTATTTTTATTTTTTGAACTTCCTATTATGCAAAAATGACAACCATTTTACGGTCGAACTTTGATACCAAAACGACAACCAAACTTTGATACCAAAACGACAACCAAACTTTGATACCAAAACGACAACCAATCATCGGTCACGGTTGTTCTTTTTTCAAACTTTCTTCTACCAAAACGAGGACCATATTCACGGTCAAACTTTGATACCAAAACGACAACCAAGCATCGGTCACGGTTGTATTTTTTTTCAAATTTTCTTCTACCAAAACGAGAACCATATTCACGGTCAAACTTTGATACCAAAACGACAACCAAGCATAGGTCACGGTTATTTTTTTCAAACGACAACTCACACACCAAATTCCATAACGGTGTTACATGAGATGACAGGCTCTTTTTTTGATCTGCACCTGGAGAGAGTTGGAGCCCCACTATCCAACGGCTGCTAACCTATGCATAGCTATCACCCTTGGTAGAAAATCCGCGTCGATATATATATATATATATATATATATATATATATATATATATATATATATATATATATATATATATATATATATATATATATATATATATATATATATGGGAAATACTGGGCTACCATGGTGTATAGCTATGCACGCTAATTCGGCCATTAGATCATCCCATAGAGTAACTTCCACCGCAGATTGAATTAACGGCGTTTGCTGTGTCCGTCCAACCAGCTCGCCCGCACGAACGTCCTTACTTCTTGTCCGACGGGGATCTCAGTCGCCCGATCTCCTTCCTATCCCCTTCCCTGCCGGCGGCGCCCTGCCGCGTCTCCCAAACTCCAACCCCGCCTTCTTCCTCCCCGGGCTCGGTTCCTCCACGACAGATGTGACGCCATCGACATGCTCCTGCTCCTCCACCACCGGCGCGAGGCGACTTTCTTCCTTGCCAGCGGCGTCCCGGTAGCTGGCGCTCCTTCCAAACTCCTCCCCCGCCTTCATCCCTGCCAGGCCACGCGAGACCACCCCTGCCTCACTGCGCACAGGAAGAAATCCAGGCGGGGCGTGGGCCGGAGCGAGGGGTGAGGCGGGCATGTGCACACCGCCCCGCACCCATCCGCACCGTGCTCATCTCCGGTGGTCGGCGCACACCGCCCCCACCCCCATTTTCGCGGCTGCGCACGGCCGCACGGATGGCTCGGCGGCGGTTGACTCGGTGGGGCAGCCAGCTACTCCAGCGCCGCGTTGAGTCGGTGAGGCGACGAGCTACTGCCGCTGCGCACGACCGCCAGCGCTGGAGTGGAACCCTGCGACGAGATCTTGCAGCGCGGTGTCTCTCGGCGAGGGCCGAGATGCATGAGCCGTCCGGATCCCAGCCGCATCCATCATTTTTTCCAACTTTTTTCTTGATCTTTGACCTTTCCCCGTGACATTTTCTTCCTTGAAACCAGCCGATTTTTCTCTCCCTTGGATAAGTCCTATCTCTACTGGTTTTGTTCCGATTGTTGTAGCAGGAAGAAACGAGTTCGTCCATGTGGCTGTGTTGATTAATATTTGGTTAATACCGGGGATTTGGGTTCAGTTTGTTGGTCTCATGTGTTTCCCTTTTTCAAGACTTTCTGCCGATATTGATTTGTGACTTGCGTTTCGCCGACACGGCCCACCCTCATCAGCGTCGTGCTCGCCTCCCTGACGGTAGCCGTCATCGTCTCCGATCTGACGGTAGACGACATCATCCCATGGTGGTAGCAACACCTGACCCCGCACGATGCTGGTACGGGAGTGTTGCCGGATCCGCGTAGTGCTTAACGCCAGGCAGGTTCAGGATGAACTTTGCTGTAATCTCTGAACATTGCAACTCTGTTTTAACAACACCCTCGCCTGCAGATGGTTGGAGCATCAGGAGTGGAGTCGGGGGCACTGGAGCTCGCGTCATCGCCTGAAATAAGTTGCATCTCCTTCAAATTAATCTGCAGTTTTTTCCCGTTCTTTCTTGCAGTTTTTTTGCGATCTGCATTTAGATTTTTTCCTCTGATCTTTGTTAGATTATGGGATGGCATACAAATCAACAAATAGTTTTGACGTTGGATTTGCTTGCTACCACCTCAGATGGATTAGTTTATTTCCTTTTTGACGATTTGGTGCAGATCGGGATTCTTGGTACTTGCCCCTTGTTACCGGCGGTTGATCTATGTTCTTCCATGACCATTACAGAGACCGTAACATAATGTATTTGAGCACCACTTGTGATCTAGAGTAGGCTCAAAATGATATCAAATGGGCACCGTCTCATTTTTCTGAACACCGTTTTCGTCCAAGTTTTTTTTTACAGAAAACATGGGGAGTTGATTCTTTATTGGTTCTGATTTTCTTGGTTGCTGGTAAAATACCAAAATCACGAGTCGCTTCTGGGTATTACAAGATAATTAACAGACTGCTTTCTTGGACGCACCATGACATGTTTTTCACTAGCACAACTCCATGTGCACTTACACTTTTTTCCTTATTTCTCTTGCATTTTTCTTCCCACATGAGTTTGTACTGGTGGAACATGAATGTCCACGATTTGGTTCTCCATGGTTTTAATGGTGATTAGGTTACAGACTCCATGAATTGTGCGTTTCAATTTTTGTTCAGATTGGTTAAACGGTTACATGAAGCTATAATTTTTCATATTCTTTTTGTTGCAGGGTTCACAATTTTTAGATTGAAACAGTCCAATAATTTGTGATTTCCATCTAAAGTTTTGTGGTCTGGGCTTGCATTTAGCCAGAGGCGGACGCGAGAAAAGGGCACGGCCAATTCCAGGGAACTGGGTCAATCTCGATTATTTTCGATCCGGATTTTGCTTCAGCTCCTTTTCTTTCAATCTGGATTTTTCTTGACCGTTCCAGCTCCCTCTTTGTACATGGTGTGTTGATCTATACTCAGTAGATCCCATGTTTATATTCAAATAAACTGTAAACTTTATGAGGGAAAAGTGGTGTTAATTAATGTAATGTTTTATCCAGATTCCATGTACATCCACCTTTTTTGCAGAATTTTTTTTCTCTGGTGCTAAGCTAGCTAAATCACACCGACGAATGGTTTAATTATGCGGTTGAATGATGATGTTATATGCACAAACAGTGTCTGTACTCCTGCTCTACTACATGGACCTGCCCAGCAGGAAAAAAATATACAAACCGCGTGGGGACACGTCCATCGAATTTTCATGTAGTCTTACTGCTGCAAGGACAGGCCCACTTCGCCCCGGTGTTTTCTCATGTATAGGATTGGAGTACCGTGAAGTTTGCCGTTAATGGAAATCACAAATTATTGGACTGTTTCAATCTAAAAATTGTGAACCCTGCAACAAAAAGAATATGAAAAATTATAGCTTCATGTAACCGTTTAACCAATCTGAACAAAAATTGAAACGCACAATTCATGGAGTCTGTAACCTAATCACCATTAAAACCATGGAGAACCAAATCGTGGACATTCATGTTCCACCAGTACAAACTCATGATATTACTTAAGTATCATTACAACTCAAACTACAGTAGACACGATGAGCTTAACAACTTATTTAGGTAAGTCACTATGCTGCTCGGCTCCGAGATGTCTAAGGTAAGATTCTACTCCTCTGCCTCTGAGTCATCTGCTCCGTAGACTATCCCATAGTCCACGCCTTAAACTCCTCCTGAAAGGTCTGGATCTTCGTAGACCAACTCATAATCCCCTTCTGGTGCTCCGGTGCAAGACTCCTCTTCATGATCACAATCTAGCAAGGGTGTCGAAAGAAAGTGAGTACAGAGGTATTCAACAAGTTCAAAAGAGAAAAGGTGTTTGATGCACTAGCTACGGCCATTGATCAGAAAATCTCAGGTCGATGCATGTTTCGCAAACATTTCTTCAAAAGGTTTATTTTATTCTGAAAACTATGTCCGCCAGTCTTCACAGGTTGACCAGAACTTCATGGAATTCCTTTCCTGTCGCGTTAGTAGTTCCCTTCCCGGAACAGGGAGTGATAGCCACAAATTTGATACACTCTGCAGAGGTGCGTTAATTTTTCCATAAGTGAACTTATCCTTGTTGCCAACCGGGCATACTTCCCCGTCCACATTTCCTTAGTGTGAGGCCCAGTATAAGAACCGATCCAATCACTGCATTCTCCGCGACCCCGCATACCCACCCTTTGTAAGTCTATCATGTCCTTTATCTATAGGTAGACCGACTGAGGCATCTGTTCTCTCCTTTACCATTAAGGTAGACCGTTCCGAATAATTTACATGCCCTGCCTTGTACACTATAGATAGACTAAACCAGACAACCCTTACGATCCATCATAGATCTTTAACAAATCTGCCCTCTGTTGTATCTATTGGTAGACTGTTCTGGACCGATGTCCTCATCTTTACCAAATAGATAGACCGATCTAGGCAACCCTTATTAATGGCCGTTGATATGGGGGAGAAAAAAGATACAGGTGAGTACCCCAAATCCATTATAGATCTCATGGTTAACGCGATATGTACGATGCTAGAATCATTAGACGGCATTGGTGATTAGTTCTAGATGAGTAGAACCCTTGCAGTGGAATCTCCACCATCAACACATACCATGGTTCCATTGCCCACCACATAGTCATATCCATAATTGGAAAAGTAACATTTATTTTCAATGCAGGAGGGATAAGTATACTTATGCGAGTAAATTGATAGAAAATAATCAATATGACATGAGCAAGAGTGAACTTGCCTAGAGACTGCGAGATAGTGCAGTTCGAGGGTTTGGATGGAACCTGGACCTCGGGTTCTGAAAAGAAGCATCATTGTCCGGACAATGTTATAAAACCCAAATGATATCTGCATGATGGATTTGTTTTTGGTTGAATCCCTTTCCCCGGAGTATTTATTAAGAATTGTGTGTTTAAAGCTTTATTGGAATATTTATTCCTTGAATAATAATTTATAATCCTTTATTATTATTTTGATGAGGATTTTCCTCAAAAGAAAGGATTTGGAATATTAGAATTTTCACTTCAAAATATTCAAATTATCTCAAAAGAAAAGATTTGGAAGTATTAGAAATTTCTCTTTATGAAAATATTTAATTTAGAAAATATTTAAAGTCATTTGGAATTTTCCTTGATTTTTATCACTTCCAATTTGGAATTCATTTCAAAACTCCAAATTTTAGATTTGCATTTTTTATTTCATTTCATATTTTATTTTGGTTGAGGAATAATTTTTATGAATTATTCTGATTTTACTTGAATTTTTGGAGTTATCCTGGATTTGTTTGCAATTTTTTAAAGTGGAAGGGTTAAATTTGAATTGGAAATGGTTTAAATTCTAGATGAAAAGACTAAAATGCCCCTTGGGCCCACTGGTCAGCCCACCAGGGTTGAACCAGACTGGTTCGCCCCGAGTTCGACCGAGTCGGTCCACTCTCTCTCTCTCACACACGTCCTAACCCTAACCCTAGCGCTCCCGCGACTCTCTGGCGATTTTTTTCGCCGCCACGCTCCCGCCAGCTCTGGCCTCGCCTAACCTCGCCACCGGTCTCAAACGACTCCTCTCGCGGCGCTCTTTCCTTCCATCCACGTCGATTCGTCGCTCACCACCTCTCTCTCTTGATTGCCTCCATACTGGATCTGGAGCTTGGGTCGCCACCATCGATTCTTCATCGATCTGTCGCCTCCGGCGTGATGAGGCCGCCGCCGTCGACGTTCTAGTGTGCCTGGATATGGACTTGGCGCGGGTGGTGCTATGGCGCCACCTGTGTCGTCGTCTCCAGGGTGCTGGTGCTGGTGCTGAGGATGAACTCGTCGGCGTAACGCCGGCGACTTCCCTGGGCTTGCAGCATGCTGCGGCCGCACGAGCACTGCCTCGCCATGCCGCGGCTTCTGCTCCCAGGTGCATGGTAAGCTCCTCTTCTTCTCTTTGCTCACCTCTCTCTACTCTCCACTGGTTTGCTATGCTTTTCTTCTTCCCCTTTGCTTCCTGATGATCATTAGATCATACAGGAGTGCTCCTCCTGATGCCACTGCATACGTTCCCTTCTGCCTAGCTTGCTCTGGCCAAAGGTTGCCATTGTTGGCCACTGGCCATGCTGTGCCACTATTGGTGCTGCTCCATTGCTACTGCTGCTGCTCTGTATAGCTTGTCATGTCCATGCTGATGCTTACTATGTGCTTCTTTTGCTCCTACTCCTTGAAGTGAATCTGGTGTTCCTATGCAAAACCATATACTTGTGTTGGCATTCTATTATTTATGGGTATGCTTGCTTGCTAGGTTGTAATGCTCCTACTGCTCCTTTGGTTCCTTCTGGAACCAGTGATGCTTTTGGTTGCCTTGTTGTTCTATGGCTAAGCTCTACTACTGCTTAACTGAAGAATTAGCCATTACTAAGCTTCCCAACACTTGCTGGTTACCAAATGGTTAACTGTGATGCTTACTGGTGTGTGATCATCTGCGCTTGTGCCTTTTGGTGCCACTAGTGCTATACCAGTGACACTTGTGTATGCCCTGTGAATGGTTTAGGCTACTCTTACTTGCAGTATTACTTGGTAAACCATGTTTGATAGCCCGGTGTGCTTTACTGAAGCATTGGCTTCAGTAAATTAACCTGTGCATGTTATATTGTTGCCTTGTTATAGTTTACTGTCAGATTTACTTGATGAATCATGTGTTGGTGATGATTCATTTCATTTAGAAGATGCTTATATGAATTCCATGATGAATTGGAATTTAATTACTTGGCTGAGCCTCTTTGGTAATGAAGACAAGCTTGCTTGTGTGGCTTGTTTGCTTGTTGGACTTTTGATGTGACCTCAGTAGCTTGCTACTGCTCTTGGTTGCAACTAAATTGGCTAACTGGTTGGTTTATAAAAAAAATATCCAAAGTTGGGAATCATTTATATGAATGCTATGTGGTGATCTTTTGATGAAAAATGGGTCTTACTGATGGTTTTACACCAAATGGTGCTAGGTAAACTAGTTGGCCACTATGTCTGGTTTGTCTAGCTAGTTTGGATAGCTGGGTACTCAAGTTGCTTGTGCATGTCCAATACTAGATTCACTAGCCTCTTCTTTACTAGCATCACTTGGTCTATACCAAGTGATGATTAACCCTATGGAGCATCTTCTCCACACCAAGTGTATATGAGCATGCTTATGATGGACATGATCCTTGGATCCAATCCAGGTATGAGGTATACCTTGCTCCGTCTCCTAGATGATTTCTTTTTGTTGATGAAGTGCTTTTGGCTGGTTGACTTGATCAACTGCCCTTCACCTCCTAGCTCCTGGATGATCTTGCTCTGGGTCACCATGATCTACTGTTTGGTTTTTTTTGGTTAGGGTTCACTGGATGAATTGGATGAATATGGTTGCTGGTGTGTTCTTGCTATCCTATGGAGTTCATCCCTATCTCTAATTTACTGTGCTACTTATAGCCCTTTGTGATGACTGATGCGTGCAGTTGACACACGTCCGTTGGGAACCCCAAGAGGAAGGTGTGATGCAGACAGTAGCAAGTTTTTCCTCAGAAAGAAACCAAGGTTTATCGAACCAGGAGGAGCCAAGAAGCACGTTGAAGGTTGATGGTGGCGGAATGTAATGCGGCGCAACACCAGGGATTTCGGCGCCAACGTGGAACCCGCACAACACAACCAAAGTACTTTGCCCCAACGAAACAAAGTGAGGTTGTCAATCTCACCGGCTTGCTCGTAACAAAGGATTAACCGTATTGTGTGGAAGATGATTGTTTGCGTAAAACAATGAAACAAGTATTGCAAGAGATTGTATGCGATGTAAAGAATAGGACCGGGGTCCACAGTTCACTAGAGGTATCTCTCCCATAAGATAAAATCATGTTGGGTGAACAAATTACAGTCGGGCAATTGACAAATAGAGAGGGCATAACAATGCACATACATGATATGATAAATATAGTGAGATTTAATTGGGCATTACGACAAAGTACATAGACCGCTATCCAAGCATGCATCTATGCCTAAAAAGTCCACCTTCAGAGTTATCATCCGAACCCCTTCCAGTATTAAGTTGCAAAACAACGGACAATTGCATTAAATATGGTGCGTAATGTAATCAATAACTACATCCTTAGACATAGCATCAATGTTTTATCCCTAGTGGCAACAAGCACATCCACAACCTTAGAACTTTCGTCACTCGTCCCGCATTTAATGGAGGCATGAACCCACTATCGAGCATAAATACTCCCTCTTGGAGTTAAGAGTAAAAACTTGGCCGCAGCCTCTACTAATAACGGAGAGCATGCAAGATCATAAACAACACATAGGTAATAACTTGATAATTAACATAACATAGTATTCTCTATCCATCGGATCCCGACAAACACAACATATAGTATTACGTATAGATGATCTTGATCATGTTAGGCAGCTCACAAGATCCGACAATGAAGCACAATGAGGAGAAGACAACCATCTAGCTACCGCTATGGACCCATAGTCCAGGGGTGAACTACTCACTCATCACTCCGGAGGCGACCATGGCGGTGAAGAGTCCTCCGGGAGATGAATCCCCTCTCCGGCAGGGTGCCGGAGGTGATCTCCGGAATCCCCCGAGATGGGATTGGTGGAGGCGGCGTCTCGCAAGGTTTTCCGTATCGTGGCTCTCGATGACGGGGGTTTCGCGACGGAGGCTATTTGTAGGCGGAAGGGCAGGTAAAGAGGCGGCACGAGGGGCCCACACGACAGGCCGGCGCGGCCAGGGATTGGGCCGCGCCGCCCTAGTGTGTCGCCACCTCGTGGCCCCACTTCGACTCTCCCTCGGTCTTCTGGAAGCTTCGTGGCAAAATAGGACCCTGGGCGTTGATTTCGTCCAATTCCGAGAATATTTCTTTACTAGGATTTCGAAACCAAAAACAAGCAGAAAACAAGAACCGGCTCTTCGGCATCTCGTTAATAGGTTAGTGCCGGAAAATGCATAAATACGACATATAATGTGTATAAAACATGTAGATATCATCAATAATGTAGCATGGAACATAAGAAATTATCGATACGTCGGAGACGTATCAGCATCCCTAAGCTTAGTTCTGCTCGTCCCGAGCAGGTAAACGATAACAAAGATAATTTCTGGAGTGACATGCCATCATAACCTTGATCATACTATTTGTAAACATATGTAATGAATGCAGCGATCAAAACAATGGTAATGACATGAGTAAACAAATGAATCATAAAGCAAAGACTTTTCATGAATAGCACTTAAAGACAAGCATCAATAAGTCTTGCATAAGAGTTAACTCATAAAGCAATAAATCAAAGTAAAGGTATTGAAGCAACACAAAGGAAGATTAAGTTTCAGCGGTTGCTTTCAACTTATAACATGTATATCTCATGGATAATTGTCAACATAGACTAATATAACAAGTGCAATATGCAAGTATGTAGGAATCAATGCACAGTTCACACAAGTGTTTGCTTCTTGAGGTGGAGAGAGATAGGTGAACTGACTCAACATAAAAGTAAAAGAAAGGTCCTTCGCAGAGGAAAAACATTGATTGCTATATTTGTGCTAGAGCTTTTATTTTGAAAACAAGAAACAATTTTGTCAACGGTAGTAATAAAGCATATGAGTTATGTAAATTATATTTTACAAGTTGCAAGCCTCATGCATAGTATACTAATAGTGCCCGCACCTTGTCCTAATTAGCTTGGACTACCGGATCATCGCAATACACATGTTTTAACCAAGTGTCACAAAGGGGTACCTCCATGCCGCCTGTACAAAGGTCTAAGGAGAAAGCTCGCATTTTGGATTTCTCGCTTTTGATTATTCTCAACTTAGACATCCATACCGGGACAACATGGACAACGGATAATGGACTCCTCTTTAATGCATAAGCATGTCGCAACAATTAGTGTTCTCATATGAGATTGAGGATATATGTCCAAAACTGAAACTTCCACCATGATTCATGGCTTTAGTTAGCGGCCCAATGTTCTTCTCTAACAATATGCATGCTCCAACCATTAAGGTGGTAGATCTCTCTACTTCGGACAAGACGGACATGCATAGAAACTCACATGATATTCAACAAAGAGTTGATGGCGTCCCCAGTGAACATGGTTATCGCACAACAAGCAACTTAATAAGAGATAAAGTGCATAAGTACATATTCAATACCACAATAGTTTTTAGGCTATTTTGTCCCATGAGCTATATATTGTAAAGGCGAATGATGGAATTTTAAAGGTAGCACTCAAGCAATTTACTTTGGAATGGCGGAGAAATACCATGTAGTAGGTAGGTATGGTGGACACAAATGGCATAGTGGTTGGCTCAAGGATTTTGGATGCATGAGAAGTATTCCCTCTCGATACAAGGTTTAGGCTAGCAAGGTTATTTGAAACAAACACAAGGATGAACGGTGCAGCAAAACTCACATAAAAGACATATTGTAAACATTATAAGACTCTACACCGTCTTCCTTGTTGTTCAAAACTCAATACTAGAAATTATCTAGACTTTAGAGAGACCAAATATGCAAACCAAATTAGCAAGCTCTAGGTATTTCTTCATTAATGGGTGCAAAGTATATGATGCAAGAGCTTAAACATGAGCACAACAATTGCTAAGTATCAAATTATCCAAGACATTTTAGAATTACTACATGTAGCATTTCCGATTCCAACCATATAACAATTTAACGAAGAAGATTCAACATTCGCCATGAATACTATGAGTAAAGCCTAAGGACATATTTGTCCATATGCAACAGCGGAGCGTGTCTCTCTCCCACACAATGAATGCTAGGATCCATTTTATTCAAACAAAACAAAAACAAAAACAAACCGACGCTCCAAGCAAAGTACATAAGATGTGACGGAATAAAAATATAGTTTCGTGGGGAGGAACTCGATAATGTTGTCGATGAAGAAGGGGATGCCTTGGGCATCCCCAAGCTTAGACGCTTGAGTCTTCTTAAAATATGCAGGGGTGAACCACCGGGGCATCCCCAAGCTTAGAGCTTTCACTCTCCTTGATCATATTGCATCATACTCCTCTCTTGATCCTTGAAAACTTCCTCCACACCAAACTCGAAACAACTCATTAGAGGGTTAGTGGACAATAAAAATTAACATGTTCAGAGGTGACACAATCATTCTTAACACTTCCGGACATTGCATAAAGCTACTCGGACATTAATGGATCAAAGAAATTCATCCAACATAGCAAAAGAGGCAATGCGAAATAAAAGGCAGAATCTGTCAAAACAGAACAGTCCGTAAAGATGTATTTTATCGAGGCACCAGACTTGCTCAAATGAAAATGCCCAAATTGAATGAAAGTTGCGTACATATCTGAGGATCACGCACGTAAATTGGCTTAATTTTCTGAGCTACCTACAGGGAGGCAGGTCGAAATTCGTGACAGCAAAGAAATCTGAAACTGCGCAGTAATCCAAATCTAGTATTCACTTTACTATCAAAGACTTTACTTGGCACAACAAAGCATAAAACTAAGATAAGGAGAGGCGGAAATTCATTTTGGCTCTCAGGTCCAGATGCTCCTGTTTTCTGGGCCAACCACATGCATTATGTTCCTGGCTTGTCAGTGTATTTAGACATGTATCTCTCTCTGTATATTCTTATTTGAACAGTGCACAGACCCATGTGCTCTGATCATTCAATGCATACAAGACCTTTCTGTCCCAATAGTACATGACGGAAGGAATTTTCCTGTACCGTCATTTTACCAACATGGACTTGACCCCATCGGCACCATGCCCAGGCCATTAATCTCTCTGTCAATAACAACTTACTTATAATACCTAACAAAGCACAACTAAAAGTAAGCTAATTTTCGGAAAAATAGAAAAGGTCTGAGAACGATTAGTAGGTTTCACTTTTTTTGCGGAGGCCACTGAGATTTTATTATTCTATATAACATTCATAACAAGCTGCGAAGAACATTCAGGAACTTGCCGTAAGAAGAAATAGTACTGCCTTCCAATCTACCAAAATTAGCAGAAAATGTGCAACCATATTTTGTTCACGATCTAATTACATAAGGTTAAATTCTCAAAGACTCAAAAGATGCTTCACCTCATCAAAATAAATGGCCATAGCGGCCGTACCTTGATCTATTCCAACCTGGATCATTTAAAGTGTCAAGATTGAGGCACAATCCGTCAGTGGGGATGAACACCCCTCCATATTAAGGGTATTATAGCGCATGGTTCGGCTTCTAGCACTTCATTGCAAAGAGATAGACATCGGCATGAAGAAAAAATAACCTCACCACTCGAATTTCTTAGGGTCATTCCTACTCCCGCTTTTCCTTCATCATCAAACGATCCATCAACAGATAATGCGGCCCAACCTTGTTCAAGGCTAAACCATGGCAGGCTAGGGTTTCTGATTGAAACTCCCCTTGGCTTAGTAATGATCACACACGGCCCTTCGCCCTTCAAAACTTCATCCGTTGTTCGTAGTCGGATCTGTCGTGTTCGACATAACCTTCCTAATTGCAACTTCCATGGCTCAACATTGATCTGCATGTACACATGTGTCATTGATGTTCATCAGACATTACTTTCCTCTCAATAAATTCTATTTTTTCTGAGATCAACTTACAAGTATTGTCGAGGTGGAACTCCACCCATCATTCTGATAAACTATGTGAAAACCCATTCAAAGCTCTCCATCTGCTTGTCATGGACCATGACACTTGGATGCTCCGGAAGTGGTTATTTACAACCACAAACAAACTAAAATGGCATGTCAGGATGTTGGTCTGGTATGTCATGTGGAAGGTTATAGCATCCCCACAAAAAATTGTGTACTGCATTCCGCTTGCCCCTGTGGTCCAGATCAGTTTTTTGATTCTCCCCTCATCGTCCGCTTGGACGCTAAACATGAATTCTGGGTCCTTAGCTCCCAGGTCATCGAATACCTCCATGGTTTTCCTGACATCATCGCCGGCCTGCTCCTTACTTAGTTGTCCACAAAAATTCCGAAGCAATCTTTTAGTGAGCGGAACTTTCCCTTAAATCCCAAAGAATGCTGCAATTATGATCTATACTTCTCCAATATTTATGTTGTTGTCCCTTAGCTAACGGACTAGGTCCACGGTGTACACATACATCTATGTACTTCTCTGATGCCCAGAAGACCTTTTCCCACAGTTTTCAGTCATCATGTGTTATGTTTGACACTGTGCTCAGTTATGTACAATTCATATCCGTAGTCCGAAGCAACCGGGTACTCGCATCGACACAATTTAGTGTTCTCCATCGACAGTTTTCTCTGAACAAAAAAGAGCAGCAGAAACAACTTTAATGTCAGTAGAATGCAGGCAAGGCATAGATGGACCAGGAGGTTCACGCCACATAACAAACACTAATCGGGCATTAGCACACAATTTCCTGCATGCATTTCATCTTCTCTGCATTTAGATGGCTCTTTCCATACCTAATTCGGAAACAATGCTCCCATGAATTCAGTACAACCGACTGACATGGACCAAGCATTCAGACAGCAGGAAAGGATTGATGATATCATCCCCAAGCTTTTCTCCATAACAATGGGTCAAGTTTTCGAGGGAATTCTTCGTGGATGAACTCGGTGTCCTGTCTGGTGGCCCAACCGACACAGATCCTGCAAGAACGACAAGAACATATCAGAAAATCAGAAGCTATATAATATACTCCCTGTGTTGCCGAACCACAACAATATGGGTGTATGAACACCTACGCATCAAACTTGGCAGTCCCCAATAAACTCGTCAGCCTAGCTACCATAATCTATACATGAGAAACGTCACTGCAATACACAAAATCCCAACCTAAATTGTCAAAATTCTGCGTTTGGTTTGACTAGCTTAATTGAACCCACAAGGACATTGCAAGCGCCCAAATTTTCAAACTATAATTAATTTTCTGTATGTGATCGGACGAAAGTACACATACTAGTCATCTGTACCAAATAAGGCCATCACAACGCACATTTTCTTCGACTGAACATGTGAGTGACTTCTTGTACCTGCTCTGACGAAACTACAACAAGAATCGTTATCTTCCACACCAACACACCATGCCCTAACTTAATAATCTTTCTTTGTCTTCTGGCTTAACCATAGCAAGACGATTCAATACGAATTCAGAGCCAACGTTGGTGGCTGCATTATGGATTTATGGAGTAATCAGCTCATTTGGCATAGTTCAGAGATTGTGGATTCGCTTTTCCAATTGACTGAAAAGTCAGTTTACCCATCAGCTTTCGGACACAGCTTGTATGATGCCCAACACCGATTGCTTCGGCTCCACTGACCCAACATGGCTGCACTCACCTTCTTCCCTTCCGACTGTACCACTTGCGACAGTCTCTGAAAATGTAGGAGACACTACCGGCCTGTCAAAGCTTTGAGAAGATTACAGCTCATAGCGCCCTGAGTCCCTGACCAAAAACAAGTATGCACACACGAACCTGCTCACTGTATCCAGGGTAAAGTCTACTTTTTGCCTGAGGTCGCCGGCGAACTTGTGCTCTGCTCCCTGTCCCCGCGGCCGCTGCAGCTCCCGCCGTCTGCTTCCCGATCGCCGGAGTCCAAAGCTTCTTCAGGAATCAGGAGTCCATGTTCCTCCAGATCCATGTTGCAGCCTCGGGCAAAATAAATATTTCTCTGGTTAGATCCGGAAGCTACCCATCGCTGGTCAGAGCATCTCTAGCCGTTTGAGCTCCCCACGCCCAAATCCGGCGATATTGTCGTCCGGATTGGAGGAATATTTGGCCTGGGGAGGCCCATCTTCCCAGCCGCGAGCCCAGGATGGATGTAACGGACTTCGGCGAATTCAGATAAAATTGGCGAGTTCGTTCAAACATAAACGAATTTTAATGATATTTAACATATAGAGGCGAGTTCGTGCATAAATAGGCCGAATTCGTACATATATTTGAATTCGGCGATTGGCAAACTAAACTTAAACTAAATAGCGGGCTACTACATGCCGAAATGGCGGTAGAAGGACGTGTAGTCGCCGCCGTCGTCGTCGTCGCTCGAGCCGGCGTTGTCCTGGGGCGGCGGAGCCTCGTGGCAGCGGCTCGTGCCCTGGCCAGCGTCGCCGGTGCGTGGCAGCGACGGAAGGTACATGTCGTCATCGCTGCTCTCCTCGAGCTTCACCACCTCCCTGGGCGCGGCGTTCCTAGTGGCGGATGGTGTGGCGGCGCGAGCGGCGAGTTGACGCGCAGTGGCCAGATCCAGCAGCCGCCGCCGCTGCTCCGCCTCCTGGCGCTCCCAGTCGCGCCTGGACCAGTCCAGTGCGGCGTCGTCCGCGCGCTTCTCCTCCTCCATGTCCTTCAGCGACCTGGCGATCGCCTCCGCCATCGCGGCGTCCTCCGCGCGCTTCGCCTCCTCCTCGGCGAGCTGGTTTGCGGCGGCCTCTTTCTTCGTCTTCTTCCGGCCGCTCGCGCGAGCGGAAGGCTGGTCGCGGATGACGAGGGCGTCCCTTCTGCGCCCTCTGGTCGGCGGTGGCGACGCTAGCTCCTTCTTGGCGGTCGCCCACTCCTGCTTGACGGTGGCCGGTGTCGACCCGCCGGACCTGGACGCCGACCGCGAGCCAGACGAGGAGGAGGATGACACCATCCTCCTCGGCATCCAGGAACTACCGTGCCGGCGCGACACGGTAGGCACCACCGGCGGCGGCATCCCCAGGACGGGGGAGTTCCCGTCCTCGATGTGCGCGAGCACATTTGCGAGGGTCCGTTCAGGCGCGCTCCACCATCGGCGGCGACCGGCGGCGTTATTCCTTGCCGGAGGAGGAGGAGGGCCGTCGTACGCCCGGATTTCGCGTTCATACCTGCGCTGGAAGAACGCGATCCACGATTCATGGTTGTCGGGGAAGAAACGCGGATCCGCGCGCTGCTCGTCACTGAGAGTGGCGAGCACCTCGTTGATCGCCGTTTCGAGTGCGCCCCCCCCGTTGGCGGCGGCGGGATCGGCACGCCGCCTGCGCTCAGCCTCCATCCCCCCGGTGCGCGGAAGTCCGGCGGCGCCGCGTAGCCTGCCGCGTGGAGGAGCCGTCCCTCCCATTGGTGGAGAGAGCGGCGGCCGAAGCCGTTCTTGGCCGCACCGTCGTTCGCCATTGCTACCTCTTCGAGTTCGGGGGAAGATTTGGTGGAATGCGAGAGAGAGGAGAGGTGAATGCGGGGCAGACGCGGTAGTTCGGCGATAAATAGAGGTAGGCGCGTGTGATACCGAGGCGACGGCATTAACTCGCCGCGTGGAAGCTACGCAGCCGGCGAATGCTGACCGGCGGCAGGCTTTTACAACGCGCGAAAGACGATGCGATGAGGACGACGATCGTGGTCTCTCGCCGACAAGTTGGGGCCACCAGACGCGCGGGAAGTTTCCTCGACGTTTCGCGCGCTTTCGTTTCGTCCGGAGTCCCCGACCGCTCCCCGGGGGGCCGGGGATGGCGTGGGATCGCCGGATGAATTTAGGCCCAAATCCGGACGAAAACGAGGAACCGGGGGCGCGACTGGACCGAATTGCACCGTCCGGATGGAAAAAAATGTCCCTCGGGGGCCTAGTCGGGGAGACGAGTGGAGATCTTTGTCATACCAAACACAAAACCTTGGACCATGGTCTAAGTAGTCGCCAACAACATGTTCCATAGGTCCATATCATCACGGTTAAGCCACCGTCTCCAAACCATAGATTCTCTCCGTCGCGCACACGTTACTTCTGTGGGCCCTGCGCGCGATCGTATGCGACAACGACGCTGTATTCTCCAATTACTGACGCGCGTTGCTCAATCAATGCTGTCTGAATTGTCAATCTCGGAGCAGGAATCAATGGTCCAGATAAGAGGTTCATCTGGACCTGGGAGCCAAAACTCCACTCCCAAGGAGAGGTTGCTACAGTAGTAAACAACTTCCAAGACTCAAATATAAAACAAAGATACTGTAGTAAAAACATGGGTTGTCTCCCATAAGCGCTTTTCTTTAACGCCTTTCAGCTAGGCGCAGAAAGTGTATATCAAGTATTATCAAGAGATGAAGCATCAACATCATAATTTGCTCTAATAATAGAATCATAAGGTAACTTCATTCTTTTTCTAGGGAAGTGTTCCATACCTTTCTTGAGAGGAAATTGATATTTAATATTACCTTCCTTCATATCAATAGTAGCACCAACGGTTCGAAGAAAAGGTCTTCCCAATATAATGGGGCAAGATGCATTGCATTCAATATCCAAGAAAACAAAATCAACGGGGACAAGGTTATTGTTAACCATAATATGAACATTATCAACTCTCCCCAAAGGTTTCTTTTTAGCATTATCGACGAGATTAACATCCAAATAACAATTTTTCAATGGTGGCAAGTCAAGCATATCATAGACTTTCTTAGGCATAACGTGAAATACTTGCACCAAGATCACATAAAGCATTACAATCAAAATCATTGACCCTCATTTTAATGATGGGCTCCCAACCATCCTCTAGCTTTCTAGGAATAGAAGTTTCAAGTTTTAGTTTCTCTTCTCTAGCTTTTATGAGAGCATTTGTAATATGTTTTGTAAAGGCCAAATTTATAGCACTAGAATTAGGACTCTTAGCAAGTTTTTGTAAGAACTTTATAACTTCAGAGATGTGGCAATCATCAAAATCCAAACCATTACAATCTAAAGCAATGGGATCATTGTCCCCAAGGTTGGAAAAAATTTCAGCAGTTTTATCACAGGCAGTTTCAGCAGTTTTAGCAATTTCGGGCAGTTTTGTACGCTTTGCACTAGGAGCAGAAATACTGCCAATACCAATTATTTTACCATTGATAGTAGGAGGTGCAGCAACATGTGAGGAATCAACATTACTTGTGGTGGTAATAGTCCAAACTTTAGCTACGTTATTCTCTTTAGCCAGTTTTTCATTTTCTTCTCTATCCCACCTAGCACGCAATTCAGCCATTAATCTTATATTCTCATTAATTCTAACTTGGATGGCATTTGCTGTAGTAGTAATCTTATTATCAATATCCTTATTAGGCATAACTTTCAATTTTAAAAGATCAACATCAGAGGCAAGTCTATCAACTCTAGAAGCAAGAATATCAATTTTATCAAGCTTTTCCTCAACAGATTTGTTAAAAGCAGTTTGTGTACTAATAAATTCTTTAAGCATAGCTTCAAGTCCAGGGGGTGCACTCCTATTATTGTTGTAAGAATTCCCATTAGAATTACCATAACCGTTACCATTATTATAAGGATATGGCCTATAATTATTACTAGAATTGTTCCGATAAGCATTGTTGTTGAAATTATTATTTTTAATGAAGTTTACATCAACATGTTCTTCTTGAGCAACCAATGAAGCTAACGGAACATTATTAGGATCAACATTACTCCTATCATTCACAAGCATAGACATAATAGCATCAATCTTATCACTCAAGGAGGAGGTTTCTTCAACAGAATTTACCTTCTTACCTTGTGGAGCTCTTTCCGTGTGCCATTCGAGTAATTAATCATCATATTATCAAGGAGCTTTGTTGCTTCACCAAGAGTGATGGACATAAAGGTACCTCCAGCAGCTGAATCCTATAGGTTCCGCGAAGAAAAGTTCAGTCCTGCATAAAAGGTTTGGATGATCATCCAAGTAGTCAGTCCATGGGTTGGGCAATTTTTAACCAAAGATTTCATTCTTTCCCAAGCTTGAGCAACATGTTCATTATATAATTGCTTGAAATTCATTATTCTACTTCTCAAAGATATAATTTTAGCAGGGGATAATATCTACCAATAAAAGCATCCTTGCATTTAGTCCATGAATCAATACTATTCTTAGGCAAGGATAGCAACCAATCTTTAGCTCTTCCTCTTAATGAGAAAGGAAACAATTTCAATTTTATAATGTCACCATCTACATCTTTATACTTTTGCATTTCACACAATTCAACAAAATTATTGAGATGGGCAGCAGCATCATCAGAACTAACACCAGAAAATTGCTCTCTCATGACAAGATTTAGTAAAGCAGGTTTAATTTCAAAGAATTCTGCTGTAGTAGCAGGTGGAGCAATAGGTGTGCATAAGAAATCATTATTGTTTGTGGTTGTGAAGTCACACAACTTAGTATTTTCAGGAGTGGCCATTTTAGCTGTAGTAAATAAAGCAAACTAGATAAAATAAATGCAAGTAAACTAATTTTTTTGTGTTTTTGATATAGAGTGCAAGACAGTAAATAAAGTAAAACTAGCAACTAATTTTTTTGTGTTTTGATATAATGCAGCAAACAAAGTAGTAAATAAAATAAAGCAAGACAAAAACAAAGTAAAGAGATTGGATTGTGGAGACTCCCCTTGCAGCGTGTCTTGATCTCCCGGCAACGGCGCCGGAAAACGATCTTGATGCGTGCGGTTGACACACGTCCGTTGGGAACCCCAAGAGGAAGGTGTGATGCGGACGGTAGCAAGTTTTCCCTCGGAAAGAAACCAAGGTTTATCGAACCGGGAGGAGCCAAGAAGCACGTTGAAGGTTGATGGTGGCGGAATGTAATGCGGCGCAACACCAGGGATTCCGGCGCCAACGTGGAACCCGCACAACACAACCAAAGTACTTTGCCCCAACGAAACAGTGAGGTTGTCAATCTCACCGGCTTGCTGTAACAAAGGATTAACCGTATTGTGTGGAAGATGATTGTTTGCGTGAAAACAGTAAAACAAGTATTGCAGTAGATTGTATGCGATGTAAAGAATAGGACCGGGGTCCACAGTTCACTAGAGGTATCTCTCCCATAAGATAAAAGCATGTTGGGTGAACAAATTACAGTCGGGCAATTGACAAATAGAGAGGGCATAACAATGCACATACATGATATGATAAATATAGAGAGATTTAATTGGGCATTACGACAAAGTACATAGACCGCTATCCGGCATGCATCTATGCCTAAAAGTCCACCTTCGAGGTTATCATCCGAACCCCTTCCAGTATTAAGTTGCAAAACAACAGACAATTGCATTAAGTATGGTGCGTAATGTAATCAATAACTACATCCTTAGACATAGCATCAATGTTTTATCCCTAGTGGCAACAGCACATCCACAACCTTAGAACTTTCTGTCACCTGTCCCAGATTTAATGGAGGCATGAACCCACTATCGAGCATAAATACTCCCTCTTGGAGTTAAGAGTAAAAACTTGGCCAGAGCCTCTACTAATGTTGAATGCCAAAACCCACCGGCGGGCAGCGGCCTTGTCAACACTGTAGAGCCGGGGGGAGCCTAGAGCTGCGGCTGGCTGAGACCCCTCCGAGCGACGGCCCGCAATGCTCTTCTGGTCACACGCGGCGTTGCGAAGTGCAAGGGCGTGCCACCTGACCTATACCTGGTCGGGAAGGTGATGAGGTTGCCTCGCTTAGTTTCTGCGGGGCATACATGTAAACGTTAAATACGAGCCTCGATCGGCTCTCGGGTTATCCTGTGAATCGGCTCAAAGAGCCGATCCACCCATGATCCGTACGGGGTGCACGAATACTTGGTGGTCCTGCTTGATCAAGATGAAGCTAATGAGATCTACGACGATTTAGGGTTTTCACCGCATAACCGGATCATCCTACTCCGAGGTTGGGCCTTGCGGCCACGCACGGTGCTCGTAAGCCGATCCTAAACAAGGCCAAAAACCAACATGAAGTTGATCCTAGGAACATCCCGTTTAGGACTTGCGAACGCCACCCTACGTGCCACTTGGATCCTCCCCCCATTGTAAGGCCAAACTATTGCGAGATATTAAACTAATCCTTGTAGAACAAGGAGCAATCGTAACGGATCAGATCTACTAAATAATGATCAAGCGGGGTGCCGCCCCACACCTGAGATAGGCATGAGGACGGCTAGATATGCAAGGGTTGCACTACGTAAGCATGCTTAAACGAAGAACAATGCTAACCCTAACACATCTAATGATAACTACGTTGCTCGCCATCAAAAACGCTTCGATACGAGCAACGCATGAACAACGTGGGGCTTGTGCTGCCTAGATCGCAAGATGCGATCTAGGCGACATGTCGCTACCGATAGAAACCCTCGAGATGAAGGAGTTGGCGATGCGCCGAGATTGGTTTGTTTTTGGGGTTGAACGTGAGTTGTTGTTTATTCCATAAACCCTAGGTACATATTTATAGTCCAGGGGACTTTCTAATGTGGGCATGCACTAAACCGTGCACGAGTAAGATTCTATCCCTAAACTAAAATAGATCTAATATATTACAGATACACGGGCAATTAAGCCCAACTTGGTATAACAGGCCGATTCATGTAATTCTCCATGTATATTTCCTTAAGCCCATCTTGACTGCGGCCCACCTCGACTCGGTTAAATTCCGGTGATAACACATGCCCCCTGGTTTTGGAATTGGTAATTCCAAAATCACTCTGCTTTCCTTCGTCGGGTCATGTCGTGGCAGAACCGTCGCAGTATCCCGCATGATGATGACTTGCCTTCTCAACTTCTCCGCGTGACTTGGCAGTCTTTTCTCTTTCTTTCAAACACCACGTCCTCGGAAAGCTGCTGTGGCATTGAATTTTCACCATATCCCCTTTTATTTAACCGCTATGAACGGTTACGCTCTGCATCCCCCTCGCATTAGCGGTCCCAAAAACCTCTGCACCACCATGTCTTCTTCCTCCTCCGCCTGTCGAGATTCTTCCAGCCAGATCCTCCATGTCCCGCGAGCCGACAGCCGGAGCACAACCCGGCGGCGGTCCATGCGGCCAACACCGTCGCGCTATTGCGGCCGGGGAGGAGTCGAACCATGACTTCTCCATCCGAGTCCGAGGACGACCCGGTCCTCGACGGACGGGAGAGCGACCTTCGTTTCCTCGCCGACGGGGAATCGGAGGGGGAGAGCGATGACGATCGCTTCTCTCGGGACGACTTCACCTCCTCCGAGGGGTGGTGGAGGAGGAAGAGGAGGAGGAGGACGACGGCGACGACTCCTCGAGGGCTACCCACCGGCCGAGCGCCTCCGCATGTGGTGGGACGACGACGGCGACGGCGACGAAGACGGGGATGAAGCCCCGTGGAGGGCTACGGGAGTAGCGACGAGGAGCCCATCGGCGGCGGTCGCGATGAGAGCTACGAGGATGACGATGAGAGCGGTGACGGCCGTAGATAGGACCTCTAGCATAGGGTCGGTAGTAGTAGATGGGGCAATGTATCCCCTAGTATTTCCTTTTAAGAGCAATTAGCTCTTTATGTAAGAAATCCCGCCTATCAATGAAGAAGCTGTTCCCCAATTTGATTTTGCCGATTCCTTCGAGTTTTAATTGAGCCGATTCACCTCTCCTCTCGACCTTGCCGACTCATCCCCCTTGCCAATGTGTAATGAGCCGATAACAACACATCGGTCCTTCGACATTCATCCTTCTATTCTTCAACTCCTTAGCGAGCGCTTATCGTTTTGTGAAGAAGGTTGCAACGAAGATCAGCCGATGGTACTTCAATCGGTCCTTCAATAGAGCATCTACCAGGCCTGTTGCCCCCCGAGTCTCAGTCAAGGCACGGCGAGAGCGAGGATACGCAAGTTAGTTGTATGGACCTGGGCTTGATCATATCCGAAAGGGCTTCTTGTGTAGAGCCAGCCGATCCGCAACAAATCGGCTTCCGAACGAGAGAGCCTTCAAGGTGAGCTGCCCCAGAGCCTCTTTAGTTCTTGCTTTGGCTAGATCGGCTCCATTCCTTTGGCGAATCTAATGCAATCCATCCTCGATGTGATCCGCCCGCCCATGCTGCTCCGGATATTGTTCTTGAAGAGAAGATCTGAGCTTCCAAACTGCTCCATTGAGGAGTTCCTTCATAAAAAATCTCCCTTTGTGCTCCATTGACCCTCTGCTCGTAACAGTTACTCCCCTTGAGTCGATGGCCATGCATCGGCTTTCATATCCTTAAGTCGATGCCTGCTTGCATCGGTCGTGACTCGAAAAATTTCGAATTTTCACTTTTTATTACGGCCGACACATGTGCATCGGCCCCATATTCCAATACCCATCAACAAAAGATGAGATGCTACTGTTGCATATCCTCGTATTTTCATATACCTGGGTGCCCCCGAGCCGGTTCTGTCAAGAAAATTGATGGTATCGGCTCCGTTGGATAACACGTTGAACCCGAGTAGAAAGGTAGGTGAGGATAATTTTGGCCGATTGCTTGGAATCGGCCTCCACGTTGCTTGCTCGTTGAAGGTTTTGTAAGTTCCCTTCGTAAATTTTTTTGGGGCCGATCACAAGGATCAGCCTCTCCTGGTTTGCCCATTGGTTTGATCTTGCTACTTGGTCAGGCTGGATGAAACCAACCCAACCTCTGACTTGATGCGCCTGCTTGTCGTCCACCTTGAGTGCTCCGTAGAGTCGTGGAGCGCTACGCTCCGTCGGCAAGGCGAGTACCATGTTTGTGCCGGCCGATGTCTCATCATCGGCTTTCTCTGTTTAGGGCGCCACTCCATTTTCCGTGGGCGACCCTCTTCATCCAGGGTTCGCTGAACCTTTGCGGCCGGATCGAGGCCGTGCCTTTCTTAGCGTATGCAGGTACAACCTTTCGGCTTCCTCCGGGCCGCGTAATCGCTGAACCTGCGCTTACGGGAGCGGCTGAGTCCGTCGGGGCACCACCTTGGCCGGTGGTACTGTCTTCTTCCACTTCTCCCTCGTCTTCGAATCTTCAAGATCTGCCCAACGAGGTGACTCGGCGCGTTTGCTTTGTGGCGGGAGAGGCCCTAAGCGCTCGAACACGGACACGTTGGCTGCCTCCTTCTTTTTCGGTTGCATTACGGGCAATTGCCGATTGTGGGCAATCGGCTCATTCTGAATCCCAGCGATGTACGAAGAAAGGGCAGTCCCAATGTACGGCGTTGTCATCTTGCTCCCTTGATGCTTCCAGTGGCACGGCGCTCGTGCTCCTCCTCATCGCGATCCTGCAGACGATATCTTCGGCTTCTCTAGCCGAGACGATCTCCTCTATCATCGTAATTGGACCGTCGGCGTTGGTCAAGCTCGACTCACATATTTGTTGAGGAGGTGATCGAGAGAGGGTCGCTGATATCTTATATTCTTCACCTCTCCCTACGTGACATAGCACTTGCCATCATGACGGAGCCGATCGCGTGGAGCGGCCTCCTGCTGTATCCTTGCTATGAGGCAGTTGCCCTCATCTCCATCTTTGCCCGAGTGGTTTCCGAGGTCCTACCATGTTGATGCTTGAACGAGGGACCCGGTGGCAACCTTCGGGGTAGGTGATTTCTACCATGTTAACGGCGGGGAAGGGTTGGGTGTCGACCTTCATGGCGTCTGTGGTTGAAAATTAGCCGCCCCTTCTCTATCGCCGCTTGGATGTGCGACGCCACACCGGCGATCGTTGGTGGCATGGGAAGCGAGTTGTGGAATTTGCGGTACGGCTTTCCGTTTAGCTCTTTCGCCGTGGGGAACTTGAGACCTTCGAGGAACCGTCAAGCTGTTTCTCCTTGAGCGGGAGGTCGAAGATTTGTTCGATCTTGGTCACGTCAAAATCAAATCCCTGGGCGGCCACGGTGGCTTTACCCATTTGCGAGGCCACGGGGTTCCTCCACGCGTCCACTCAGCCACTGCTATCTCTTGGCCTCCCGCGGGCACTTCCATCCTCCTCCGTATCGACCATGACTACGCACGCTTGAACTTGTCTTGAGTACGAGTCGGGGTGGCGCATTCATATCGTCGATAGTTTCGAACCATGTGCGCCGGCGAGGATAATCTGCTTGGGAGGCCATGTCCTTGAGCTGTGTTGCAAGGCACGCTACGCCAACTCGTTGCTTCCTTTTCAGTTATACGAACCGAATAACATCGGTTCCTAAGATTCTGAAGCTGTTTGGATGTATTCTGTCACCGTTTCCCACGCTTCGACGTAGGCTGTGCTAGATCGGCAATGCCGAGACTCGGAAGCCTACGAATGGTATTGCATATGGAAGCTGTTCTTCCAATTGCTTCCAAGAGTTGGATGGAGTTTCTTTGGCAAGAGGTGTACCACCCAAAAGCCGATCCGTGAGGGGCTGTGAAAAGAGCCTCACGCGTAGGCTGATCCGACAACGAAGCCGGTCCTAGTTGAGCCAAATATCGGGCGACGTGCTCGATGGAGCTGGAGCCATCGATCCACTGAATTTGGAGAAGTCGGGAGCCGATATTTTGGTGGCAGCGGGATCATCTCGTAATCGTCGGAGTACGGCTTGGAATAGCCGACTGCCCTTCTTTTCGGCATCATGCCGAGGCTCGGTCTCTCGGTATGGTGCGATCTGATCCACTTGTGCTTGGCCGTAGGAGTTGCACTACGAAGATTCGCCGGGGTGGCGTACTTGGCCTGCCACGTTTGCTTTTCCAGCTACGAGCCGGCTGCGGGAGCTGGGCTCGGGAGTTTCGTCGGTGTGGCGTATTTAGTTAGCCACGTACGCTCTGTCGCCGACGTTCCTCCTGTCTTCGCCGGAGTCCCCGATGTTGTGGCCTGGTTTGTGAGTGCCCGGTCACCACAATCCGGCACATACATGCACGCGTATCCATGAGGGATCTCCTTAGGCGCCTCCATTAGAGCCGGTAGTCACCGGGGTCGCCACCAGTGCAGCAGACGAGGAATGCCGGTGTAGTCGGCACTTCGGCGAGTGCTGCCAACGCAAATGGCAGCGGTGGACCGAGGCTCGGAATGGCAACTCTCCTTGATGCGTCCGAGAGCTGGTCCGACGGCGAGTGCTGGTGGCTCATGATCTCCTGGATCACGCGCGGAGCGACACGCTCCGGCACGTTGACCAAGTTCTCGAGTGGCGGTGTAGCGAGTGAGCCACCGGGTAGTTGATCTCTGCCGCGGACCCACGGTGCGTTCCTCAGACGAGGAAGAGAGGTCTACCCCATCGAGTGCACCTTACGGTGAGAACCCCTTCCATCGATGCCACCGAACGGGTTCTGCGAAAAGAGCCGATGAGGTCGGCTCGAGGGTAGCCTTGATCTCGTTGTATTGCTTCTTGAGGTCGTCGGGCGGATCCTCGTAGGTGAGCGGCGTGCCGTCCGCCATCTCGGATGTAGATGGCGATGTGGTTGATGTAGACGATTGTCCCACCGGGCGTGCCGAGAATGTGTTGATTGCCAAAACCCACCGGCGGGCAGCGGCCTTGTCAACACTTTGTAGAGCCGGGGGAGCCTAGAGCTGCGGCTGGCTGAGACCCCTCCGGCGACGGCCCGCAATGCTCTTCCGGTCACACGCGGCGTTGCGAAGTGCAAGGCGTGCCACCGACCTATACCGGTCGGGGAAGGTGATGAGGTTGCCTCGCTTAGTTTCTGCCGGGGCATACATGTAAACGTTAAATACGAGCCTCGATCGGCTCTCGGGTTATCCTGTGAATCGGCTCAAAGAGCCGATCCACCCATGATCCGTACGGGGTGCACGAATACTTGGTGGTCTGCTTGATCAAGATGAAGCTAATGAGATCTACGACGATTTAGGGTTTTCACCGCATAACCGGATCATCCTACTCCCGGTTGGGCCTTGCGGCCACGCACGGTGCTCGTAAGCCGATCCTAAACAAGGCCAAAAAACCAACATGAAGTTGATCCTAGGAACATCCCGTTTAGGACTTGCGAACGCCACCCTACGTGCCACTGGATCCTCCCCCATTGTAAGGCCAAACTATTGCGAGATATTAAACTAATCCTTGTAGAACAAGGAGCAATCAGTAACGGATCGAGATCTACTAAATAATGATCAAGCGGGGTGCCGCCCCACACTGAGATAGGCGTGAGGACGGCTAGATATGCAAGGGTTGCACTACGTAAGCATGCTTAAACGAAGAACAATGCTAACCCTAACACATCTAATGATAACTACGTTGCTCGCCATCAAAAGCGCTTCGATACGAGCAACGCATGAACAACGTGGGGCTTGTGCTTGCCCTAGATCGCAAGATGCGATCTAGGCAGCATGTCGCTACCGATAGAAACCCTCGAGATGAAGGAGTTGGCGATGCGCTAGAGATTGGTTTGTTTTTGGGGTTGAACGTGAGTTGTTGTTTATTCCATAAACCCTAGGTACATATTTATAGTCCAGGGGACTTTCTAATGTGGGCATGCACTAAACCGTGCACGAGTAAGATTCTATCCCTAAACTAAAATAGATCTAATATGTTACAGATACACGGGCAATTAAGCCCAACTTGGTATAACAGGCCGATTCATGTAATTCTCCATGTATATTTCCTTAAGCCCATCTTGACTGCGGCCCACCTCTGACTCGGTTAAATTCTGGTGATAACAACTAATAACGGAGAGCATGCAAGATCATAAACAACACATAGGTAATAACTTGATAATTAACATAACATAGTATTCTCTATCCATCGGATCCCGACAAACACAACATATAGTATTACAGATAGATGATCTTGATCATGTTAGGCAGCTCACAAGATCCGACAATGAAGCACAATGAGGAGAAGACAACCATCTAGCTACTGCTATGGACCCATAGTCCGGGGGTGAACTACTCACTCATCACTCCGGAGGCGACCATGGCGGTGAAGAGTCCTCCGGGAGATGAATCCCCTCTCCCGGCGAGTGCGGGAGGTGATCTCCGAAATCCCCCGAGATGGGATTGGCGGCGGCGGCGTCTCGGTAGGGTTTTCCGTATCGTGGCTCTCGGTCGCGGGGTTTCGCGACGGAGGCTATTTGTAGGCGGAAGGGCGGGTAAAGAGGCGGCACGAGGGGCCCACACGACGGGCCGGCGCGGCCGGGGCTTGGGCCGCGCCGCCCTAGTGTGTCGCCACCTCGTGGCCCCACTTCGACTCTCCTCGGTCTTCCGGAAGCTTCGTGGCAAAATAGGACCACTGGGCGTTGATTTCGTCCAATTCCGAGAATATTTCTTTACTAGGATTTACGAAACCAAAAACAGCGAGAAAACGACAAGCGGCTCTTCGGCATCTCGTTAATAGGTTAGTGCCGGAAAATGCATAAATACGACATATAATGTGTATAAAACATGTAGATATCATCAATAATGTAGCATGGAACATAAGAAATTATCGATACGTCGGAGACGTATCAATGACCTCCTTGGTCGACAGCACCACTATGGCTGTGTGATGTGGTGTCTTGCCCTGGTTTCACATGGTTGGTGATGGGGAAAAGATCTTGGCTAGATTTGGCTTTGGTTGGGACTTGATCCCCCCAGCCAATGCTTATCTGGTAATTTCCTCTTATTTTTACTGTCCAAATTTCTTTGACACTTGTTACTGGACAAATTGGTTCCTTTTTCTTCCAATATTGCAGGTTTCATGTTGATCAAGATTTGGAGAAGATCAAGTGAAGATCTTTAAAGATTTAGTGTAGGAAAATATTAATTGTTGTAATCTTCTTTTTTATTACTTACCTCTATTTTGTATTTGCTCCAATTCAATTGTAATATAAAAGGAATTATGTAAATACAATGTAATATGTGTGTGAAATCAATAAATCTCAAGTTTCACTTATGAGCTTTTGTAATACTTAGAATTTATTTATGAGATGTGTTGTATCAATGTTATATTGACTTGAGTTATGAATTATGAATTCATTTGAATTGTTGTTTACTTTAATTCATATTTGTTTGAAATCAAATTCAAATGACAATTCAAATCCCTCTCCAAAACCCTAGTTTCAAAAGATATCATGTCGAAATTTATAGCATTCTCATCACTCTAACACTAATAGCAACAAGAGAGAAACTTCCACCCCTCTTAGGTTTTATGCAATTTAGCGCGAAAATTTCCCCCGTTTTGCGATGAAATGCACAACCATTTTCTAAATCTACCCCGCGTTTGTCCTATGTTCTGGGATATTACATGATTCATCCAGAGAGTCAATCTGAAAAGGCAAAAAGTTATCGGTAACAAAAATAACAAGTATACAAGGATGTTGATCAAGCTGAAAGGTTTCTTACCGGAGGACCGGCTCCTTCCGTGTAGATGTCGAAGTTGCACATATGAGTGGATGTCTCGGGGGACCTTGATCATTACCCGGAGCCGTTTGTTCAGGGCATCAGACGACAAGTTGTCCTTCATGGCATGTATAGCATCTTCGCGGCCATTGTAGAAGTACATCAACCTACAGTTGTGTTTAAGAGATTGGATCCCCTTTGAAAACCAAGACAACCTCATGTCCTTGCCAGTCAAGCTGGACTCCGCAAGCTTTGAGATCCGCCTAGCTATCCGCTCAAGGTTGGGATGATTTGCTATGGTAGGTTGAATGTTCCAGAAGGCATGCTCTTCCGGTGATCCGTCCTTGAATGGTGGAAGTATGTGATTCTGACCTAGAGTCTTGGCGTCCTTCAGGTAGAAGAATCTGCCTAATAAGTACCTCGCAAATTCGTGACGATCCAGCCGAGGATATATCCGGTTAGGCCAGATCTTGAAGGTTACACCGCTGCAGTTGGAAAGCGTGTTGGTCTTGGGCACATACTCTTTTTTGACGGAGTAGTAGGGAACAGAGTGAGATGTGGCTCTAGCCAGAGATGACCTTCGTAGAGCGCCACATAATTGGATATGGTAAGGATGCTGTTTGGCGGAATATTGCGAGGCTAGAGGTGGTACTTCGTTAGAAGTTCAATAAAGAAATCGTTGGGTGGAAGCGAAAATCATCGCTCTACCAACACCTTTGCCAGAACCAGCTCGCCTTCGTTTGGAGCGGGCAATAAACCAGTCGGAACCACCCGACATGTGCCATGTTTCAGAAAACCCTCCGTCCCCAAGTTTTGCAGCTCCATTTCTGTAATGCTGCAGGGCCACCATTGCCCTTCAAATCCCCCTCCCCACCTCATGATTCCGGGCTTCGGATTTTTGTGTGGCATCCTCCACTTTTGTTTCATCTTCTTGGAACCAGTGCGCTTGCTCTGTTGGATCCAGCATATGTTCTTCTCCCTCTAAAGCTTGGCTAGAACCTTGGCCGATATTTGGATCCAAAGTTAATGTGGCTAGAGGTGGAGGCGCGGTGGAGGTGGGAGGAATAACTAGGGGATTGGATAGGGATGAAGGACAAGGAGACGACATTTTTGCATGTTCATGAACAAGTATGAAATGCTAGTCGAAAACTACGCATGTATGTCTGAACTGAAACTACGAATAACCCTAGATGGCCTAGTCATCACTAGTGGCTCCAGTCAACTAGCTGCGAGAAAGAAGGACTTACCGGAATGTTGGATGCGGTGGAGCATGACGCCAGTGACGAGGTTTCTGTGTGGTCGCTCGACGTGTAGTTAAGAACCCACGATGAGCACGGCGTGGCGGCTCGACGACGAAGTTTTGGCGCGGTGGTGCGGTGAACTCGGAAGCGGCACTAGCTTAAGAGGCAGATAATGATAGACGAATGGGGAGAATGAGGGTAATCTCCCTCGACGCGGTATTTATATGATCAGGTAGAGATTCATGTTATGCATCCTATGGTCGCAACACAACCGCCGCGACTGTTGGATTGACGAAATGTGTCCAAAACCCTAATAGTAAAATTGGCTGCAAAGATTTATTACCGTTGGAACTGCTTAAATCGGATGCCAAATTATGCGGGGCGGCGGACATTTCTCCCTAGATTCTAGGTAAGTCCACAGTAATTCCTATTCGAAAATGCGAGATTTTCGCGAAATGAGGGTTGGAAGGAATATTTCAAGGATCTAGTTATTGGATACCACTTTGAAGAAGAAGATAAGATTTCACCCAAACTGTTAGGCGGAAATTATTATAAAATCTTGAGTTCTCCAAGGTTCAAGTATGATCTGCCCTGAAGATACAACATGGAGAAACGGTGTGACCTTAGCTAGCCGGAAGAATGCTAGAATCTCGAAGAACTCTGGGAGCTACTGTTGTGGATATACTTCATGGGTATGCCAACAACCTAGGATAATTCCGGCATGCCCGGGTGGCCCACAGTGGTGGATGGGCCTATGGCCCAACCAGGTTTGTCCAAGATGGGGAGTCCAGGATCGGAAGCTCTAGCCAGATCCGTCACCGCCATAGCAGGTCGGCTCCGTACCGATATAGGTTAGCCAAATTCACGTGTACGGCAAGTTGTACCAATTAGGTAAGTGCTAGTAGAGTTCGACCTGGGCTACTCCTTATAACCATAGATCATGGCGCCTTTATAAATCGGATCCCAGAAGCCCTTGAGGTAGAACCAATCCTCTCTTTATAATCACACACTTGCTGCCCTTATAGTGAATTATAGCAGCACATAGGGTTTCGTCACTGTTGCAAGATCCGAAGTTGGGTAACTTTTGTCTCGTCGTCCCGGAAGCTCCCTGCCTTACGCCTCTCTCTCTCTCTCTCTCTCTCTCTCTCTCTCTCTCTCCCTCCCTCCCTCCCTCCCTCCCTCCCTCCCTCCCTCCCTCTCTCTCTCTCTCCACGTCGTGAGATACCCCTCCATGGTGTACTCGTCATCCACACCACGACACTCCCGCCTTGAGGAGCCTGACGAGCCAGAGTGTGACAAGTTGGAGTGCACCTGCAGGACGACAGACTGCACCGCCGAGAAGTACAAAGGTTGACAAGGTGGGTCGCGGGGGTAGCATTAATTCTGGCTTGCATTTTCCCCTTTCTTCCTTGTATGTTGCTCTTTTCTTTTCAACATTTTTCTCTTTTTGTTATATTGTCTTCTATCTTCTTTATAGCCTTAACTTTTTTTCTCATTTTCTATTTTCTGTTTTCATGTTTTGTTTTTATTTGTACTTTGTAATGTGGTATTCACTTTTCTTCACACGTTAATTCTTTCGCAATTTCTGATTCTTTTTTCTAGCTACTAGTATTCTCATTTTTTTACCCAAGATTTTTTCCTTCTTAGTTTATACTGTATATTTTTTCTACAGAAACAAAAAGTAATGTTCGTTTTCCAATGTAAACCGATCACACAGCAAATGAAAAATGTTCACTATTTCACCCAATAATGTTCATCTGTGTACGACGACCATAGTAGATGGAAGATTCTTTTCTCTCTCTTGTTTTTATCCCAATCTTAAAGTACAATGGACGGTGACAGAAATATCCACACAATACAAAAGTATTTCCTAAAAAAAGACCAAACTTTTGTTCACGACGTAAACAAACATTTTCTGGAATAGGAGCTCTACTGTTCGTCGTTGGGTAAATCTGTACGACTGTACACGAAAGTGTATCGTAGGCACTGGTAGGCAGGCTCGTAAAATGGGCTAGGTCTACGTATAATGGGGCCGTAGACTCTGTATCAGAAGATGACACCACCACCGCCACCGAGGCACCGACACTGGCCGCACCAGCGCGAAGAACGCTTGTTTAAGTCCTTCCCAGCACAGCTTCCCGTTAATTTTGGTAATAACAAGTCGAAGTGCCGCGTCCACTGAAACACCCTGATCATGAGAGCCACTCGACAGTGCTTTAGCTGCTTCAATTCAGGCATGCTCCCAAAGCAAAGCGTCCCAGCTCCCACTTGAACTGTAGATTAAGCTGCCGGCCGGCGCCGCGCGCGAGTCCGGCCAGGGGCACGTATGCAACTTCGCGTGAGGGACAACAACCCACTAGCTGCTGCCTGGCCGAGCTTGGCGCGACGCCATTGGACGAGGTGCCCGGTGCCGACACAGCGCGCGCCGGTGTGCCCTAGTGCTCGCTCCACCGCTGCCCCGCGGCCATCATGAGCTCGGGTCGGTCGCCACTGTCACACTCGACGCTACCACTATATAAGCACCAGCTCCGAGGCCATGAAGCAGGCAGCAGCTAGCTTACCATACGAGTAGCACGCACGTAATTAACTTAGCCACACTGACATTTTAGTGATCGACGAGACGAGGCGACGATGTCGATGAGGAGTCTGCTGGTGCTCGCTCTGCTGGTCGTGGCCGCGGCGGCGCTCACTGCACCGCGTGGCGCGTACGGTGCCGGCGAGTGCGGGTCGACGCCGGCGGACAGGATGGCGCTGAAGCTGGCGCCGTGCGCGTCGGCGGGGCAGGACCCCAATTCGGCGCCGTCCAGCAAGTGCTGCACGGCGGTGCACACCATCGGGAAGCAGAGCCCCAAGTGCCTCTGCGCCGTCATGCTCTCCAGCACCGCCAAGAGCGCCGGCATCAAGCCGGAGGACGCCATCACCATCCCCAAGCGCTGCAACCTCGTCGATCGCCCGGTCGGCTACAAGTGCGGAGGTAAGCAAATGGATTAGTACCTGACAATGTTCTACCTAGCTTATGCTATGTTGTTGCTGCCAGTCTGAACTTACTCTTTTGCAATTTCCAGCCTACACTCTGCCGTGAGCTTTGAGGCCACTTCATGCCACTGGAGCCGTGTGAGGTCAAGTGTGGATGCAGCTGAGCTGAGTGTTGTTCATCACACACCAATAAAATGAGTTCCATGATGTGGGACTCTCTGATTTAGAGGTGTACTACCTCTTTGGAGAATAATATGTGTGTGTACTCTGTATGTTGTAGTGTACTACTTGTTATCTCGAGAGTTGCACCTGAAATGTGATCCAGAATCTCAGATAATAATGAAATTTACTTTTGAAACAAATTGAACCGGACATGAACAAATATGATACTCCCTCCGATCCACAATACTTGCCACTGAATCGTGTTGACCTAGACACATTTCAGCAACCAGTATTATAAGTCGAGGGAGTAACATATGTTAGTATATACACTCTACAACTTAGTAAGCAAACCAAACCATTACGTAGCATATACTAGCGAGTTTACCCGAGCTTAAGCTATTCAGAGTAGGCGGGAAATATTTTTGAATACTTCCTCATAGTATTGCTCCACCATGCTTATAGACGTGTGATGGAGGTAAAGCTGTTTTTTTTTGTTAATAGTGGCCGGGTCTTGAACTAAATATATATTAGTTCTCAATACCATATTGGTTCATGTGCACCAGCAAGATCATCTAAGAGTTTAATTGTTGCAAAAGTTGGCAATATATGTTGCACAAACTGAAAATCAAGGGAAATATATGTTGCACAAACTGAAAATCAAGGAAAATATATGTTGCACACAAACTGAAAACAAGAGTACAGACGATGACCTTGGTGGCATCCACCTTCAACGTACACTTCATGTCTATGGCCATGTTTACCAGCTAGAGATGGAAACACGATAACATGAAGAAACCATGACAGGTGACCATACTGGGGGTCTCAGCGTCATTTTCCCAAAAAAACAAATAGGTGACCGCCATAGTTTGTGGTTCCTTCATAAGCGAAAATAGCATGAGCAATTAATCACCATGGTGATAACTCAAGCGAGAGTTGGAACCAAAACATATTTTAGAGCACATAACAATAAAGCTTTATCATCTTCAACGTACAAGATTCGTTTCTTCCTCATATTCTAGATGATCCAACAAGGCTGCAAGCCTGGACAAGGGATGAAAACTGAGAGGAAATGGACGGAACCAAGTGATGCAGGATTTCTTTTCCTATTTTCTTGCAGAAGACAAAAATAAAAATAAAAATAAATACACAAACAGATAATGTCGGAAACATAACCATATATTATGATATGAACACATGTATGTGAACGGATCGTAGCGAACAAGAGGGGGTGAATGGACGATAATACAAATTTTAAGTCTTTTTCAGATTTTAGCCAATGCGGAAGGTAAAGGTGATAGCTTTAGTGGTGGAGATGATCCTAGTATGATCCTAGGCAAGTGCAACAAGCAAAGGAACCAAGCATAATAACAAAGTTAGAGAGCGGGACAACCGGGGGGCGCGGAGACGATGCGAGGTTTGTTTCCCGCAATTCCTCCCACAAAAGGGAGTACGTCTGCGTTGAGGAGGTGCTAGCCTCACACAAGAGGCTAGGCGGCCACACCACGAAGGAAGGCCTCACCTTCTTCCTCGAGAGAGCTCCACAAAGGGGCTCCCCCTTCTCCACTAAGGCACCGGTCGAGGCGGTGGTTCCTTCACAAGGTTGGGGCGAGCTCCGCAACACCGTTGGCTCCCAACACCCTATGGGGCTAGCACAACTCCAAGCTAGCCTCCATAGGAGCACTTCCTCCAAGATCCCACCATAGGAACCCTAACTCCAAGATCCACAAAGGACTAGCACGAATTGGTGAAATCTCTCTTGGTAGAACTATAGATCGGGGCCTCCTCCACCACTCCTCAAAGTTTGGGCAAGATTGGTTGGATGGGTGGGGAGATCCTCAAGGTTTAAGCTCAGCAACAATGGAGGAGAGAGAGAGAAGAGATAAAAACGAGCTGGGGAAGAAGGGGCCTTTATATAGGGGCCCCCAAAATCCAACCGTTATGTGTTGTCTCCGCGCGACCGGTACTACCGCTTTGGCAAGCGGTAGTAACGCTCTGGACTCGAAACCTCCTACAGAGTTAGCCACGTCGACTTACAGCGGTAGTACCGCTTGCGGTACCGCTTTGGTACCGCAACCGCTCACAAGCGGTACTACCGCCCATGGTACCGTAGAGGTACCGTAACGGCCTCTGTAAGTTTTGGCCAGAGTTACGGTACCTAAGCGGTACCAAAGCGGTAGTACCGCTTGAAGCGGTACTACCGCCCATGGTACCGTAGAGGTACCGTAACCCTCTCTGTAATTTTTTCAGTGCGATTTTTCCAGACGGTACTGCAGGGCGGTACCAGTAGGGGTAGCGGTACTACCGCTACTGGTACCGGTAGTACCGGTCATGCAGTGACAGCTTTCTCCGATAAAACCTATAAGCTACGCTTCAGTCCTCCGATCATGACGTGTTCAGCGAGGTCACCGTGCACTTGCAAATCTATCAAGGACAATCTTTGTACACGGTGAGATTCATTCAAGTGTTGTTATCAAACACACAAAACATGAAGTATATACTTTGCTCTTTCTGTATGGAACCAGGTGATGGTTAGCGACACCGCACCACCACAGTCATGTTAGGGGAGAAGTCAAGAAGACCAATGTGATTACGGGATTATGTAGCAGAATAGGTTGAGTTGGGCCTGCTTTGGAGAGTGGGCCTACTTTGGGGAGATTGAGTTCTTTTGGAATTGGCCAAACACGGCCACAACGAACCACGCTAACATCGGAAAAAAATGAGTTTCCATTCCGGAGACAGAAACTCCATTTCAGTGTGTTGTTTTGCTGAAAAACATTGTTCCATTTCCAATTAAAAATTATGCTTTCATTCCACCAATTCTATTTCCGGTTCTGTATTTCCTCTCCGTTTCCTTTTTTACCAAAAATAAGTTGTAAACATTTTCACTCCATTTTCATACACATTATTAACTTTTTTTTTTGTGAAACACAAGACACCAGACAGACGCAGACGCTGACAAAAACATACATACACTCACCTCCTATGAAGCCATGCAGGCACATCCTACCACTATGAGCACCACGGATAGACTGAGTCCAAAAAACTAATTCGACGGGTTACTATAGTAGCCTCGTTATTGATGAAAACGTCACCTCTAACTGAAAATTATTCTAATTTTATGAAACACCAAAGTGTCAAAATCTAAGCTTTCAACTCCTGAACCAAGATGTTAGTGTCCTCTTAACCATCCAAACATGTTGGTTCTCACACATTAGCCTTGCATGTTGGAAACGGACTACTTGAAGAGGCAAAGTCGACACATCGGGCTGATATGTAGCCGCAAGCTACGGAAAAAGGTTGTGTCACACATTTATCGTGGCGAGAAACAAAAACGGACGCCATGCATACTTATCTTGTGCAAGGAATTGCGCACTTCCATCGATTTGGTGACTGGCGCTTGCATCTGGGACTGCCAAGTGTGGTCTGTCCATCACGAGGTTCTTGCCACTCCCTGCGCTATATAAGCAGCAGCTGCGCTAGCCGTATAGCCCACAAGTGCACACACAGGTCAAGAAAAGGAAGCATAAACCCCACAGGAAGCTAGCACAGCAATGAGGTCCGTCTCCGTGTCCGTGGTCGCGCTGGTCCTGGCCGGCGCCGTCCTCGCCGCGGCGCGTCTCGCGGATGGCGCAGGCCCTTGCGGCGCGAGCCCGCCGGACCAGGTGGCCCTGAAGCTTGCGCCGTGCGTGTCGGCGGCGAAGGACCCGGATTCGACGCCGTCGCAGCGCTGCTGCTCGGCGGTGAAGGACATCGGGGAGAAGAGCGCCGAGTGCCTCTGCGCCGTGCTGCTGTCCAAGACCGTGCGGCAAATCGGGGTGAAGCCGGAGATGGCCATCACCATCCCCAAGCGCTGCAACATCGCCAACCGCCCCATCGGCTACAAGTGCGGCGGTACGTACGTGAGAGCTCGTACGAGAACGGCCTCTATACTGCGGGCGACGTTGCAAACTCTTCTTGCATAAAAACTGGTTTTACTTACGAAGCGATCGATCGAGAATGCGTCGGCATGTAACGACGTTTCTTGTATGTTGTGTTTTTTTGCAGATTTCACCTTGCCCAACCTGCAGCTGCAGGGCTGATCGATCGACGTTACGAGGATCTGGAACCGAAGCGAGGAAATAAAGCTAGCAAGGAACTCCGTGTGTCTGTCTCCGTAGTAGTCCGTAACTCCGTATGCATGCAGCACTACACTGGTATGGAGAAAATGATGTGTTTCAGTGACTGTGTGTTTGTGTTGTCGATTGAGCAATGCAGAGTATCGTTGCTCCATACTCTGAAAATACTGAATGATTGTTGCAAGGAACTCAAATGGCACTATGGCAGCACAACTCCGTACTAAGTACTCCCCTACTCCCTCCGTTCCACGACTCCATAAAAAATTATAGAACGGAAGGAGTATGCGCTAACATAAATACCTAAAGCATAAAACACTGTCAGAAGTGATGGCTAAACCAACTGACTCACAATTCTGGAAAGGGCTAATGGGAGTTAAGGATGAATACTTTAGTAGAGGATCTTTTAGCATAGGAAATGGATCTTTTAGCGCAGCACAACATATGGGTTGCAATAGATTTAGCATCCAATCTGATAATATTCAAGTGGTGGAAGCAATGTTGGATGGTGGTTTCTCGGCTGCAACTGCAATTTTTCTTGATTGCAACATTTTAGCTTCAGGATTCAGCAAAGTGTCATATGAATTTTGTCCAAGGGAATCAAATTCGGTGGCTCATGAGCTAGCTAGAAACTGTTTTCAGACTTTCAATTCTTGTATTTTGGACGATGATCCTCCTAGTTTATTTCTCACCTCTTTGATAAACAATGTAAGCATGTTTGGTATGAAATAAAGCTAGTTGAATGGCATTCCCTAAAAAAAAGACTCGATTTTGGGAGGATACTTGGCTAGGTGACACACCGTTGGCCAAACAATACCCATCTCTATTGTGCGATGAAAAAATGTTGTAGTTGCCAATGTTTTGACGGGATCTCACCTAAATATTGAATTTAGAAGAGTTCTTTCCGAGCATAGATGGAAAACCTGGATTTAATTAGTGAGAAGTTTAACGAAAGTTAATTTCCAAAGGAGATAGATTCATATGGGATCTTTCAACCTCAAGTTCTTTGACAGTAAAATCTATGTTCATGGATATGATGCATGTCCCTGGGGTTTTCTTGAGGGAATACATCTGAAAAATGGAAGTACCTTTAAAGATTAAGATCTTATGTGGTTTCTTCGGTTATATTCACGAAAGACAATTTAGCTAGCGAAATTGGAATGGTTGTAATAAATGTGCTTTGCGTGATTTAGAGGAGTCTATTAACCATCTCTGTTTTGTGTCCCTTTGCTCATCGTTCACTTTACCTTTAATATTCCTCCACTACCAATATGTTCGTTAATTGGCTCAATGAAGTTGAGAAGCAAACTAAAGCTAGTATACGTGTAGGAGTCTGTGCTTTAGTATGGGCGTCGTGAAACTGTAGAAATGGTATGATTTTTAACAAGGTCGAAACTGCTCCTTTTATGTACAAGTGAAGGCTCCCATGAGTGATTGGCACTAAACAGTTTAAACTAGGACTATTTTTTACCCAAGGCAAATAAATCTCTACACCAAGAAATGCACGAGATAAGATCAACAAGATTGCGAGAAACTTCGTGTAGGCTGGTAATGAGGAAGAACACTCTTCTCAAGGAAAAGCGTTGGTGAATTAAAAGATTGTTTGTAGACCTAAGAATTTGGGAGGGCTTGGGATGCGAGATATTGAGAGATCTCGCCATGCGCTACGTCTACGTTGTCCTTGGCTCCAATGGACTAACCTACATTGCACCTGGCTGGCTCCAAGCTTCCCTGCGATGATGTGACATGGCTCTTTTCAAGGTTTCTACCAGGATCGCCCTTGGTTACGGGGAAACTGCCTCTTTCTGGCACGATAGTTGGTTGCAGCCCTCTTTCTCAGTGGGCGCCGCACCTCTTCAAAACCGCCACCAGGAAAGACCACACAGTTGCTAAAGAGATGCGAGATAACAACTATAACAACTGGATCCACTCTATCGTAAGGACTAACACGCGTGTCCAGCTGGCGCACTACATTGAGTTTGTGTATACCTTAGCGGCGACTGCCCTTAATCCTACGCAGTTGGATTCGATCTCCTAGTTGTTGACCACGGACGGGACTTACAGTGCCAACTCATCCTACCACACACAGTTTTTTGGTTTTCACGCAAGGTTTGATGCCAGGAAGATATGGTCTACTCACGTCGAGTTGAAGTGCAAACTATTTGGTTGGCTGGCCCTTAAGGCTTACGGGAGAGCTCCTGACTGGACAAGTTGGCCATCAGGGGGTGGCCTCATGACCCTCCCGCCCTTTGTGCCTTGGCACTCCTGAAACTGTAGACCGCCTTTGCAAAAATTGCCCTTTCACTGCGGCTATCTTGAAATTGGCGCAATCTTGGGACAACGATGGCATTGCCAGCCGCGGCCAGAGCTTCACCTCCACTTCTGAATGGTGGGACTCCTTGGTCGTTGAAAAGCCTCAAAAGTACCAAAGACGCATTATTGGCACTTCCTCTATTTTCTTTGAAATGCATGGAAGGAACAAAATTGGCAGATTTTCACAGGATGTCGGCTTACCTACCTCGAGGTGGCAGATATTGACAGGGAAGACATCCTCCAGCGCGACCATGCTTTTGCTGGCACAAGAATGCGTGGAAGGAACGGAATTGACGAATCTTCATGGGATGGCGGCTTACCTACCTCAAGGTGGTAGATATTGATAGGGAAGACATCCTCCATCGCAGCTGAGTTTTTGCCGGCTTCGTGCAGGCTATCCCGACAGAGTCGGATTAGACCTTTTTGTTCATTTTACGGTGGTTTCTGGCATAATCCGCCCTAATCTAAATATGTCCTCTCATTTGGCCGGATTTTTCTCTCTTGCTTGATTAATGAAAAGGCAGAGCCCAGTTGCTTAAAAAATCTGCATACAAACGCCTAAAATTCCGATGGTAACGTGCGGCCACCCCGTGATAGAAGCCGAAACACTGAACGAAGAATGATTTTGTGTGTGAAATCGTTCCACCTGGAAGTTTAGTGGAGCAAAAATAAAGCAGGAGCTCTCGAACTAGCGCCCGAATTCTTTTGTCGAAGTAACAAAAGCACACTCGGTCCACCATAGTCCCGTACATACTCAATGGCACAGCGATGGCTACTTGTCACCTGCTTCGACCTCACGCTGCTGCCACTCGTGGGCGTCCACCACAACCAGCCCAGGAGCCCAGAAAGGTCGAGGCCTGCGTCGATCACAGCCGTCCATCACAAGCACCAACCCAGTGATAACGTAACACGTGGCTTCCACGGTTCCTATCTTGTCCCACCACCTCTGTTTGGTCTTCGCTCTGCATCCTCTGCTCGTCCCACTCCATCCAATCGTTCGTCCGTGCTCCATCCATGGCAGCTTCAGCACTCTTCCTCGCCAACCACCTCCCGTCCACGGCCACGGTCAGGTACCACCACCGGTTGCTGCAGCCCAGGAGGCAGCAGCTCCCGCCCGGCTCGCTCGCCTCTCGGGCTCTCCGGCCTAAGCTAGGCCGGCGGCTCTCCGCCGTCAAAGAAACCAAGGAGGAGGAGGCCAAGACGGCCGAGGAGATCACCGAGAAGTACGGCCTCGAGGTCGGCCTCTGGAAAGTAAGCACGCCACACTGGCAAATCAACTGAAACTTCGAAGTACTTGTGAGCTGAATTGCGAGACGTGCTGCTTGCCTCAGATATTTAGCTCCAAGGAAGAGGAAGGAGGCGAGGAAGGGGGAGAGAAGAAGACCAAGTCGAGGACCGACCAGGCCAAGGACCTCCTGGCCAAGTACGGCGGCGCGTACCTGGCCACCTCCATCACGCTCTCCATCATCTCCTTCACCGCCTGCTACCTCCTCATCAACGCCGGCGTCGACGTCCAGCAGCTGCTCGCCAAGGTCAGTGCCAAACCTCTCCCAGGTTTCGACTGGAGCTGGTGACAAGTTTACCAATAGCAAACTTACCGATGTGTTTTGTGCGTGTAAAATACAGATTGGCATCTCGACGGACGAGACCGGAGGCAAGGTCGGGACATTCGCGCTGGCCTATGCTGCGCACAAGGCGGCCTCGCCTATAAGGTTCCCGCCGACGGTGGCGCTGACGCCGGTGGTCGCCAACTGGATAGGGAAGATCACCGACAAGGGAGGCGACTGATGCACCGGCAACGTACAGGGCACTTGGATGTGCGCTTGCTCTGGTTTTGGCTAAATACTACTACACTATGATCTTGGGTACCTGTAAGTCCACTGCCGCTATTACAGAAAAGATGGTATGATCCCAGTGTATCAGAGAACAACTTAGTACCAGTAATAGGAAATATAGCTAGTGCTGACAATGAATGATCGGTTAGTGCAGAAACCACTGGGGCCTTGTAAAATGCTTTGTACACTCTTCTGCATTCTAGTTTGTACACGTCTAATAACACAATATTTACAATATCATGTGACATAACTTAAAGGGAGAACCCGCCCACTAAGACCGACCTCAACTAGTGAACTAAAGTTGGAAAATGGCACCTTTAACTGGAAGGACGTGCTGAAACCATAAGAGGTGTGGCAAAGCAAAAATAAGTTACTGAACACATGTCGTCAGACAATGGCAAGATGCATTTCTCAGGCTGTATAGCTAGAACGATGCTAGACCACCTTCCACTTTACGAGAAAGGATGCAGAACTTGATAGAAATCACCAGCCTCCAAAGAGTCCTAGAAAAACCATTTGCCATCCCAAAAAAAAGAACTCTGTTGCTCCAAAATATCCTTAAATAGAGATATCCCTTAATTTATCTCGTTGGTTATCCTTGGGCGGGGGATACAACTGTAGCTTTACCCAGAACCGCTGGTTGTTCCCTCATTGCCTGTGGGGTAGTCACCTCTTGAGCTAAGAACTGATCCCACTGCGCCTCTGCTGTTTATCGTGTTAAGTGCTTCAAAGTTCCAAGTTGCAACTACGTGTATATTTAGCATACGAGAAGACAAAGATCTCAAGGAATGCATTAGAGGATACGTGCAGTTCTCCAGATATCAGTCATGCTAACATCACCATCAGTGAGAAGCCAGTAGTCTGCATCAATCTGCAAAAGTGTGGCAAGACCATAAGTCGCTGGATCTTTGAGAGTCTGGGTATCATATCAGAAGAAGATAATAAAGAACGAAAAAAAAAACAAGTTAAATTATTGTTGAATGTTGACGCTAGTAGAAACTTTACTGTTCAGTATGGAGATCAAGAATTCAGAGGTATGCAACTAATGTAGTGATGAGTTGTATGAAAAAAATCTGATGAAATCAAATAGGTTAGAATAGGATGTTCTTTGCGGTTTGGGTTATGTTATTATGATGTTTCCCCATGTTTCATAAAAGTATTATTTATACTGAAAGAGAACTTACATCAACATCTGGAATGATCTTGGTCATCCCTCCCAAATCTTGAGCATTTAGATCAGGAATTTTGTGGACATGCTCAATGTTCGGCGATTTGTCCTTCGATCTGCTGCTCTGTCCAGCTTCTATGGTTCTGAAGCCCTCCGTGGTGGTAGGTATTGCCACATCTGCATGTTTTTGAGGCGTTGCAACACCAACCAGCTCCTCCAAGTTCCCGTCAAAATTACTATTAATATAACAAAACTGTTAATGGGACGATTTGCCAGTTGATATCAAGCATCAAGAGAAGACTAAAACATTACCTAACCAAGTAGAGATCGATTGAACCCATTGTACTCCTTATAACTATTCTGTATCTCCTTTGGATGTAATCACCAGCCTGCTTATAGAACAGATGAACAGAACTCAACAAAATAGTTAATAACAACTTAACAGCCAGTGGATATGGAGAGCTCATTATTTTCACTATTTTGTTACCTCATCAGGATCTGGTACTTCCAGCATAGTACCATGAGGTGCCTTTATTGCAATTAGTGTTTTATCCTGCAGAACAACAAAGATCATATGAGCTCGCAACAACATATTTAGTTAAAAGCATCAACATAATTATCTCCAGATGGATATTTATATGTGGTGTTAGGCAAACTATGAATAATCAACAATAAGATACTTATCTTTGGGAAATAATAATATTGCATTTCTTAGTAAAATAAACAAACCTTAAAGCAGGGCAACCCCTTGATGTCATCCTCAGTAAGGTATAGCCATCTAAAGATAAGAATTACAAAAGATGAATTAGTAAATGATTAAACAAGGCATGCTAGTAAGTCCAAAAACAAAACATGGAAGGAATAAAATTTACCTCTGATTGCTTTCCTCTTCAGTTAACTCCTTGACCTTTTCTTGCATTTCACTGTAGGATAATTATTTTCAGGTCATATAAGCATTTTATTTACGTAGCAGATAAATAACGGTTCACAATTTTGCAACCTCCAGTAGCTACCAACCTTATACTTTCATCCAATTCTTGCTCCTGGAGAATAAGGTTTTCAACTTCTGTCTGGAAGAAAGTCACAGCAAAGGCTACTTAAATTAAAATGGTTTTATTTCCATGTTCAGACATATTTACCATAAGTCTGATCATTTGAACATGATTACATGATGCTAGAAATTACAAAATACATACCTGCAGATCCGAAATTCCTAAGTTAGTTCCTGAGGCATCCAAACCCCTGCAGTGTTGAGAGCTTAGCATTTTGCACCATAAATACAGGCATGCATAGTTAAGAAATGAGGGGAGACAAAGATTACTTCCAACGGATTCTGTTCTTAAGCGTCTTTTCTATTAGCCCAATTCCTTCAAGGACGTTTGTAATGTCATATATGCGCCTTTTTTGAACCTGAGTTGTTAGAAACCACGTATAAGCTTGTGCCCAAAGGAACTACTGAAATGCAGCTTCATGAGAAAGAAAAAAAAATCCATACCTCCAATGTCTCTGCAGCATTATTTAAATCTAGAATGCCATCTTCAGCTTGCTTGAGCAAACTAATGAATTTTTTGGTCAACAATCCTGAACGAACATCACATAAAGAGATGTCAGGAAAAGAATAAGTATCAAAAAAGATGATGTACCAGATCTAAAAAGCTACCATGATGGGGGATAAAAAAAAGTCAAATTAAGCAGAATTGCAGATTGTTTGAGATGGGATGAACCTAATGAATTGTCATAGCGGCAAGAACCAACAGGAGTGACTGGATTGCCAGGTGAACCTGGAAAACACAAAGGTGTATGCATTAAACCATTAGTAAGGGATACACATATGAATTTAAAAACAAAAGTTGTGAGAAACAAATTATTTGATTCATGGAGCAAGAATATCTACGTGCCAGCATTTGATATAGGGGTCTGAGGTCCAGCTTTGCCAACTTTAGCCTTCGACTTGTATGTCCTAGCAGCTTTTCCAGAAACTGGGGTCATAAGTGGACTGCCAACTCCTTCAGTAAACCCAGGGCTACTTATCATGATACATTCAGTTGAATCAGCAGCAATGCTTTCTCCACATAGAGCTTTTCTTTTTAGCTACAAAAAGAGGAAGGGTATCATTCCGTGACAATTATGTCAGAAATGGACGTAATTCAAACCCTCTGCCACGTATGTTAAATGCTAACAACAGACCTCAAATTATAAAATATGCAAGGATGATTCGCAAAAAAATAGTATGCAAGAAGTGTATCATGACTAAAATGCCACATATGGCTAGGGTTCACACAAATGTTTTGTCGAACAGCTGCAGAATCTACACAGGAACAATAAGTTACCATAAAACTAAAAACAACTGCTAGATGACAAAACAATCCAAGAAAAGCCTTGTGCAGTTATCAGCTGTGTCAACTGTCAAGCATAGCTGCAGTGAGCCTATGACTTAAAAAATGGTAATGATACCGTAGCTACCAATAATCCCAACTGATGATTTTACTTCATTGTTAAAATCATAACATCTCTAAAAGCACAACTATACTTGTCGAGCTTCAACCTGAGAAGCTGTGTGAACTATCCCTCATAGCAATGATCATAAATCTAGAAAGCAGTTATCGGCAAGTATAGCTGCAGTCAGCCTATCACTTTAGAATGGTGATCATACTATAGTGACTGATAGTTTTACTTCACCGACAAATTCAGAGTATCTCTTATAAGCACAACTGTACTTGTTAGACTTCAACCTGAAAAACTGTTTGAACTCTCCAAGAAAGATAAATGTACATTTGCTATAAGTACTTGAGATCGAATGTAAAGCATGGTGCTCCAATAAAACAGTTTTTTTTCTAGCAAATCGTACTGGTGTCAACTAATAGGGAACAACTCCTAGGTTGCAGATACTGATAGTTCAGGCATGTCAACTTGCAGTATTAGCAACCAAATTAGCGCTAACATGACAGAAGCACCCGAAGCGAGACTTTTCAATCCTAGCTACAAGCAACTGGGTGAGACAACAGAGAATGCACATCTAAACTGACCGTACAAAGCATCAATCCTAATCTATTGACCTGCCAAGCCGATGTGAAGCAACTCTCAAGCAGCTCGGAAGGATTAAGGAACAAACATGTAGCATTTGCCACACAAACCTTACCTACATACCAAAACACAAACTATTCGCAGACCAGCTAGCAACCCGCATTGCACAAACTACCCGTTTTGCAATCGACACCAGACAGCTAACAGACACCCCCTTTCGCAATGCGATGTAAGTTTCACATAGACACATACATCAGCGGTGACGGATTATATTCAGCGAGAGTAAACAAGCTGCCGACAATTCCACCGGAATCAGCATGCCAATCGTAGGCATAAACGCCACGGGACCTTTTCCAAAATACTGCGTAACATGTTCCGCCAAATGAGGGCTCGAGCTGCAGTTAAACCTCACACCCCAATCCGTACGAAAAACCCCAACACGCAAGCAAATCGATAATACTACAGTAAAAAGCTCCCTGGTAAAGCTCAAAGGGGCAACTCACGGGCGTCCTGGTGACGATCTCCTCCTGGACGTCGCCGCCGACGCTGCCCGGGGACGCCGCTGCTGCCGCTGCCGCGTCGGCGGGGGAGAGCGTGAGGGGGAAGCGGTGGTAGTTGCCTGGGACGGCGAAGGGCGGGCGGCCCGGCTTGAGCGGGACGTGCCGCTGCACCGACTGCACGATCTGCTGCGCCGCCTGCGGCCGGCCACCGCCCGACATGGTGGTATCCGGCGGGGCGCCTCCCGAATCCGGCGATCACCTGCCGGCGCGTAGAAAGGAACCCCCGGCCGGCCTTGATCGTCTCGCGGGCGATCGCGGTTGATGCAGGCCTTCGGCACTAGGGTTCCGGCGAGGTCGGCGGCGGGAGGTGGGGCGGCGGCAAGGCGAGGGGTTAGTGGGGAAAAGCGTGAGGAGAGAAGAAAAAGGAGGGAAATTTATTAGGCGTTTGCGAGCTGCGGCTTCGGATAGGTATGTGGAGGGAACGGAGGGGGAACCGGATGGGTCTGGGTAGAAGTTTTTATTTCTTTGAGGGGTCTGCGCGTAAAAGTGGCTTGGGTGGAGCCCGCGAGACGGCGAGAGAGCTTGGTTTTATTGGTGCCTTGGTGACGTCATGTCGGTTCATGGAGTTGTTGGGAACGTGTTGCCGAGTTTTGCTCGTGTTTCATCATCCCTTCCAGAATAATCCTAAATAATCGGATATCTAAAAACATAACGCAATTTTATTACATTCATCATAAAATATATTTTGGAAGTATTTAGATGTAACATTGTAGACATTAAGACATTTCTATGTAAGCATTGTAGACATTTCTATTTGGATTTGACATAATTGGTTAAGCTTAAAGAAATTTGAATTAGACATAGAACACCGATTATTTTGGAATGGGTGAACTACTTGTAGATAATATTATAGGTAAAAGAAAAAAATTATAAACTCGGTCAAACTTACATAAATTTATATACATGGAACAACACCAATTACATAAATTCATAAACATGGAGTGCTTGCTCTTGTTGGTAAATTTACTAGGGCCTTCTCGATCATTTTTCAATGTCAAGGAACCTATACTATGTTGATAAACTGGAAATTATTTCCTCTTAATGATAATTGGGGGGGGGGGGCACTTTTCTCTTAAACACGAGGCAGGTATTTTGTCTTTAGTTCGTGGCATAGTGTTGTCACTAGTTCCTTGCGATAATAGTTGTCGTCACTACTTCTTCTTGACATCGTATGTGGGTATGTCAATAGTCATGTCGGCTGATGTTAGTTTGTACGGATGACAATTTGGATATTTGTAATATGGCGTGCCCAATTTTTTGGTAAATATATTTTCTAGAAAAGAGGTTTCCCTCCAATTTCCATTAAAGAAATCACGAGTGTCTTACAAGATGAACAAAAAATAAAATAAACATTAGAGTTCAGAAACATAAAGACCACATACTAGTTATACCCACTAACAACAAACAACTAATTAAACAAAGGGGTTCTCCTCGGACTACCATGATAGAAGAACACGGTACAAGGCAAACAAACTATCACGAAGAGAGAGAGGAGTCCAGCATCCTTCACGTCCCCATCTTCTACCCACTAAGCTACTACACCACCGGCCCCCATCCTTGCGCCTCTTTGAATGTCTCATTTGACAACCGCGTGAACAACTTGGCTCCATAATTGATCACATTTTGGTTTTCCTCACTTACCTGCATATTTGCCTAGTGCAAAATCATTTGCCCAATCATATTGGTTACAAAAGCATGATACTTGGGTCTAATGAAGCGAAAACGGGCATTCTTAGGCGTATTTCATATAGCCCTAAGAATTACAGCAATCTCAACTTTCACCTATCTTTTTTCCTAAATTCGCTCAACAGGTCACCAAGCAAATGTTGCATTGAATCGCAACATGCAACATTCCACACAAGCACATGTATCGAGCAAAAGGACAAGAAAGGGACAAATCTGTTATACTAGTATTTTCCGGTAATTGACTTGCATCGATCGGGGAAGTGTCTTTTCTCTCCTCGACACTAGTGCTCATGTTGATTTAAAAAAATAAAAAATCATACATATTAGTTTTAGAAAATCTGAAAAAATAATCTGAACGTAGTAAATGACGTAACCTACAAGTTCGTAAAATGTTAATGTGAAATTCTTTATATTGTAGACTACACAAAAAAGATAAAATTTGTTGAATTTTGGAGATTTGAAATATGCATATAGGTAGATCCACCCGTTTGTCATTTTTTGTGTAGCCCAGAATATAAAATATTTAAAATTGAAATTTTGCACGTTTATGAGATGAATCATTGGCTACAACATGATTTTTTTATATTTTTAGAAATTTATAAATGTGATTTCTCAAATTTAAAGCAGCAATAGCACTGGTGTCCAGGAGCCAAAAATCTACGGTCCGCATCGATCCTTCTTCTTGCTAAATTTTGGTCAGAAGTCAGATAAAGAATCCAGTTGAGAGGCAAGGCACGTAAACGTGCATCATGCGTCCTACACTCCTACTCCTACACGAAGGACAGCATTGCGAAACAAGCAAAAGCCAAGGACTGCATCGCAAAAACACCCTAGAGACCGTGCGGCCAGACCCAAAACGGCGTTGTGGGCGTGTGACACGATCCCGCGTTATTTCTCCACGTCCCGAGGAACTAGCGTACGAGGAGATGGTGATGGTGGGGCCTTGACGCTGCCACTTCGCCTCATCCCACCGTCCGATTCAGCGTCCAAGGCACGCTAGCTCGCCACGAGCCTACGATGTCCCACGCGCCCCTGTTTTCTCAATTTCTACGTGCTGCGATCTTTCGCGGACCTACCCACGATCTACGAATGAGGCTCCGAAAAAAAAATGGGAGTATTTGATACTCCCAAGTCCCAAAATAAAAAGGCACGGTGTTTCTTTTTTCCTAATACATACAAAATTACATGATTTCAGAGTGTACAAATGTTATTGTTGTATTCATCTTGCAAATCTGTTTTATTTCATATATATGTTTATACAAATTTTACGGACATATTATTAGTACAAATCGTAATCAAAGTCATAGTTTTTGACAAGTGAAATTTAAAAACGCCTTATATTTTGAAACGAATGAAGTACAATAGTTTCCTATTCAAGACTAGATGTAGATTTCATCAATTACTAATATGACACCCTAATACATTTTAAGCACTAATGGTGTTAAGTGAGGATGTAAGAAGACGCTTTGCCCCTGAGCATTATGTGACAGAACATAATGAGACCCCTCAAATATTTGGTCACGAAACTGATTTTAATTCAAAAGCTTATTTCTCATACTAGTTTAATTCAAAACAAGTGCACACAATCTCCCATGTAATTGATGTCATATCCCCTGCTTATAACCCACAAGTGCAGGGATCAATTATATTAACTTTTGATAAGTAATAAGTGTCAAACCTACGAGAAACTGAAGGAATTATTTCACTGACTTGACAAAATGTAGCAAATAAAAGATGCAAGCATTTTTATATTTCGGTGTATAAGTTCCTAGTAATCACTTCCAGAGATAAAATGCAAGCAACAAAATAAGAAAGTGACTCTTTTCTAAGAAAGCACAATGTTATGCAACAAGAGGACAAGATTGGTACGTGAGATAAACGTTTCGGAGGCTGGCATGGATTCATTAGGCACATAGATATCTAGATGAACATGGTGAATATATTCTCAAATTTTATTACTAACACATCTCAGAAAATACATCTCTGGTGATTGATCCTAAGACCACAAATGTGAGCAATCAAGGGATTTATTAATACAAAAGTCTAACCACCGCCTTACGTTTTAGTGTACTCGATCAATAACCCATATTGCAAGTCTAAGAATTGGAATGTGGTTTATGTAATCTCCAGCCATTCCTGCTCTTTTCCTTAGGGTATCTCCAGCGGCGCGATGCAGCGTCCGTTTGTGTCCGCCGTGACCGGAAATATATGGCACCACCTCCAGCGGGGCGACGCAAAGTGACCGGGTCGCGCGGAGACGCAAACCTGGCCCAAATATGCGCCAGGTTTGCGTCTCCGCGGACGCTCGGCGGTCGCACGGAGCGTCCGCTCGCGTCCCCACGGGCCCTCATGGCAGCGACCTAGGTTCGATCGGCCTCGAATTCACAACGCGGGCCGGTGTGGCAACCGCGGCGACCAACCGCCGCAATGGAGCGCCGAACCGCCGCGGAAGAGCAACCGCCGGCCTCTTCATTTTACGCGCCGCCGTTAATCCGCCACATTATAACCCCTGCGTCTACGGTAATTTAAGTTCAACCACCTCCTTCTTCCTCTTCTTCTTCTTCTCCAACACCGGCACGTCATCAGCGACTACACGCTGCCGTCCGACTCGGAGAGCGAGGGCAAGTCGCCCGGATTCCTGCATTGGTGGGAATCGCCGGCGACGCCAAGCGATCCGGGCTCCACGCCCGGCTACCCTACCTCCACACCGAGTGAGGACGAGGAGGACGGAGGCGGCAATGGCAGCGAAGGCCGGGAGGAGGACGGAGGCGGCGCCGCGCGGCCGACGCCGACGACAAGGAGGAGGGCCGGGAGGAGGAGGAGGACTCCGACGGCAAGTTCGCCCGATTGGAGGCGCGAGGAGGCGGCGGACGACGGGGCGGCGGCAAGGAAGAAGTCCGGGCGCCGGCGCGGGCGGCGCGTCGTCGTCCGTTCACCGACGACGACGACGAAGACGTCATTTCTTCCAGTTTCAACTCCTCGACGGGCGCGTCGTCCTCCAGTTCCGACGACGAGGTGACAAGCAAGAGGCGGAGGAGTTTCCACGACGACGACGACGCAGGGCCTTCGAACAAGAAGGCCAAAAAATAGTTTTAGTTTGTTTTTAAATTTCTTCTTCTTTGTATGTTAAATATGTTTGAATCTAGTCGATTGAAGTATCCGGTTAATTGTTTAGGCTATAATCTATTCGATTGGACCAACATGACATCATGAGTACATCTTTTTCGCGTTTAAAACTTGATCATTCAACTAAATTGAAAAGAAGTAGCACAAAAAAAAACAGTTGCATGTCCAAAATGTATCGGACCGCTGGAGGTAGCCCCCGACGCAAACGGACATTTCGCCCCTCGCAGTCATTTTGGCGTCCGCGGGGCGACGCAAACGGACGCTCGCGACCACTTTTGAGCGTCCGAAATGCGTCGCGCCGCTGGAGATGCCCTTACTCTAAGGTGTAGCTCTATGAGCCCATAAAGATGAAGCAACATACAGTAAAGCTTGGTACATTAACATCATAGAACCACATGAAAGTATAAATATTGAGAGCATATTATATAGAAGTCATGGCTAGGTCATCTTATGCCCTTATGAACATAAGAAACTACTCAAAACGTTTAAAGACATGTACATGACAAGTGGCATATGGATTACAACACAATCTGAAAATATAACTTCACCACAAAACAACCTCAATAAGCCAAGTACAATCATTGGCAAGACACCACAAATATGTTATAAGGTTCCGATCTGCACAAACTGCGAGGGGGGTGACGTCGATCTCAAAGATGGTGATTGTACGTGCTGATGGTGGTGATGGTGCAGATATCAATGGAGATGCCCCTTCACCTAGGAGGATTTGGTGGCAACAATGGATTCGATTTCCCATCGACGGTGGCCGTGAGACAACAAGATATGCACTCTAGGGAAGAACAAAACTTTCGCCTCCGCCACCGCCTCAAAAAAATTCCGTAATATTGTGGCGTAGCTTTTTCTTCCAGACAGAAAGTTACTTAAAAAGGAGACGAGGTGATGCTTGAGGAGGCTAGGGCCCACCATGGCACAACCAGACTTGTGGGCCGCGCCATGGGGTTTCCTTGGACCCTCGTGGCTCGTCTTAGTGCGCCTCCAACATTGTCAATCTCTGTCAAAAATACAAAAAAGAGGGCGCTTCTACCTCCCATAATTAAATACCATATAAACTTTGAAAGGAAATCTTGTAATCATGTAAACAAAAGCAAATAATTCAAGATCAATGCAAATCACATCCTGAACATGAGCAATATGATCCAATAATGGTGATACAAATTGCACATATCCGTACGAATACTCCTTGTATATATTTGTTTATTTAGAAGTGATTTCTATTTTCGTGCCCTCGGGTCCTTAGTTGTGCTCAGTTTTCCCCAGCCCCTTAGTTTTTCCTCAGTTTTCCCCAAGACCTTGTCTGAAACCCGCAGAAGGAGCTCGGACGGAAGGAATCCCGTTTAGTTGACGTTGGTTGGTGCCGGCAAGTGGGGCCGCTGTTGGTGCCCCGCAGTGGACACGTCTTCACTTATCCGGATCATCGTGGGACCCACAACTTGTCCACGTTAGTGCGCCGGACCCACAGCTTACCCGGGTGACCGTTGCAAAATGGGAGCCCGAGCCAGCCCGTGCCCGTGCCATTGCTTCCCCTTTCTTTCCCCGCGCCCCATTGTTCTTCTTCTCCGCCAGCGGCAGCCCTTCTCCGGCAGGCGGGTGATGTCTAGTTTCTCTTCGACCTCCCATTCTTCATGGCCGCAGTATGGACCCATGCCTTTGACAAGATGCCCTGACTGCCCACGCCGAGAGCCTCGAAGCGGTCGATGCCGTAAGACGGACGAGAATGGCAACCGTGGACGTGAGTTCCTTGCATGCGAGAGCTTGCCATATAGAGAGGGGGATAAGGTTAGATCTCGCTCCAATTTCTCTGTTTTCTCTCTATTTTCCCTCTATTTTCTTGCTATTCCCTCGAATTTGGGATTTAGGGTTCCCGTTGTTGTTTTCAGATCCTGAAGAAATGCAGGCATTTCGAGTGGATCGATGTGTACGTTCGGAGGCTTCAATTGCAGGAATCAATTGGCGCTATTGGGGAGCGCAATTTGGGAGGGGGCGGGACTTGCTGTAGAGAAGGCGGCGGAGAGAGGAGCCGTTCCGATTATGCCTAATGCTCCCAATGTAGGACTGGAGGAAGTGAAGGGAGAACTGAAGAAAATGAACAAGCGATTAAGGCAGCTGATCGAGTTGAAGAAGCAAGCTAATCCGATGGCTGGTTGTTTTTTCCGTTGTATAATTGCGATCGGATTCTTATCATTGCTCACTGGGCGCTAGAAGTTGTTACAAGGGATACCTTGTTACAAATTCATTATTCGATTACATGTACTTGTAGTTGTTTTCATAGTTAGTGTGTGCATTCACCGAAATTACCAACTATATTGGAATGCTAAAAAAAGTTGATAATTATACCACTTTTGGGCCGTTTCAAATTACTAAAACGCCAAAACTATATGGGATCCCCTAAAAGAAAAAGGAAAGCGAAAGATAGTTGATAATTGTTAGAGGGGTGACAATAATGCATTCACCGAAATCCGCAAATATGTATGCCTCATGTTTATACCGAAATTATACCACTTTTGGGCCGTTTCAAATTACCGAAACTATATGCCAAAACTATATCCCCTAAAAGAAAAAGGAAAGCGAAAGATGGTTGATAATTGTTAGAGCGGTGAAAATAATGCATTCACCGAAATCCGCAAATATGTATGCCTCATGTTTATACCGAAATTATACCACTTTTGGGCCGTTTCAAATTACCGAAACTATATGCCAAAACTATATCCCCTAAAAGAAAAAGGAAAGCGAAAGATGGTTGATAATTGTTAGAGCGATGACAATAATGCATTCACCGAAATCCGCAAATATGTATGCCTCATGTTTATACCGAAATTATACCACTTTTGGGCCGTTTCAAATTACCGAAACTATATGCCAAAACTATATCCCCTAAAAGAAAAAGGAAAGCGAAAGATGGTTGATAATTGTTAGAGCGGTGACAATAATGCATTCACCGAAATCCGCAAATATGTATGCCTCATGTTTATACCGAAATTATACCACTTTTGGGCCGCTTCAAATTACCGAAACTATATGCCAAAACTATATCCCCTAAAAGAAAAAGGAAAGCGAAAGATAGTTGATAATTGTTAGAGGGGTGACAATAATGCATCCACCGACAGAGAGAGTGAGGGGTGGCCACGAAGAGAGAGAGAGAGGGTGGCCACGAAGAGACGGGGAGGGGTATACTGCCCGTTAGATCGGTTGATCAACGGTTCGTGGAGTCGATCCGTGTGACAACGGCTCAACCAATCGGGATAAGTTTGGGCTTCTGAGAGCATTTGTGACAGAACTTGAGGGCAAAACTGAGTAGTACTAACAATCCAAGGGCACATAAATAGTAAATAGACTAAGGGATTCAAACAAAAAGAATTACAAAATGAAAAATACGTGGTTTGTACAATATAATTCATATTGGGCTACATCAAATTATTTGCAATTCAAATATACATGAGTGTGACAATTATGGCATCATTTAGACAAACTATGTTTTTGGGGAAGATGTTTTGCAAAGGGGTTTGAGTGGAAAACCATGCATCTTCATAGCTACACTAGTGATTCCGAGAAGTGGCAATTTGTGGTAAAACTTGATTTATATATGTTTGTTAAGGTTTTCTTGGTGGCAGAGTTGCGTAGGAAGACTCCATGAGTAGGTGCCACTATGTTTTTATTTTTTTGAATTTTTTTGCGCATGAAATGCCTCAATTGGATATGTTAATCTCATTTGTTGACTCTCTCGTTGACTAGCTACTTGAGGGTAAAACTGAGTATATTGCACTTGCCGGCCTAAGTACTCGAGGGGAAAACCGAGTACGGATAAAATTTCCGTATAAGGCCCGAGGTTATAACCGAGTACACCAAACGTCCCGGGGTTAGACTCGTGTCGCGGTGCACGCTGCAGCCGTGCATAGCGGACGCGTGTTGCGGTACACGCCACCTTCGTCTTTATAGAGCCCTTTTCCTCTCCCTCGACGCACGTTCTCACTGCAACCGCCTCTCCTGTCCCATCATCTTCTCCACAACCGAAGAAAAACCCCGAAGAAAACCGCCGGCGATGGAGAAGAATGAGATGCCCATTGTCGGCGCATCAGCCGCCGGCGCATCGGCCGCTGCCCCCATCCGGGCCCCCGTCGGCTGCTTCCAACGTAGCAGCCGGCGCATCAGCCGCCGGCGCATCGGCCGCCGCCACCGTCCAGGCCCCCGTCGCTTGGGACCCGTACGAACCAGTGACGTACGACGCGCCGAAGAACCCCTACGACACCAGCATCGTCGACGACGAGCCGGAGGTAACCCTTTGCTCCCTTGTTCTTATCCCATTTCAATCCTTTTGTGTTAGATCTAGCGTTATTAGGGTTCGTCTGTTCCTAGTTCAATCCATTTGTGTTAGATCTAGCGTTATTAGGGTGCGTCCGTTCCTAGTTCAATCCTTTTGTGTTAGATCTTGCGTTATTAGTGCTTGTGATTTGCTTTTGTTTAAGATTTGTGCCGATGATGATGAATATTTGGGCACAAATTGATTCAGAGGTTTGGTCGATAAACAATTGGTGTGTTCAAATTTGTTATGCATGATCTTTGGTTTACTCACTCAAATCCTGGATAAAAGTGTGTCCAATGTAACTGAGGCTACCTCTTTTTTTCGAGCCCATATTATCATGCATGATCTTTGTTCACTCTCTGTTCCATCATCGTTGCAATTGACTCCGTGTTTTTTGCACGATCTTTGGTGATACGTGACAGGTGCAGAGCGGCGACGTCGACGAGCGACGACGAGTCCTTCCACACCAAGACTCGTCACGTCCTCGGGAGGCTGCGGTCCGGCCATTACGATGGCCCCTTTGCTCGAGGCATTTACAAGTGCCCCTTCTGCAACAGGAAGCTCCGCGCCACCGACTTCAACTGCCTGGTGAACCATGCTGAATCCATTGGCAGATGCGGCGCTAGAGTTGGAACGACGGTGAACGTGCATGCGTTCATGGCTGATACGTCCAATTTGCATCACTATTTTATATCATAATTTGCTGTTATTCATTGATATATTTCATATTGGGACACAATACTTATGTTATTTCATCTATTTTGCATGTTTCATCATTATTGGAGGATCGAACACCGGAGCCAGGATTCTGCTGGAAAAAGCACCGTCAGGATGCAATATTTCGGAAGATCAATTGTGGGAGGAAATTATACCAAAAATCCTATTTTCCAAGATGACGAAGGAAGCCAGAAGGAGGGTCCAGGAGGAGCCAGGGTGGGCCCACACCCTAGGGAGGCGCGGCCCAGGCCCCGGCCGCGCCGCCACGTGGTGTGAGGGGCCCACGACCCCTTTCGCCTCCTTTTCTTCGCGAAATCCTTCGTCCCGAAAACCTAAGCCAGAGGGGGTACCTAGCGAAGAGTTACAGCCGCCTCTGCGGGGCGGAGAACACCAGGGAGAAAAGAGCTCTCCGGCGGGCAGGAATCCGCCGGGGAAATTCCCTCCGGGAGGGGGAAATCGACGCCATCGTCACCGTCATCGAGCTGGACATCATCTCCATCACCATCATCATCATCTCCACCATCATCACCGCCATCTCCTCCGCAGCACCTCGTCACCGCCGTAGCAATTTGGGTTTGATCTTGATTGTTTGATAGGGGAAACTCTCCCGGTATCTATTCATACTTGTTGTTGATGCTATTGAGTGAAACCATTGAACCAAGTTCATGTTCAGATTGTTATTCATCATCATATCACCTCTGATCATGTTCCGTATGATGTCTCGTGAGTAGTTCGTTTAGTTCTTGAGGACATGGGTGAAGTCTAAATGTTAGTAGTGAACTATGGTTGAGTAATATTCAATGGTGTGATATTTAAGTTGTGGTGTTATTCTTCTAGTGGTGTCATGTGAACGTCGACTACATGACACTTCACCATTTATGGGCCTAGGGGAATGCATCTTGTATTCGTTTGCTAATTGCGGGGTTGCCGGAGTGACGAAACCTCGAACCCCGTTGGTATATCGATGCGAGGAGGGATCGCAGGATCTCGCAGTTTAAGGCCGTGGTTAGATTTATTCTTAATTACTTTCTTGTAGTTGCGGATGCTTGCAAGGGGTATAATCACAAGTATGTATTAGTCCTAGGAAGGGCGGTACATTAGCATAGGTTCACCCACACAACACTTATCACAACAATGAAGATTATTTAGCCGTATGTAGTGAAAGCATTAGACTAAAATCCCGTGTGTCCTCGAGAACGTTTGGTCATTATAAGTAAACAAACCGGCTTGTCCTTTGTGCTAAAAAGGATTGGGCCACTCGCTGCAATTATTTCTCTCGCATTTTACTTACTCGTATTTATTTCATCCGTTACATCAAAACCTCCCGAATACTTGTCCGTAAGCATTTACGGTGAAACCTTCATCGAAACCGCTTGTCAACACCTTCTCGCTCCTCGTTGGGATCGACATTCTTACTTATCGAAGATACTACGATACACCCCCTATACTTGTGGGTCATCAAGACTATTTTCCGGCGCCGTTGCCGGGAGTGAAGCGCTATTGGTAAGTGGGATTGGTAAGGAAAACCTTTACTCGTTGTGCTGATTTTATTTACTCGCTCTGCTATAAGTCATTATGGAGAGATCTTCTCTTCATTTTCTATTTGGGAAATCTACTACTACCGCAACGGTAGTGGATGAGGCGCTGAGTGAGGAAGTAATACCATATAAAATACCTACGAAAATTATTGAACATGTTATGGATAACCGCTATGAAGGGGATGGAACTGTCCATCCTGGTGATCATTTACTCGTTTTTGCATGAATTATGCGGGTTATTCAAATGTGCAGGTATTGCTATGGATGAAGTGAGGAAGAAATTATTCTCCTTATCGCTGTCCGGTAAGGCGGCGCATTGGTATAAATTCATTGGATAATGGGGATTCTCTTGAATGGAATGATATTGTGCCCCGGTTTTATTCTAAGTTCTATCCTCCAAGTGAAATTCATAAGGATCGGAATCGCATATATAATTTTTGGCCTCATGATGGAGAGAGTATTGCCCAAGCGTGGGGGAGATTGAAGTCTTTGATGCTCAAATGCCCCATTCATGAGCTTCCTGGTAATGTTATTATTGATAATTTCTATGCAAGACTTTCTTTTCAAGACAAGACCTTGCTGGATACTTCATGTTTGGATCATTTACACGCAACAAAGAAGAGTTTAAAAGGGACCTTCTTGATCGAATCCAAGAAAATATCGAAGGTTGGGAGAACGACAAAGATAGAGAATCGGGTATAATTTATGATTATAAATGCATTGAAGCTTTTATGGATACCGATAAATTTCGTAATATGAGTGCTACATATGGTCTTGATTCTCAAGTCGCTGTAAATCTTTATAAAGCTTTTGCCTCTCATTATGAATTGCCAAAGAAGAATTTTGATAAGTATCATGAACCGTATAAAGATAAAATTGATTCATCTATTAATAAGTGTGTTGTAATTGAAACTGCTGATCGCGTTATTCCCGAAGCTTATATTGAAAAAACTCCTTTTCCTGCTAAAATGAAAGAGTACTCTGTTATAAATAGTGCGGTTCATAAAAGTGAAAAGAAACCTGTAGAACCTGAAGAACAAATAAAAGTTGAACTCCGTTGTTGCAATAGTTAAAGATCTTGTGACTGAAAATGTGGAGGATGGTCATATTATTTTCTCGTGAAGATGCTTCTAATATTGTTTCACATCCTAATAAACCCAAACAAGCTAGTGTTCCTATGATGTCTGTTAAAATTGGTGATCATTGCTATTATGGATTATGTGATATTGGTGCAAGTGTTAGTGCTATTCCGTATGAGCTTTACACGGAGATTATGCACGAAATTGATTCTTGTGAACTTGAAGATATTGATGTGGTTATTCAGCTGGCTAATAGAGAAACTATTTCACCAATTGGTATTGTTCGAGATGTGGAAGTCTTATGCGGTAAGATTAAATATCCTCGCTGACTTTTTGGTACTAGGTTCTCACTGCTAGTGATTATTGTCCTATTATTTTTGGTAGACCTTTTCTAAATACTTGTGGAGCTATTATAGATTGCAAGAAAGAGAAAATTTTGACTAAATTTGCTGGTGAATCTTATGAGTTTAACTTCTCTAAATTTACTAAAACTCCTTATAAAGCTGATTTGCCTAGTAATGATTTTAAAATGGAGCAATGTGCATCTATTGTTCTTGTTCCTAACAATCCTTTGCAGCAACATTTGGAGGATAGCGAGAGTGAAATTTTTAGGAAAGAAAGAGATGAACTTGAGGAAATTTTTCTTCGCCAACCTATTCTCAAGCATGATTTACCGGTGGAAGATTTGGGTACAACACCGCCACCAAAGGAAGATCCTGTTTTTGATTTAAAGCCTTTACCGGATAATCTTAAATATGCTCATATTGATGATAAGAAAATATATCCTGTTATTATTAGTTCTAAGCTTTCAGAGTTTGAAGAAGAAAGGTTATTGGGAATATTGAAGAAACACCGAGGAGCTATTGGCTACACTCTTGATGATTTAAAGGGGATTTCTCCATCTATTTGCCAACATGCTATTAATATGGAAGATGATGCAAAACCTGTTGTTGAACCTCAGCGTCGTCTAATTCCGAAGATGAAGGAAGTGGTAAGGAATGAGGTATTACGACTTCTTGAAGCTGGTATTATATATCCTATTGCCGATAGTAAATGGGTTAGTCCTCGTGCATTGCGTTCCCAAGAAAGGAGGTATGACTCGTTGTGCCTAATGATAATGATGAGCTCATTCCTCAAAGAGTAGTTGTAGGGTATAGAATGTGCATTGATTTTCGAAAAGTTAATAAAGTTACTAAGAAAGATCATTACCCTTTACCATTTATTGATCAAATGCTAGAAAGGTTATCTAAAAATACTCATTTTTGTTTTCTTGATGGTTATTCGGGTTTTCACAAATTGCTCGTTAAAGCTAAAGATCAAGAGAAAACCACTTTTACTTGTCCCTATGGAACTTATGCTTATAGGCGTATGCCTTTTGGTTTATGTAATGCTCCTCGCTACTTTTCAAAGATGCATGTCTCGCTATTTTTCATGGCTTTTGTGAGAGTATTGTGGAAGTATTCATGGATGATTTTTCTGTCTATGGGAATTCATTTGATAGTTGCTTGCGAAATCTTGATAAAGTTTTGCAGAGATGTGAAGAAACTAACCTTGTTCTTAATTGGGAGAAATGCCACTTTATGGTTAATGAAGGAATTGTATTGGGACATAAAATTTCGAGAGAGGTATTGAAGTTGATAGAGCTAAAGTTGAAGCAATTGAGAAGATGCCCTATCCGAGGGATGTTAAAGGTATTCGTAGTGTTCTTGGTCATGCGGGGTTTTATAGGAGGTTTATTAAAGATTTCTCCAAGATTTCAAAGCCTCTTACTAATCTTCTTCAAAAAGATGTACCATTTGTTTTTGATGATGATTGTAAGGAAGCTTTTGAAACTCTTAAGAAAGCCTTAACAACTCGCTCCTATAGTTGAACCCCCGATCTGGAATTTACCATTTGAAATTATGTGTGATGCTAGTGATTTTGTCGTAGGCGCTGTTCTTGGACAGCGAATAGATAAAAAACTCGAATGTTATTCATTATGCTAGTAAAACCCTTGATGCTGCTCAAAGAAATTATGCTACAACTGAAAAAGAATTATTAGCCGTAGTCTTTGCTTGTGATAAATTCAGATCTTATATTGTTGATTCAAAAGTTACTATTCATACCGATCATGCTGCAATTAGATACCTTATGACAAAGAAAGATGCTAAGCCGAGGCTTATTAGATGGGTACTTCTTTTGCAAGAATTTGATTTACATATTGTAGATAGGAAAGGTGCCGATAATCCCGTTGCCGATAATTTGTCTAGATTGGAAAATATTGTTTATGATCCTGTTCTCGTTAATGATAGTTTTCCAAATGAACAATTGGCTGTAATAAAGGTGAGCTCGCGAGACAAGTCCTTGGTATGCTGATTATGCTAACTTTATTGTTTCCAAGTACTTGCCTCCAACCTTTTCAGCTCAAAGCAAAGGAGGAAATTCTTTTATGATTTGAGGCATTATTTCGGGATGACCCACACTTATATAAAGAAGGAGTGGATGGTATTATGCGAAGATGTGTCCCCGAATATGAACAACAAGAGATATTGAGTAAATGTCATGGTAGTGCTTATGGAGGACATCACGCCGGAGAAAGAACCGCGCAAAAGGTTTTGCAATCAGGTTTTTATTGGCCAACTCTCTTCAAGGATGCGAGAAAGTTTATTTTATCTTGTGATGAATGCCAAAGGGTTGGTAATATCTCCGGACGCAATGAAATGCCTATGAATTATACCCTTGTTATTGAACCATTTGATTGTTGGGGATTTGACTTCATGGGACCTTTTCCCTCTTCAAAAGGTAACACTCATATACTTGTTGCTCGTTGATTATGTTACTAAATGGGTGGAAGCCATACCTACAAAAAGTGCTCGATGGTGAGACCTCTTTAAAAATGTTTTTAGATATTATTTTTCCTAGATTTGGAGTACCTAGATATATTATGACTCGATGGGGGTTCTCATTTTATTCATGGAGGTTTTAGAAAAACTCTTGCTAAGTATGGTATTAATCATAGAATTGCTTCCGCTTATCATCCTCAAACTAGTGGTCAAGTAGAATTATCAAATAGAGAGATTAAATCTATCTTGCATAAAACCGTTAATAAATCTAGAAAGAATTGGGCTAGTAAATTGAAGGATGCACTATGGGCTTATAGAACTGCTTATAAAAACCCCATGGGAATGTCACCTTATAAAATGGTTTACGGAAAAGCTTGTCATTTACCTTTAGAGCTAGAACACAAAGCTTATAGGGCTGTCAGAGAATTAAATGAAGATCCTAAACTTGCCGGTGATAAGAGATTGCTACAATTAAGTTCTCTTGATGAATGGAGAAGTGAAGCTTATGAAAACGCTAAACTCTTTAAAGAAAAAGTTAAAAAATGGCATGATAAAAGGATCATCAAAAGAGAGTTTAATATTGGGGATAAAGTCCTACTGTATCGGTCTCGTCTCAGATTCTTTGCAGGGAAATTACTCTCGAAATGGGAAGGACCATATGTTGTCGAGGAGGTGTATCGCTCAGGAGCAATCAAGATTAGCTCTCTCCAGGGCGATGCCACGCAAGTGGTGAATGGACAAAGACTCAAGCATTATATCTCGGGTGATTCTTATAATGTTGATGTTGATATCATTCGAGTGGAAACACCGGAAGCTTTCATCAAAGGACAAATTGACAGTCCGCCAGAACTCGACTTTGAATAGGTAACAGTACTGGTAATGAAAGGTACGAAATTTACTTTCCGAACAATATTTTCGCTGTTTTTGGAAAATATGAGAAATTACGAGTTCGAAACGGAGTGGAAAGGACGCACGAGGGCGTGGCACCATAGGCCGGCGCGGCCTGACCTGGGCCCGCGCCGCCCTATGGTTTGGCCGCCTCGTCGCCCCTTTCCGACTCTGATTCGATCTGTTACTTTCCTTTTGTCGAGAAATTTTTTGCTATATAATTCCCCGGACCCCTGGAGGTCCGTATATCGTGTTTTCGACGTGTTTTGTTTCGAGCTGCTTCTGCCAGGATCTGTTTTCAATCTAGGAGCACCATGGCCTCCGACAACAAGGGCAAAGGGCCTTCGAAGGAAGAAGTGAAAAGGGTGTCGTCAAAGCAGGAGCAACAAGCTGTGGGGAGTAAGCAAGTCTTGGTGGGATCCGTTGATACTCGTCGTTCTTTCTCTCATAACTTGCGGGGACCCTTACCCCTTGCTCTCGGCCTCGACTCTTTCCCTGCTGCTGGAAGAAGCTCTACGGACTACCGATGAGTTTTGTGGTCAATACCGGGCTCTAAGAAGAGAAGTGGAGATACTCAGGGAGGAGAATCACCGACTCCGTAGAATGTTGGGATACTACTTGATGCCCGTCACAGGTTCGCCATCGCCGACTTCGGATAACAATGAATCTCTTCGAGACTTAGTGCAGATTTGCCAAGCTGAGAAGCTGAAGCTGAAGGAGATCTGTAAGAAGCGCATGAGGGATTCATCACCACCATCACCAAAGGAGTAATTCATCATCGGTATTGGCATCCCCTTGGTTTGTTCCAAGCTTGGGGGAATGCCGCGGTATCACATTATCACTATCTTTTACTTTTATTGTCAAGTAGTATCATATCATGAATAGGGAAGTTATCGTATAGGATGGGTTGCGTTTGGAAGTATCTCTCCTTTAGTTGTCTATGTATCCCTTGGTGTGAGTTATCGTTATGGAATATTAATGAGAAGTCTTATCATTTACATATTGCACACTTTATTTTAGTTTGCAATTTCTGCTATATGATTGATCTTGATTTTAGTATTGGTACCACTTTGGGAGCATTGAATAAATCTATTTGGTTTTGGCAAACTTAGCATTGGTCAATAGCAACAACACTTTGAGGTTTAAATAGAAAAGAGAAATACATGTAGATGTTTCATTGTCTTTCTTGTTAGCTCATAGCTCATTATTTTGAAGTTAAAATTGTTTGTGCTTACAAGGAAGATGCATGATTGTTTCTATCATATGTATATTTGTTTGTTTCCCTCGACTCTTATGCTTGCTAATTAACCTTGCTAGCCAAAGACCCGTACCGAGAGGGAATACTTCTCGTACATCCAAACCTCGAACCCAAACCTATGCCATCCGTGTCCACCATACCTACCTACTGCATGGTATTTTCTGCCATTCCAAGTAAATACTTCATGTGCTACCTTTGAACAATTCAAAACTTATTACTTCTTATTTGTGTCAATGTTTTATAGCTCATGAGGAAGTATGTGGTGTTTTATCTTTCAGTCTTGTTAGGCAGCCTCCACTAATGGACTAGTGGCTTCATCCACTTATCCTATAATTTTGCAATAAGAGCCGGCAACGGGGTTCCCGACCCCAATTAATTAACTTTCATTAATAATTCTCTTCACATGTTTTGCCCCGATTCATCGGTAAGCAACTTAATTTTGCAATAGACACTCCTCCATGGTATGAGATTGTTGGAAGGCACCCGAGGATTCGGTTAGCCATGGCTTGTGTAAGCAAAGGTTGGGAGGAGTGTCAACCCTTAAATAAACTAAAATACATGTGTAAACAAAAGAGAAGAGGGATGATCTACCTTGCCTGGTAGAGATAACGTCCTTCATGGGAGCCGCTCTTTGGAGGTTTGTTTGGCAAGGGGGTTAGAGTACCCGCTACCAGTCGTTGACAACAACAAACACCTCTCAAACTTTACTTTTACTCTCTTTATATGATTTCAAAACTGAAAAAGCTCTAGCACATGATTTAATCTCTCGCTCTCCTCTGCGAAGGGCCTGTCTTTTACTTTATGTTGAGTCAGTAAACCTATTTCTCTCCACCTCAAGCAAGCATTTGAGTAGTTGTGATCAAACCATTATATTGTGATTTGCTACATCATGTCTTTTATTCTTCCTTGTTTAGTACAAAGTTTTATCTGAATGAATATAGCTTTGCAAGTTATCAATGATTATGAAGAGACCATTATGATTGAGTATGCAAGATTACCATCAGCTGTTAATATGAGAGCACTGCTCAATAGATGAATATAATTTGTTAAATGTTCTCTGACCAAGAACAAAGTTTGCCATCACCAATTATTATTCCTTATGCACCTTTACTTGTGACTACCTTATACTTGTTTCAAGATTGGGTTATATGAAGAAGTTGTTTACTATAATGTCTTGTGAGAATGAATATGATGCTTCTTGTCCGTATTTTATTTATCGACTCTTCACTCCATAAACATGTGGACCTGTTTACAGAGTTCGGCTTCGCTTGGGGACAAGCGAAGTCTAAGCTTGGGGGAGTTGATACGTCCAATTTGCATCACTATTTTATATCATAATTTGTCGTTATTCATTGATATATTTCATATTGGGACACAATACTTATGTTATTTCATCTATTTTGCATGTTTCATCATTATTGGAGGATCGAACACCGGAGCCGGGATTCTCGCTGGAAAAAGCACCGTCGAGATGCAATATTTCGGAAGATCAACTCGTGGGAGGAAATTATACCAAAAATCCTATTTTTCAAGATGACGAAGGAAGCCGAAGGAGGGGCCAGGAGGAGCCAGGGGTGGGCCCACACCCTAGGGCGGCGCGGCCCAGGCCCTGGCCGCGCCGCCACGTGGTGTGAGGGGACCACGACCCCTTTCGCCTCCTTTTCTTCGCGAAATCCTTCGTCCCGAAAACCTAAGCCAGAGGGGGTACCTAGCGAAGAGTTACAGCCGCCTCTGCGGGGCGGAGAACACCAGGGAGAAAAGAGCTCTCCGGCGGGCGAGAATCCGCCGGGAAATCCCTCCGGGAGGGGAAATCGACGCCATCGTCACCGTCATCGAGCTGGACATCATCTCCATCACCATCATCATCATCTCCACCATCATCACCGCCATCTCCTCCGCAGCACCTCGTCACCGCCGTAGCAATTTGGGTTTGATCTTGATTGTTTGATAGGGGAAACTCTCCCGGTATCTATTCATACTTGTTGTTGATGCTATTGAGTGAAACCATTGAACCAAGTTCATGTTCAGATTGTTATTCATCATCATATCACCTCCGATCATGTTCCGTATGATGTCTCGTGAGTAGTTCGTTTAGTTCTTGAGGACATGGGTGAAGTCTAAATGTTAGTAGTGAACTATGGTTGAGTAATATTCAATGGTGTGATATTTAAGTTGTGGTGTTATTCTTCTAGTGGTGTCATGTGAACGTCGACTACATGACACTTCACCATTTATGGGCCTAGGGGAATGCATCTTGTATTCGTTTGCTAATTGCGGGGTTGCCGGAGTGACGAAACCCGAACCCCCGTTGGTATATCGATGCAGGAGGGATCGCGAGGATCTCGTAGTTTAAGGTCTGTGGTTAGATTTATTCTTAATTACTTTCTTGTAGTTGCGGATGCTTGCAAGGGGTATAATCACAAGTATGTATTAGTCCTAGGAAGGGCGGTACATTAGCATAGGTTCACCCACACAACACTTATCACAACAATGAAGATTATTTAGCCGTATGTAGTGAAAGCATTAGACTAAAATCCCGTGTGTCCTCGAGAACGTTTGGTCATTATAAGTAAACAAACCGGCTTGTCCTTTGTGCTAAAAAGGATTGGGCCACTCGCTGCAATTATTTCTCTCGCATTTTACTTACTCGTATTTATTTCATCTCGTTACATCAAAACCTCCCGAATACTTGTCCGTAAGCATTTACGAGTGAAACCTTCATCGAAACTGCTTGTCAACACCTTCTGCTCCTCGTTGGGATCGACATTCTTACTTATCGAAGATACTACGATACACCCCCTATACTTGTGGGTCATCAATGGCCAAACACAAAGCACTTGGGATTCACCTGCGCAACCTCCAGGCGAGTCACAGGCGCAACCTGGAGGCGTTGAACATGCCTACTGCACTCTCTGTATGTGACTGCTCTATCTGTAGAGCAGCTTAAATTCATGTAAATGTAGCTTATGTTGTAGGGTTCTATCGGTAGTACTCGTTGGATCCGTCGTGAATATATCTATGCTATGTTGGCTGCTTTGTATGCAGCTTATCCTATATTTTTTCCGGATTTGTGCCCTAGATTTCCTACCCGATTGGGTAAAAACGAAGGCATAAAGAAATGAATATCGTTAAAAAATAGAAGGAGAAGCTGCTCTAGATTTGCTACCAATTTGGGCTATCAAATATGAATGAGATCGAGCGAGAGAGAGAGGAAAAAGGTACATTGAAAACTGCTAATCTGGGCGAAAGAGACAGAAACCACTCGTGCCCACGTCCCGGACCCACACGGCTCCACACGCTACGGCTCAGGCCCGTCGATGGGCCAGTGCAAACTGGGCGACCGAACTGGGCCCCCGTCATACAACGCGTTTGGTGAAGGAGATTGGAAGCATCCCATCCGTCCAATTTAATCTCGCGGTCTCCGCTTCATCTGATCTACTTTCCTGGTAATTCAAAGCATCAATCACACGGTTCAGCTTGCAAAATTAATGGGGCGCATAGTTAATTGAGGGAATGCAACAAATCTTTCCGATCCTTGGCCACAACTTTCTTTTCTTGGTTTGCCGTAGGAAAGGAAAATCAGGGGAAAGAAAACAACCTTTTGCCATCTTCATTAGGAAAGGATAACTAATTAGGCCCAAGTTCTGTGGTTACATGCCGTGTGATTAGTTGACCTAAAAAAGTTCCCTAAAAAGGTGTCTGAAAAAACAAATCAAGGCATTAAATCATAATGAATATATGAATTAAATAGAAGACCTTTTCTTGCCTTCATATGTCACTCTGGGTAAATCAGGTACAATATTACATTCACAATTAAAAGGCTAATTGATCGTCCTTTCTAATCCTGCCGCAGATGACTCCCACTCACCGCGTCGAATCCGCCGTCGTCAAACCTGGAGTCACACTGTTATCGCGCCATGCCCATGGGAGCACACCGCCCTGTCGGACGCAAGCACACCTACGCCGCCCTGCATGCCGCCACTACAGCCCTGCCAATGCGACCACACCGACGCCATGTACGATTAGGCCGGAGCCCTGCCCCCTCGCTACCCACCCACCCACACCGCAAGTGCCCGTCCATTGGCGGATGTCCATCCCCTACTGCGCATCGTCGCTCGTCGCTTGCCCGTGATCACTCAAGCGTATCCTTCACGACGACAAGGTCCCGGAAACGTCATCGATGTTGTTGCCCTGGTCACAATCCTCGAGTCAGCATTTCAGTGTCCCACAGGTTTGATTTTTGCAATTTCATCGATTTGGTTTTAATTGATACATATATTGGTCGATATTGGAACACATGTCTCTTTGAAGTTTGTCTTCGTTTTGACCTTTCTTTTTCATCATCGATGTGGCTTCAATTTCAGAGTCGAAAAGATAGCCAATTCTGAGAACGAGTTCAAGCAAGATTAACGACCACTTGCGTGGGTAATGGTGATTCCCAACATTCTCATTTGTATGTGCTTGTTCATTCCAAACTATGATCGAACGTACACTTGCAGGCTACAAACTTTATTCGTGTTAATCCGGTTGAATCTTTGTATCCTCTCTGGGGCATTCAGCGTTTGGAGGGCCAGATGCAAACTGTGTTGAGTTAGATTTTTTAAACATTTTGAGCACTACATCTGGACCAACCCTAGGTGGTAGATTTCTGTGTCACAAACATTTTTATAACTCAATGGTTCTCTTTTCTCTAGATTGTAGCTGAATACTGCACATTAGCTAACTCCTAACATATATTTCAGGTCCACAAAAAGGCTAAATGTTGAGTGTAGATCAATGCACCTCACAACAGTGTTGCATTATTGTTGAATGCACGAAGTCTTGTTTTCTAAAATTAGAGACCAAAATCATTCACATAAGAGATATCCTGCCGTCTGTAGATCAGGATAGTGCACTGCATGATAATGGTAATCTTGTGCAGTCTTACTTCTTTGAATTCAATTTTTTAATTGAAAAGCGGAGCTATTTCTCCCCTAATAGACCTCTGTGACATTAACCTTTATATCTTGAATTCGAATTATACTGTGTAAATCCTTGAACAATATTGCCACCTTGGAGATTTCTGATTCTCGAATTCTATGAAGTGAAACTTCAATGTTTTTGTAATAGTATGTGGCTACCTTTCCTACATACATGGACATTTACGTGAATTGTATCTTTACACCTAAGACTGCAAAAATATTAAGGAATTGTGGCAACACATGGACATTCATGATAAGAGCTGGTTCCAAGATCATCTTGGTGGGCATGAAGGAAGAGGATCTAGAAAGATTGATGATTCCCATGATATTCCCAATCTTAGAAATTGGTGACATTTCAGTTGCTGCATCAACAATCACATGGTAAGATCATGATGTTTAATAGTAGCTTTGTTGTAGGCAATAGATGATCAATGATTGATAAGGTTTAAGATCCTTACTTACGATCAGTAACTTGAAGCAGAGTGGGCATATCCATTGGTGTATTAGTTGTCGACGAATTTCGTCTTTGGTTTGTCCAAAAAATATTTTTATTTTTCTGATTACTCAACATGTATACTCTAGAAGATTCAATTGAAATTATTGGTTCAGCCCAATAGCTTCATTGTAGTTTCGCATATGGATCTCCTTGTGTCTTGCATTTTTTCCGAGAACGTGAGGTGATTGTCACCGGGAGGAAGTAGATGCCAGGTCATAATGGTTACAACACGGTCATAATTCATATATTGTAATTAAGAATGCTTTGATTAATATATGAGATCTAACTTTGTTAGATCGTAGCAACGCACAAGCATTCAACTAGTGTATATACATTTCCCTGTGACTTTTAGCCCAGCAGGATTTCAACGTCCCTGGAAGCGGCCCATCTGCGTGTGCCTGTCGATCCGAGCGAGGCAGGCGCGACTGCGCTAGGCACGTCCCCGAGTAGCGTGTTTCTTCCTTCGGTCGTTCTACTCGTACCGATCCGCCGATCCGGGATGGATTCCGTTCGAGCCGGCTGATCCTCTTCTCTAAAATAATCTCTGATTGAAGTCAGATCGATCTCATCTGATTCCTGCCGCCAGCGCTTGTTCGTCGAGCAGTTTCGTGTGCCCCAACTGCCCAACTCCATCGATCAGCCGCAGCCCGTCCAAATCTCCCTTCAGGCTGCTTCACGGTTCTAGACTTTCAAACTTTCAAACACACTGAAAACAGATCAAGGTTTCAGACTGTCAGGTACGTACTGCTGCTGTGTAGTAGTGTAGTACCTTCTTCTATTAACTTATGTTGACAACTGTGAAGTTAAATCCATCTAGTATTCGAAAATTGAAATTATTTACATTAGTTTTTCATCCAGGATTAGCGACAATAGCTCTTGAAAATGATACCCTAGAGCTGATTAATTATGAAGATACGATTGAAGATTTTATTTCAAAAAATACTAGATGGATGATGCTATTTGGTAGAATATGAGGTCAGTTTAATACTTTAGTGGTATCCTTTATTAGAATTAATGTTTGGTATTTTGCATTTATATAATAGAGAGATAAAGTGTTGTTTTCCCGCAAAGAAATTTAGGGCCCTATTTTGCGTTTCGCACGGGGGCCCCGAATTCCTGGAGACGGCCCTGCTACGGCTCCACACGCTACGGCCCCACACGCTACGGCCACATAAACATGGTCTCGTCCTGTCTCACGCTGTCCCACGCGGTTCTTTCCTACCAGCCCCACACCACGTGGCCCCACAAACGACACGACCCCACTCGTCAGCACGGAACGGCCAACTTAACGGATTCCTTCCGTCCGAGCTCCTTCTGCGGGTTTCGGACAAGGTCTTGGGGAAAACTGAGGAAAAACTAAGGAGCTGGGAAAAACTGAGCACAACTAAGGACCCGAGGGCACGGAAATAGAAATCCCTATTTAGAATGCATCACACAACATTATAAAATGCCATACCCCCTACTTGATGTAGATAGAGGAGCTCCAGCCCTCCAAGCCCATCCTCCTACACCGCCACGCGAAGATCCATGATGGGAAGCTCTAGCGTCGGGCCGTCGGCGGCATCCTAAGCGCATGGCCGAGCTCCTCCGCATGATGCCGCGCGGGAGAAACGGTGGTGGAGGGAGGGGCAAGGAGCATAAGCCATCTTCCTGGTCGGCATCGACGACGATGCGAGTTTTAGGAGAGTCGTCATCACCACGACAACCCTCTTTATGGCCGCTAGGGATACGCTGTCACCGCCATCCACCGCCTCGACCCGACGCTTGGGCTCCACCGCCACCTATACTATTTGTTCATGAGGGGAATGGGTTGGTACTGGTCGGTTTAGATCTCCTTTGCGTTCAAGTGTTGATATTGGTTCAGTTCAAGGGCAAATTGGTCTAAGAAAAACAAAAGTAACATCAGGGAATAACAAAATGGATGGCAGTGCATATAAGGAATGAAATGAAGATGCAAAATATCAAATTAACAAGAACAAAATTCATGGCCCAAATAAGTATTTTTGATATTTTAAGTAGTGTCCCGATTAAGGAAATTTTTTTTTTCCAAAAAATAGGTTTGGCATGAAACTCGTATTGGACTGAAACTGCAAGGGCTTTTCCCTGAGGCCCGTAGCCCAGAACGGACTTGAATAAGCTTGCAGATATTTTCGGCCCAGATAACGTGGGAGTGGCACTGGCGGAGTGGCACGTCCTCCTCCGTTTAAACGGCGTCTTCAAATCCTGGAGAGAACCCTATCTACCTAATCCACCTCCCCGGCACTCCCCGCCTGACAACCACGGCCATGGCGTGCGCCTTATCCGCCTCCGCCGTCTCCCCGGCCGCCGCGCTCGTCGCGTCCCCGAAGCCCGCCGCGGCGCCGCAGTGCCTGTCCTTTCCCCGCGCCTTCTCCGGGGCCGCCGCCAGGTCCTCCCGCCTCGCCGCCGCCGGCTCCAGAACGGCCAGGCCCCGCAGCCTCGTCGCCCGCGCCGCCGAGGTTCGTCGCGCTCTGGTTCGGTATGCGGTTCGCGCTGGCGGTTGCTGCTGTGAGTTCGATTTTCATTTTTTTGGATGCGTGCTTTGTGCCCGCAGAACGACCTGCCGCTGGTGGGGAACAAGGCGCCGGACTTCGCCGCGGAGGCCGTGTTCGACCAGGAGTTCATCAATGTATGACCGTAACCAGCTGCATTTTTCACGCTCGTTCATCTGAACTTCGACTACTAGCCTGTGTAGGGCCCAGCAAAACTGTTGGCCTGCTGTATGTTTGGTCGGTGATGGAATGTTTCTGATGACGACGTCCTATTGCAATTATACAGGTCAAGCTGTCCGATTACATCGGCAAGAAGTACGTGATTCTGTTCTTCTACCCTCTGGACTTCACCTTCGTCTGCCCAACTGGTGCGCTAACCATCCTCGCGCTCCCTGATGGCAAACATTCATTTCGGTTTGGAGCTCTAAAATGTGTATATACATACAAACTTTGCAGAGATTACCGCTTTCAGCGACAGACACGAGGAGTTCGAGAAGATAAACACCGAAATTCTTGGCGTCTCAGTCGATAGTGTGGTATGCTCTGCGTGGCTTTCCTTGTAGTTACGATACATATACCGCTCACTGCATGTATGCGCTTGTTCAGACTTCGGAGAAGCAAACCCTCATTACATTCCATTGTACTACTATCTTGTTAGAATAACAGTATTACATTACATGCCTCTTTATCATCTACAAGACATGCAGTGAAACTATTTGTCTAACAAGAATTAAGTTATCATGAATTAAGTCCATCACCAGAAAATTGACCGTAAAGTGTTCTTCTGTTTGCGTCAATGGACATTGTGTTTCTTCTTGATGTGAAACTTAAATCTGGGCACGTTTGGATCATAAGAGCTAACATTGCAGTAGCACAATGTTGGAGGTTTGTTGTATTTCTTGGATGCAACTATGTGGCATCAGATTATGCCTAGTGTGAAAATAAAGTAGTGCTCTGTATGTATCATCAGAGAATGGAGCTAGAATCTTTTTGATTTCACATGTTAAATATGCTCATCAACTCCATTGAGAATGATGTAGGGCTAACATATTTATATTCTCCCACCCCTTCTGCCTAGAAAGTGCATTTTATCCTCAACCTATTAGCCTAACTTATATCCAGAAAACGAGTGACTCGTTTGCAGGCAGTATCTCTACTCTGTCTTCTTTCATTCTGCTTTTGCATTGAACATCTCACTTTATAGTCCTGTACTTATTATTAACTGTAATTATTCTACGAAATAAAACGTAACCATAAACCTATGCTTCATTGATGTCTCTTAATAAATTGATGCTTGAAATGCTGTGCTTGTAGTTTTCCCATCTTGCATGGGTGCAGACAGAGAGGAAATCTGGTGGGCTGGGTGATCTGAAGTACCCTCTGGTTTCTGATGTCACCAAGTCAATCTCAAAGTCTTTTGGTGTATTGATTGCTGATCAGGTATACTGCTATTTTGTTGACCACCTGTTCGTTACATATGACTTGGTCATTCTACTGGATATTTTACTTTTATTATGCATTTCCTTTTGTATTATTAAATTTCATGAGAGTTTTCAATATTATTCTACCAGGGAATTGCTCTGAGAGGATTATTCATCATTGACAAGGAGGGTGTGATTCAGCACTCGACTATTAACAACCTTGGTATTGGGCGTAGTGTGGACGAGACCTTGAGAACCCTTCAGGTAGAATAGCAAGAGAAAATTTTATCTTGCTTAACGTGCATTTTCATGACATTTTTTTCTTTCAATTTTGATAGGATATATGGCAATGTCTGTTTTGTTTACTCACTGTTTAATTAATATTGAGCTAGTATTCAACACAGCAAAGCTTTGCCCTACTAGGAGTAGAAAATGACATACAATTAATGCAACTTATAAAGTTTATTAGTAGAAAAGGACCCACAAGTGTGTATAATCTGATAATCATCTTTCTTGGTGACAGGCTCTGCAATACGTCCAAGAAAACCCAGATGAGGTTTGCCCGGCAGGATGGAAACCTGGGGAAAAGTCAATGAAGCCTGACCCTAAGGGCAGCAAGGAGTACTTCGCTGCTATCTAGACATGTCTGTTGCACTTGCAGTAAATTTTTGTCATGGCCGTTGCTCGGTTCCACATTGTTCTTGTGACCTGAGTTGTAGTTATCGTGCATACATTTGACTCTGTAATTTCTGCAATAAGGGTTTGTCTGCGTGTGGATTTTCCATGCTCCAATTTGGAAAGGAAATTCTATAACATTGAAGTGAAATCCTATTCCGTATTGGCCAATGTCTTTATTTGAAAATCGAAATCGATCATGGCCAGTTCAAGATATCTGTTTGGAGGTATTCTGTTAATCTTGGTGCTGTGAAGCTAACTGGAGTAATAAAATTCTTCAAATGTTTTTTTTTCGAAAAGGAGGTTGAGACTCCAGCCTCTGCATCCAAGAGATGCATACAGCCTTTATTTGCAAATTCTTTGAAATGTACATGTAATTGTTAGTATTTAGTCATACTTTCTGTCAATGAGCAGATCTTTGAAGTCCAGCCTCTGAGCCCAGCCCAGCATGCTCGATGGGATGGGTGCAAACATTTAGCCCAGATAACCTACTGTAAGTATAATCTGCCCCTCAATCTGCTTCCATTGCAAAGCCAAATGGTGATGAATCTTCTTGTTTCTTTTGTGTATACAATAGAGACATCTGGTTGGCTTTTACTTTTCAAGTAAGCTCTTGCTGATATGCAGTTGCTTCTTGTTTGCTGGGGCCTTGGGCAAAGAAGATTGGAAATGAACAAAATGGAGCTCCAAAAACAAAGTAGTGGATTGGAAGCAGTCTCTGTCGCTTTATCACAAATGCAAAACCATCTAATATCTGTTTGAGGTACTCTCTTCACCAACTTTTCATATATAAGAGCCTTTACGACAAGCACAATAATATGTGTCATGTTCTTGTTTCAAAATAAATCAAGTAATACTGTATACATTCCCTTGGGGGGAAAGGGCGATGGCAGTGCTACATATCTTATATAATCTTACTTATAGTTGTACTGGCAGAACCACAGGTGTCACTTTTTCCATCACCTCGGAGTGGTAGTATAGTGGCTCTGCTGCACCTTCTGCTCCCATTACCAGCGCGCCAGGGGTATTAAAATGCGGAAGCTTTCCTGCAGATAATGCCACTTATGCACTTTTTTAGCATCCACTCTAGCTCCACTTTAAAAAGCTGCCTGCAAGAACACAGTGCTTAGTGTTTGTTTAATTCCTGGGCGCACCACACTGTCCCTTTGCCATGAAAGATCTAAACAGCAGCCTAACTGCTGCTTCTATTAAGTAGCTAGATAAAGAAAAAGAAAAGAAAAAAGGATCAAAAGAAGGGCATGCAGTGATTAGGGTTTCTTTTCTGCTTTTGTCTTTGTGTTTTCCTTTACAGTATTTGCTCTTGTCGATCTCTGCTCGAGTCGTTTCTCAAACTGCGTATATACTTTTTTCCTTGGAGCGCTCCTTTTGGGGCAAATGGCTTTGTGATGATTAGGGGTTTGGTCTTTTGCTTCCCTTTTGGGTCATATGTGACCAAAGATTTCTTTGACTGTGACCACTACCTCAGATTAGTTTGAACAGATCATACAATGCTGCATGCATAGTTCTAGCTAGATAGCTCATCAATGGCAGAATCCTAGAAAGAAGGAGATTGCTTGCTCTCTTCAGGAGTGACATGGGACTATGGGAGTTTAGGAGAAGTAATTACCGTTAATTAGTCTTGTGAACTTCACAAACATGTATAGTTCTGATGGATCTGAATAGAAATTCAGAAGTGCATTGCAGTGATGAAATTTATACTAGGAGATTCATGAATGATGAATGAGGGAAAATCTTTTGGGCAGGCGGCGTAAGCAGGAAGTCATTTCTGATCCTTTGTTATGGACGGCTGATTACCCGATCCCTTTTTGCTGTTCGTATCCCCATAAAGAACATTGTTCTGGCACGACTTTTGATGCAAATGCACACAGTAATGACCGGTCAATGATGCTGTTAACCTGGCTTTGTTCATGCTTTGGCTTTTTTCCTGACAGTTAACTCTGCTCATAGTGATGTACTACTACTATTGCAAAATGTAAACCACTTAACCACTGCTTCGAAGCCTTGATATTAGCTCCTTGAACCTCAATATCGTTTTAGATTTGCACATCAATGCTAGAAATGCATCATCCTGCCGCTAGTATTTGCTAGATTTCACATGACAAGTAGTAGTAAGTTAACCAGTCTATATGTTTATTCTCTGCACCCTAGCTAGCCTATAGGCACATCCCGGCACTGAAACCTGAGAGCTGGCCTGTATCTGGTCACTGAATTCGTCAATTCCTGAGTCTAGTAATCCAGTCTTCTTTCAAGGGAGCAGGATTGCTGAAAAGCCCCAGCTTTGCTGAACACCATGTGGCTGTTTTGTGTGCTACTTTCTTGAGTCGTGTTTTATGTGCTACTGGCCTGCTGCTACTACTAGTAGTTTTTGTAACTGATGCCAATCGTCGCCATGCCATGCATATATACAGCATATGGGTGTAGAGCAGCACTTTATTCCTTATACTTTGAGTCTGGAGAGAAAGAGGCCGTACACAGTTCCCAAGTCTTTTAGGGCACAGAGATCTCTCACAGAAAAAGAAAACCAATTTAAACGGGCCCTCTCAAAAGATGAGAGGTCGCTGCAGGCCACATCAGATCGATCGTATCGATCACATAAAGCATCACATGTTGTATCGTCATCATTGCAACATCAGACACATTCCCTGTTCTTAATGCGATCAACTGTATCATTATACAAGCAGTGAGCAGGCCCAAAAGTGTGTATGTACTTCCTAAATGATAGATGTATGTGCTCATTACTTAAATTTGAGGCATCTTTTTTTTTTAAGTATTCTGTTTTGTTCGGTAGTTACATTTTTTCACGGACGGTAGTTACATTTGTTAGTCCTAAATGTCTTCTTTTAAGTACTCCCTCCGACTCATATTACTTGACACTAGTATGAGTGTTTGTAGAACTAAAATATGTCTAGATACATCTATATTAGTTGAAACTAATATGGATTGGAAAAAGTATTGTGTTTTGTTCCTCTAGAGGTGCCGCTTGTGTTTATATGCAATTATGTAACTGGAACGTTCTAAATAATTCCGTTTTAGAGCATACAAATTCATGTTAGTCCCTGTTCTACAGTCTGCAAGTTTAGCTCTATATCTTGAAAAAGAATACATTTTGTAGAAATTCCTCTAATGCTTGTTACTAATTGTTAGCAGTAGTTATCTATCAGATCACCTAAGTATTTTGTTATGTTTTGTCTTGCTCCAGTAAGGTTTTCTGGAGAGATGTTATATGGCGTGGCATGTATAGATGGCAAGGGAATAAATTCTTGCAGGTAGAGAGAAAGTTGTATGAAAGTACTAAATATAGCAACCTACCGTATGTATGGACTCTTTTCCGATTTGCCATTTTTATTGGCTGGTTGCACAAAAAGATTCCATGACCATGATGATTAGTCACAAACCCACAAACGTGTATATGTTATTCTTGGTTTTGTCTAAAACCTTAATTAGTGCCTGTTTGGTTCCAAGAATTTTCATAACGTCGAAATAGGGAAACATAGGAATAAAATGTCACACCCAACAGGAATTGAAAACACATGAGTTTTTAATACATGCTAGCTGTTTTGTTGCATTATAGAAAAACACAAGATATGTTCTGCATGATTGTGTTATTTCCATAGTTGTCATAGAAAGAAAGGAAATTTAGGTTGGGCCTTAGGGAAATTTTATTTGCATGATTGTATGTTTACCACATTTGTCACAGAAACAAGCGAAATTTCTGAGGTTGGATATAGGGTAATTTTTTTTTATGAATTGCATGCGAAGCAGTATACCATAGAATAATCTTCTATTGCTTGATAGTTTCACATACTACAAACCAAACAAGTTGAGGGTGTATGATTTTAAAAACACATGAATAGGAAGAACACAAGAATCTGAGAGGAACACATGTAGAAATAGATAAATTGAAAACAATTGCAATTTTGTAAACTTGGGTGTCCGGTTCAAATAAATGGAAAAAACATGAGGTCAAACTGAAGTCAAACCACACGGGAAAGTATAATTAAGATGTTACCGTGCCACTAGGGGCACGTACAATGATAGAGAAGACATCAAAAGAAGATGATAAATATAAGTGGTACAATGCCTAAAATGGTAGAGAGAAGACATGTCTTCGCTTATTAGTTCACGCCATCTATTAATTAATGCGGGTTAATTTAGTTTTAATAGAAAATTATGTTGGTAAGGGGAGATACGTGGTACAATGGAGAAAGTAAACTTCTCTTATTTTCTAAGTGATCGCCTTTGGTTAAGGGAAGGCAACCCTCTCTTTCCTTATTCTCTCTCCTCCAACTAAGCATAAATCTCCAAGTAAGCAAAAATTCAACGTGGCAACTGTAATAGCCATGCCCTAATTAATGACCTAAGTATTGTTATTTGCGTGTAGGAATTTGAAAAGCAAATACAAATGGATTGTACAATTGCTGTGTTTTTCCTTTGAAACCAAGTCAAATTATTATTTTTGTGTTTTTCTTTTGTTCTCTTCCTTGGAACATTGGAAAAGTTTCCTATGCATGTCTTATTCATCCACTTCTCCTTTGAACAAAAAAAGTCCCTCCATAGTTAAATTCTTATGAATCAAACGAACCCTTATATCACCATGTAGATGGATTCTTTGGGTGTAAGGCTTATACTATTAAGTAATAAAACGTCCTTTATCAAAAAAAGATGGATTCTTCGGGCTTAATTGTGTTGGCGAGGCAACTACTTGTGTGTGAGGAGAAAAGGGGCACGTCATGAAATGCTGATATTTGCATTGCATGTATCATGTTTCTCTCAGCTGAAAGCTTAATGTACTAGTAGTATTTTACAGCTGGGAGCTGGAGTATCTTTCACAAAGTTGATCTTTAAATTCTTCCTGATTGCACCCACTGAACCAATGAGCAATGCAGACCTGTCACTTGTCCAAATCCTTCTAGATCGGGTTATAAATCCCATGTTTGGCTGTTTGCTCACTTTGATGCAGTTATCCATAGAATTTAGCTCCCTGGTCATTCTTTAGAGGCAACTGTTGGTTTACAAAATTCCAGGCACAAGATACTGTGTACATCTCCATACGATCTCTGAGACACTGTTAGAGATAGAGAGAGAGAGAGAGAAAATGGAGAAAAGCTGAGGCGCCTTTGTGTATCTGCTTTGTCAGCACATGCATTCTACCTAGCCAACACCTTTTTCTTTCCCACCACAAAATCCACTTTGGACCCAAAAAAAAAAAAAAATAGAGCCCCCAAAGAGAAATGTAAAGAGAAATAAACATACGCAGCCCTCCCCAACAAGAAAGGCACAAATTCATACACCGAAATCCGTTCCTCATTCCTCTCAGTACCTCACCCTCTATCCAAGCTAGCAGCTACTACTACGAGTACTCAAAAAGATGAACACTCATTCACCAATATAAAGCAGCACCACATCAACCACTTGCTGCTGCAGTGACACCCTCTATATCTGCACATCACATTCCCTCTCTTTGTTCCTCACATCCGCTCTGATATAGATCAGCTCAAGCACGTACGTACTCTCTGCCGTTGCTAGCTGCATCGATCATCAGACCGGTCGGAGCTAGCTAGTCCTTAAAGGTGGTGGCGCGAGATGAGGGCTGGGGGGTGCACGGTGCAGCAGGCTCTCACGGCGGAGGCGGCGGGGGTTGTGAAGCAGGCAGTGAGCCTGGCACGGCGTAGGGGGAACGCGCAGGTGACGCCGCTGCACGTCGCGAGCGCGATGCTGGCGGCTCCGGCGGGGCTCCTGCGCGCGGCGTGCCTCCGGTCACACTCCCACCCGCTCCAGTGCAAGGCACTGGAGCTGTGCTTCAACGTGGCCCTCAACCGCCTTCCGGCTTCCGCGGCGGTCGCCTCCTCGCCGCTGCTCGGCGGCCACGGCCACCACCATTACTACCCGCCGTCGCTGTCCAACGCGCTCGTGGCGGCGTTCAAGCGTGCGCAGGCGCACCAGCGTCGCGGCTCCGTGGACAGCCAGCAGCAGCCGGTGCTGGCCGTCAAGATCGAGCTCGAGCAGCTCGTCGTCTCCATCCTCGACGACCCGAGCGTCAGCCGCGTCATGCGCGAGGCCGGCTTCTCCAGCACGCAGATCAAGGCCAACGTTGAGCAGACGGTGTGCAGCCCCACGACCACAGCGGCGACCGCCGATCCTCAGCAAAACCCTAACCCTAGCAGCACGGCCACCACGAGCAAGCATCATCAAGAGACCACCAAAGCCAAGCTCCCACTCGGCCAGGTGCGGGATGAGGACGTCGGCGCCGTTCTCCACTGCCTGGCCGCCCGGAGCAAGACGAGGGTGGTGGTCATCGCCGAGAGCACGGCCGCGGCGGAGGCCACGGTGCGCGCGGCCATGGACAAGGTCAAGAGAGGCGACGCCAAGCACGACGCGCTGCGGAGCGCGCAGGTGGTCAGCCTCCGCGTGTCGTCATTCCGTGACATGCCGAGGGAGGAGGCGGAGCGGCGGCTGGCGGAGCTGCGGTGCCTCGTCAAGAGCCGAGGGCACGTGCTGCTCGTCGTGGAGGACCTCAAGTGGGCGGCCGAGTTCTGGGCCAGGCACGTCCAGGGCGGAGGGAGGAGAGGCTACTACTGCCCCGTCGAGCACGTGGTCACCGATGTGCGCGCTCTGGCCGGCGGCGATCAAGGGCTGTGGCTCGTCGGGTTCGGGACCTACCAGACGTACATGAAGTGCAGGGCCGGGCAGCCGTCGCTGGAGAGCCTGTGGGGACTGCAGACGCTCACCGTCCCCGCCGGCAGCCTCGCGCTGAGCCTCACCTGCGCGTTCGACGACAGGTAAATCCTTATGTCCCGATCGGTGCCGATCTAAAGCTTTTTAGTTTTCCCAGGGCGCAGTATGTTGCTGTCACTTCAGGTGGACGGATCATCCTGAATTGAGACGTCTCTAGCTCTGACAATTCGTTGCTGAGCAAGTAGCCTAGCCTAGCCTCCCCAGTTGTCTTGTACCACAGCAGGCTTCATGCCCCGGCCTACAATGTGGCTTTCATGCTTTCTCTTGCCCTTTTCTCTTTGCCAAGCCTAGCTACCATGAGTGTGAGCGACTGACTGAAAGCTAGCACCTTTTATTTTGCGTGCTTTCAGGACAAAAGCTTTAGGGCCGGCCGTAGCTAGCTCTTCACATCCTTTGTTTCCCCAGCTAATCAATCTTAGCATCTCAAATCGGTTAGCTGATGATTCTGTGTGGACGACGTACATGTCGATCGATAGATGAGTGAGGTGACAGAGGAATCTTATTCCGTTTGTTCCATCTTTGTGCAGTGCACTAGTCAATCAGTCCATGAAAGCGAGCTCCGACACGGATGGGAATGGACCGGTGCCTCGCAGCTGGCCGCTTTTGGGCGGCGCCCAGCTGACCTCCAGATGCTGCGGCGATTGCTCCGTCGCCAGGACTGACACCAAAGCCGCATTGCCGCCCTCCTTCGTGTCCTCGTCGAGCATCCCATCCTGGCTCCAGCATTGCCGTCACCAGGTACTTCACCATACTCACTCGAGTGTTCAATCATACAGTATTAATATTCGATGCATGTTCCTATCTTTAGTTTGCACGGATGCTAATCTTCATCACTGAATGTTGTGTTAATTTGCGCCTGCAGGAGCCTACACATTTCATGGATCTTGGCAGGAATTGGAGCTCCATCTGCAGCAAACCATCTCAGAGGATGACGCTGCACTTCTCGGCGCCCGTGTCTCCGGCCTCCTCCATCTCCTCCTACGAACACGGCCACCAGCCTCGCCAATCATGGCTCCTCGCCGATATGGACGGCAAGCATCCATGGAAGCCCAAGAGCGAGGCCGGCGCCAAGGTGTCGTCGCACGACTCCGGTGCTTCCAATGGTTCGGTGGAGGTGGAGTGCCGATCAAGGTTCAAGGAGCTCAATGCGGAGAACCTTAAGCTTCTTTGCGCCGCACTTGAGAAGGAGGTGCCATGGCAGAAGGAGATCGTCCCCGAGATCGCGAGCACCGTTCTCCAGTGCCGGTCGGGGATAGCGAAGAGGCGTGACAAGTCGAGGTCGACGGATGCCAAGGAGGAGACATGGCTCTTTTTCCTCGGAGGCGACGCCGATGGCAAGGAGAAGGTCGCGAGAGAGCTGGCCAACCTTGTCTTCGGGTCCGTCAAGAACTTTGTGTCCATTAAACTCGGCGCCGCCTCCTCGCCGTCCGCGTCCTGCTCCGCCGAAGAGCACAGGAGCAAGCGGCCCCGGACATCGGCGGCGAGTGAGGGCGAGGCGTACCTCGAGCGGCTCTATGAGGCCATCTCCGAAAACCCTCACCGCGTCATTCTCATGGAGGACTTTGAGGAGGCCGACCAGTACTGCCAGGTCGGCATAAAGGAAGCCATCGACAGCGGGGTGATACGGACCCAAGCTGGCGACGAGGTCGGCGTGAGCGACACCATCGTTATCCTCTCCTGCGAGAGCTTCGACTCCAAGTCTAGAGCTTGCTCGCCGCCGGGCAAGCAGATGAAGCCGGAGATGGGGGAGATCAAGGAGGACCACACGACCGATCATGATCATAAAGAAGGTGGCGCCTCCTCGTCTTGCTTTGATTTGAACCTCAACATAGAGAGTGAGCATGCGGATGAGCCCAGCTCCGATGATGTCTGCCTGCTCACGGCGGTCGACAGGACGCTGTTTTTCAGAAGACAGGATGGTTTGTGATTGCGCACATGAAGGAACCCATGTGTTCGTCAGGGTGTTTCCGATAAAAGAAAACTCTAGATTAACTATATGTATGATTAGCTCTTCTTTCCTTTATTTCTTTGTGGTTTGGTTTTTGGGATACTAAGGCGTTTAAGGATTGGATCAATGGCGTATTAACTGGAGTTGCTGTAAATTTGTTATGGTGATATCACTGTATGTTCATCTACTCTACGGTTTGGATATTTGGAATTTCGGTATGTTTATCTAATTTTGATGCTTCTAGGGCGATACACCTGCGACTTCTGACAGCGTGGGGTGTCTTTCTCCCGTGTTCTTCCTCTATGACAACCACCATGCATGAACCTCAAGGATCACCATGCATAACAATATTTCACCTATGGCAACAAGAACACTTTATTAAAGTTCATCTTAGTTTTAAATTTAAATTTTCTAGGGATGTGGATGCTCTACGGAAGCTTAGGTGGTTGTAGAAGTACGAACGCGGATTTTCTGACACTACCGGTTCCTACCGGTCTCAATTTGACCGGTGGTGGCCTCGTGATTCGTGGTGATTTCTCTCCAATTTGTTGTCTATTTCACTGTGATATGGTATATCTATGATATTTATTAGATATAAAATAAATTGTAATGAAATATTGTTATTTCAACCACATTTGTTGTTTTTCATTTAAATTTTACCGTGAACAACCCCGGTTTATATAAAACATTCCGAGATTTTACTAAAGTTTTATTTAGAATCCAAAGATATGTCATATGAAGATGATACACACTAAATATAGCGAAGGGGTCTAGCACGAATCACGAGGATATGGACTGTGGATGGATACCCGGTAGGCACTGGCTCCGTTAGAAATGACTTCCCGGAAATACATAGATGCATTCTAATTTGTGAAAATTCTTAAACATCTTCATATTTGTTGTTGAAATCATTCCATGACAATTGACGAATGTAATGCACATAAGCTCTGCACAATTATTGTTTCAAACTCATCCCTGCAGAATCAAGAAATAAATAAGATGCCTTGTGATGGCGCGGTAGATGTGTAAACAAATTAGACCATGAGCAATTTCCCTCTTTGTACCGAGGAGTTTTGCTGGCCTACTTAATATTATGTGTAATCACGGATTCACGATCTCAATTAGTTTTGTTAATGTTTTAAAAACAATACTATACCGCGCATCTCTCTATAGTGGGTCGTCTCCTTTCGAACAAAAGTATCCGTCCAATTCCCCACCAGAAGATTATCACCAAAGCTTGATATGGTTGATATGACATCTATAGTACATGGATTTCTCCAGGCAGAAATGAGTGCAAAAAATTCAGCTGCTTTCCACCGAAAGTTTTAATAGAAGTTTTTTGATCATGTGGCATTTGTTAGGATTAATGTGGAATTTTGGATTGATTCACCTGACAACATCAATATTTTTCATGTTTGGTATCTTGCACCTTGATGATGTTCCATCTGACCTGGTCAATCTCACACACATCACGATGATGTTATATCACTGTCTGGTCTGATATGTTACCTAAGGACGAAAATCTAACTGATGCCCAACTGAAAGTCAGCTATACGTAGATTAGACAAATCAACTACTGTTACACATCAATTACTACTTACTTCGTATGTACAACCTCCATCCTCAAATAAGTGTATGTTAGGACATGTCTTAAATCAAAATTTACTTACTTTGATTAACTTTCTAGGAAAAAGTAGAAATATTTGTGACACTAAATTAATATGGCTAGATTCATCTTGATATGTACTTCAATTATATAGTAGTTTGATGTTACATATGTAGCTATTTTTTGTAAACATTTGGTCAAATTTTAAAAATGCTTGACATCCAAAAAATGAAAACATACACTTATTCATGGACGGAGGGAGTAACTTAAGAACATGTTTTATTTACCTAATTGTTTGTTCATTTGTGTCCACGCCTTTCCTAGTGTAGTGACCTTTTATTTCTTTAAAAAGAGCCATTTCCTCAGTCCCTACATCGATTGATGCAGGCAACCATTTCATCGCGAAGTTTATAGCCGATTATAAATGAATAAAACGGTTAAGCACAAGTTTCATTGCACGCAAAGTGTACTGTATACTGTACATTTATTTCTTGGATCCCTCATTAGCTAGTCATTACACTTGATGATGCTAGACACCAATGCATAGTACTAGCTCGATCAGTAGTACTCCCTCCATGGCTCCATCCCAAACTATGTTGCATATAAGTTTTGGTTAAAGTCAAACTTCATAAAATGTAATCATCTATATTAATAAAAATATAAATATATACAACATAATAATAATATTTTTAGAATTTATGAAATATATTTTTATATTATATGCATTTGATATGATAGATCTTTGTATTATTATCTATATTTTTGGTCAACGTTTGCACAGTTTAACTTGCACGAAAAGTTATGCACAACATAAAATGGGCAAGAGGGAGTATAGCATTCGTTATGACACAATACACTAAAAGATGTGTACAGTATTAATTACAGCTACATATGTAGCTCAAGTACTAGTTTGAGAGTGGTCAATGATGGCTTTGGGATCCAAGGATACCAGAGCTAACTATCACCCTTTAGATCTCTTTTACATGATAATTCGTGATATTCTACGTACATATAACGCCTACATGCATGGCAGGAAAATGTCTGGACAGCTAGCAACCCATACGTATCATGAGTTCATGACAATATGGTGTCTTTAACTCAACACCCTTCTCTTTTTCTCTTTTGTTCCTTCTTTTGGTGCATCTTTTGTAAGTAAAAATATACAAAAGGGCAAATACACTCAGTTGATCAGCATGGAACCTGGAGTGTGGACTGGTCAAGAAAAGATCCAGAGTACTGAAAGATATGGCTAGCCGGTTAGAAGAACAGGGATACCATACATGAGATCGTAGGTACCAAAACTAATGTCTTGTGTGTGGGTCAGGGAGAGATGATGAAGGAATGATAATCCCGAGGTAAGCCTCGATACCGCAAGACCGGCCATTACAGGATCTTGCCTACTTTCAGAAAAGGTACACCAGCAGGGCACCACCCTCACTAGCTTGATGTGTCTTGCTTTACATAGAGAGCTTTAATTCAAGCAGATCTTGCTGCTCTTGTCTAATTTGTGAGTGCATGGTGGTGGTGGTACAATGGTACATTGCTCATCTCTGTATAATGCCAACACATATCTACTAAAACATGTAGTGTGCTAATAGTCAAGTGGAGATTTCGATCGTACTTTTAATTAGGAACGAAAATCATATTTCTCAACTTCAAAAAATTCTGAAAGAAAATTCTGCAAGAAGGACTGCACCAACGCCGAAGTCTGCATGAGGTGCTGGCAGAAGGGGCACCCGGCCATGAAGTGCAAGCGCCCGCGTAGCCCTTCGTCGGAGGAGGAGTTGCGACAGCTCGCGCTCGCCAAGATGGCCCAGCGCAGGTCGACGGAGAGGGAGCGTCATGGTCACTAGGGCGGGACGGGCCTGAGGGCGTCGTTGCCTCCCCTTCCACCACCACCACCTCCCCAGTCACCGCCCCCACCACCGCCGTTTGTCGCTTCGAGGTTGCCTCCCATGGAGGCGTGGCCGCCGCTCGCGGTGGAGCCGTTGTTCGAGCCTGTTCGGGAGCCTGGCTTGGATGAGGAGGCCGGGCCGCCGCTTCTATGCGTGGTCAGGCGGACGGCCGCCATGTGCGACACGGAGCAGAGGCTCCAGCTTGCCATGGTGGCCACTATCGGAGGGAGGAGGCCGGCCGTGACCTGTGAGCAGGTGGCGGCGACGTTGCGTTGGCGCGGGGTGCCCGAGGGCACGGTTTCCGTTCATGCCTTTGCGCCAGAGGATTTCTTGGTTCTTTTTTTAGTCTAAGGAGTTGAGGAACCACATCGCTGCTATGTCGGCCGTGCTGGTCGCTGGCGCGCCGTTGTCTTTTCGTCCTTGGAACCGACAGGCGCAGGCGGCCATGGTGCCAATGACGCGCAAGGTCTCGCTTGTGCTGGAGGGGATTCCACCGCATGCGTGGGACACGATAGTGGTCGAAGAATTGCTTGGCAAGAGATGCGCGGTGGACGCGGTGGTGCCGGAGACGAAGGAGAGGAGGGATTTGTCCCTGTTCAAGCTTACTGCTTGGACATCGGACCTGGAGGCCATCCCGGTGGCGCGGATGCTGGCGGTCCCGGAGCCCGTCCCGGGGGGCGGAGTGCGCGCTGCTCTGGTGAGGACGGCGGTGGTCCGTGAAGCTGGTTCGGACACGGAGGAGATAAAGACTCTGCAGTATCGTGTGCTCGTTCATGTGGTACGGGTCGAGGAGGATGCGTCCGTTCAGTCGGTTCGGGGCCAGAACGTCAATGGACGTGGGCATGCAAGGCCGAGGGAGTTCGGAGAAGGCGGCAGCGACGGAAGCGGCAGGAGTGCTGGTGAAGGACCCCGTATGGTCTCGAGGAACCTTGCTTGGTGGCGCGGGGTCCCTGATCGTCGACGCGGCCCAGGAGGTGGTTCATCGATGTTGCGCGGAGTCGGCTCGACCAGGTCCGCGACGGCGCCGGCACCAGAGAAGAGGTGGACGCTGCAGGGAGTGAGCAGTCCCGCGCCTCTGACCATTCAAACGGCGGGGCTCAGTCAACAGGAGCAGCTGGCCGCGCCAGCGAAAGCCGCTTTTGCTGCAGCGACGGCTGACAAAGTTGGTTTGACCACTATGGAGGAACAGGGGGGAGGAAAGAGGTGAGTGCGGACAGAACGGTGCCAGCGATCGAGGTGCATGCAAACGAGTTGGTGGAGCGTGTGCCGTTGGAACAAGGGGACGTGGCATTTCCTGAGCCGCAGGAGAATGGAGCGGACCAGGTGGTGTGGGCAGACGCCGGAGATGTTGCCTGCAGCGGATCCCGAGGCGCTGGGGCCAATGGTGGTTCTGCATGCGGACAACGTGGGGCAGGGGAATATGAGTTCTCTGTCCTCGTCCTTTTCGACAGCGGGGTCTAGCTCTGGACCCTCTGACGTGGTTTTGGTGGAGGCTAGTGCATGCGCGAGAACGTAAGATTTTCGGGAGGTTGCCAAAGAGTACATCTTTGTGTCCATATCTGAAGGTTTGCACCAGTTCGGAGCTACATCGATCGGTTCGGAGCAGCTGCTGGATAGCGTACGACCGACCGAGTCGGGAAGCGAGGGTGGTTCGTGCCAAGCCAGCTCGAGCTACACTGGGCCCAATATCCAGATGCAATTGGTGCCCAGGGGCCTGGCCTGTCAGATGGAGAAGGAGGAGAGGAGATCAGAGGGTTTGGGCTTGGATCATTCCCAAGAGCCAGTGACGGTCGAGGCAGTACGCGACCAGGAGAGTTTGGAGTTGACAAGGATCAAGAGCTTCTGCTCTTCCATCCTCAAGAGCTTAGCGCCGCCATTACTGAATGAGTTCGAGAGGGCCACAGGTCTGAGGGCGGACGCGGAACCATTCACACTGAATAGAGTGACAAGAAGGTCGGTTGATGCGAGGGCCGGCACGCAGGTAAAAATGACGTTGGTAGCAGAGAGCACGTTGCTCAAGGCCTTGGGCTTTTTCCCGGAGAACCTCTCAGTTAGCGACGATGATCTGAGGCGTTTCAAGGAGTTCTTCGACTCGCCGATCCGGGATGCGCATCTTAGAGTTCTTGCGACCATATTTGGCAAGGAGCTACCCATGAGTTTCGAGAGGGAGGAGCACTGCATGAGGGCAGTACCAGCACTGATGCGCAAGGGTTGGAGGAGTTTAGCTAATTTCTTCATGGATTGTCCTTTTGAGATTCTATGCTTGAATGTTCGAGGTCTGAACGATCCAGCCAAGAGAGATGCGGTGCGTGAGTTCATAGCTAGTCTTAGAGTTAGCATCATATTCCTCCAGGAGACGAGGTTGAATGTAATCGATGATTTTATGGTAATGCAATGTCTGGGGCCATCGTTTGATGGTTATGTGTATGTGCCTGCGGTGGAGACGAGAGGAGGGATTCTCCTAGCTTGGAACAAGTCCATTGTTGATATTGAGCGTGTGAGTTTCGATTCCCATGCGGTTTCCGGGGAAGTCGTTCCCAGAGATAATAATAGATGGTGGATCACCACCGTCTACGGGCCGCAAACACATGAGAATAAGCTAGGTTTACTGCGTGAGCTAGCGGAGAGGAGGAGTCTCTGCCCGGGGCCGTGGTTGCTTCTTGGAGACTTTAACATGATCCTGTATGCGGAGGAGAAAAACAACGACCGTCTAGCTAGATTCATCATGTCGAGATTTAGGCAGTTTGTCCAAGAGCATGAGATCAAGGATCTCTACCTCCATGTCAGGCGGTTTACCCGGAGTAACGAGAGAGAGAGAGATGCCAACCCTTCCGCGCATTAACAGGGCTATCGCGTCAGTGGATTGGGATCTCATGCACCCAAACACGATTTTACAGGCATTGTCCTCATCGGTTTTGGATCATGCCCCGATACATCTTTTGTTGAGCGCGGCTTTTAGGCCAAAGAGAAGGTTCAAATTTGAGTCCTTTTGGCTAAATCTGGAGGGGTTTGAGGAAGCCCTGAGAGAGGCTTGGGCATGCGACCCTAGCATTGTGGACCCTTTCAGACGCCTGGATGCTTTGTTCCACAATGAGGCGGAATACTTCCAAGCGTGGAGAGAGAAAACAAGTTGGGAACATCAAGCTCAAGATTGCTATGGCAAACACCCTGATTCTAAGACTTGATGTGGGTCAAGAGTCGAGAACGCTCTCGCATGCGGAGGCGTGGCTCAGGAGAGTGCTAAAGCATGCGGTGCTAGGGATGGCATCCTGATGGCGTGTAAGACACACGTCCGTTGGGAACCCCAAGAGGAAGGTGTGATGTGTACAACGACAAGTTTTCCCTCAGTAAGAAACCAAGGTTATCGAACCAGTAGGAGTCAAGGAAGCACGTGAAGGTTGTTGGTGGCGGAGTGTAGTGCGACGCAACACCAGGGATTCCGGCGCCAACGTGGAACCTGCACAACACAATCAAAGTACTTTGCCCCAACGTAACAGTGAGGTTGTCAATCTCACCGGCTTGCTGTAAACAAAGGATTAGATGTATAGTGTGGAAGGTGATGTTTGTTTGCGAAGAACAGTAAAGAACAAGTATTGCAGTAGATTGTATTTCATATGTAAAGAATGGACCGGGGTCCACAGTTCACTAGTGGTGTCTCTCCCATAAGATAAATAGCATGTTGGGTGAACAAATTACAGTTGGGCACAATTGCATTAAGTATGGTGCGTAATTTAATCAACACAAATATCCTTAGACAAAGCATTGATGTTTTATCCCTAGTGGCAACAGCACATCCACAACCTTAGAACTTTCTGTCACTGTCCCGGATTCAATGGAGGCATGAACCCACTATCGAGCATAAATACTCCCTCTTGGAGTCACAAGTATCAACTTGGCCGAGCCTCTACTAGCAACGGAGAGCATGCAAGAACATAAACAACATATATGATAGGTTGATAATCAACTTGACATAGTATTCAATATTCATCGGATCCCAACAAACACAACATGTAGCATTACAAATAGATGATCTTGATCATGATAGGCAGCTCACAAGATCTAACATGATAGCACAATGAGGAGAAGACAACCATCTAGCTACTGCTATGGACCCATAGTCCAGGGGTGAACTACTCACACATCGATCCGGAGGCGATCATGGTGATGAAGAGACCTCCGGGAGATGATTCCCCTCTCCGGCAGGGTGCCGGAGGCGATCTCCTAAATCCCCCGAGATGGGATTGGCGGCGGCGGCGTCTCTGGAAGGTTTTCCGTATCGTGGCTCTCGGTACAGGGGTTTTCGCGACGAAGGCTTTAAGTAGGCAGAAGGGCGGAGTCGGAGGGCTGACGGGGGCCCCACACCATAGGGCGGCGCGGGGCCACCCTTGGCCGCGCCGGCCTATGGGGTCGGCGACCCGTCGCCCCACTTCGTTTCCCTTTCGGTCTTCTGGAATCTTCGTGGAAAAATAAGACCCTGGGCGTTGATTTCGTCCAATTCCGAGAATATTTCCTTTGTAGGATTTCTGAAACCAAAAACAGCGGAAAATAGCAACTGGCTCTTCGGCATCTCGTCAATAGGTTAGTGCCGGAAAATGCATAAAAATGACATAAAGTGTGTATAAAACATGTGAGTATCATCATAAAAGTAGCATGGAACATAAGAAATTATAGATACGTTTGAGACGTATCAAGCATCCCCAAGCTTAGTTCCTACTCGCCCTCGAGTAGGTAAATGATAACAAGGATAATTTCTGAAGTGACATGCTATCATAACCTTGATCAATACTATTGTAAAGCATATGAGATGAATGCAGCGATTCGAAGCAATGGTAAAGACAATGAGTAAACAACTGAATCATATTCAAAGACTTTTCATGAACAGTACTTTCAAGACAAGCATCAATAAGACTTGCATAAGAGTTACTCATAAAGCAATAAATTCTTAGTAGAAAGCTTTGAAGCAACACGTACAAAGGAAGATATAAGTTTCAGCAGTTGCTTTCAACTTCAACATGTTTATCTCATGGATAATTGTCAACACAAAGTAATATAGAAAGTGCAATAGGTAAACATGTAAGAATCAATGCACACAGTTCACACAAGTGTTTGCTTCTAAGATAGAAAGAAGTAGGTAAACTGACTCAACAATAAAGTAGAAGATAGACCCTTCGCAGAGGGAAGCATGGATTACTATTTTTGTGCTAGAGCTTTTCATTTTGAAAACATAGAAACAATTTTGTCAACGGTAGTAATAAAGCATATGTGTTATGTATAAGATATCCTATAAATTGCAAGCCTCATGCATAGATTACCAATAGTGCTCGCACCTTGTCCTAATTAGCTTGAATTAACATGGATTATCATTGCATAACATATGTTTCAACCAAGTGTCACAAAGGGGTACCTCTATGCCACCTGTACAAAGGTCTAAGGAGAAAGTTCGCATTGGATTTCTCGCTTTTGATTATTCTCAACTTAGACATCCATACCGGGACAACATATAGACAACAGATAATGGACTCCTCTTTAATGCATAAGCATTCAACAACAGATAATATTCTCATAAGAGATTGAGGATTAATTGTCCAAACTGAAACTTCCACCATGGATCATGGCTTTAGTTAGCGGCCCAATGTTCTTCTCTAACAATATGCATACTCAAACCATTTGATCATGAAAATCGCCCTTACTTCAGACAAGACGAACATGCATAGCAACTCACATGATATTCAACAAAGGTAATAGTTGATGGCGTCCCCGAAACATGGTTACCGCTCAACAAGCAACTTATTAAGAAATAAGATACATAAGTACATATTCTTCACCACAATAGTTTTTAAGGCTATTTTACCATGAGCTATATATTGCAAAGACAAAGGATAGAATTTTTAAAGATAGCACTCAAGTAATTTACTTTGGAATGGTAGAGAAATACCATGTAGTAGGTAGGTATGGTGGACACAAATAGCATAGTTTTTGGCTCAAGGATTTGGTTGCACGAGAAGAATTTCTCTCAATACAAGGCTAGGCTAGCAAGGTTATTTGAAGCAAACTCAAGTATAAAACGGTACAGCAAAGCTTCACATATGAACATATTGCAAGCATTATAAGACTTTACATCGTCTCCTTGTTGTTCAAACACCTTAACCAGAAAATATCTAGACTCTAGAGAAACTAATCATGCAAACCAAATTTTAACAAGCTCTATGTAGTTCTTCATTAATGGGTGCAAAGTACATGATGCAAGAGCTTAAACATGATCTATATGAGCACAACAATTGCCAAGTATCAAATTATTCAAGACATTATACCAATTTACCACATGCAGCATTTTCTGTTTCCAACCATATAACAATAAACGAAGCAGTTTCAACCTTCGCCATGAACATTAAGAATAAAGCTAAGAACATATGTGTTCATACGAAACAGCGGAGCGTGTCTCTCTCCCAAACAAGGAATGCTAGGATCCGATTTTATTCAAACAAAAACAAAAACAAAATCAAACAGACGCTCCAAGTAAAGCACATAAGATGTGACGGAATAAAAATATAGTTTCACTAGAGGTGACCTGATAAGTTGTCGATAAAGAAGGGATGCCTTGGGCATCCCCAAGCTTAGATGCTTGAGTCTTCTTAAAATATGCAGGGATGAACCACGGGGGCATCCCCAAGCTTAGACTTTTCACTCTTCTTGATCATATTGTATCATCCTCCTCTCTTGACCCTTGAAAACTTCCTCCGCACCAAACTCAAAACAAACTCATTAGAGGGTTAGTGCATAATTGAAAATTCATATATTCAGAGGTGAAATAATCATTCTTAACACTTCTGGACATTGCACAAAGCTACTGAAAGTTAATGGAACAAAGAAATCCATCAAACGTAGCAAAACAGGCAATGCGAAATAAAAGGCAGAATCTGTCAAAAAAGAACAGTCCGTAAAGACGAATTTTTCAGGGGAACTTAACTTGCTCAGATGAAAATGCTCAAATTGAATGAAAGTTGCGTACATATCTGAGGATCACGCACGTAAATTGGCAGATTTTTCTAAATTTCCTACAGAAGGGGCTGCTCAATTTCGTGACAGTAAGAAATCTGTTTCTGCGCAGTAATCCAAATCTAGTATTGACTTTACTATCAAAGACTTTACTTGGCACAACAATGCAATAAAATAAAGATAAGGAGAGGTTGCTACAGTAGTAACAACTTCCAAGACTCAAATATAAAACAAAGTGCAGAAGTAAAATAATGGGTTGTCTCCCATAAGCGCTTTTCTTTAACGCCTTTCAGCTAGGCGCAGAAAGTGTGAATCAAGTGACATCAAGAGATGAAGCATCAACATCATAATTTGTTCTAATAATAGAATCATAAGGTAACTTCATTTTCTTTCTAGGGAAGTGTTCCATATCTTTCTTGAGTGGAAATTGATATTTAATATTACCTTCGTTCATATCAATGGTAGCACCAACAGTTCGAAGAAAAGGTCTTCCCAATATAATGGGACAAGATGCATTGCATTCAATATCGAAGACAACAAAATCAACGGGGACAAGGTTATTGTTAACCATAATGCGAACATTATCAATCCTCCCCAAAGGTTTCTTTATAGCATTATCAGCAAGATTAACATCCAAATAACAATTTTTCAATGGTGGCAAGTCAAGCATATCATAGATTTTCTTAGGCATAACGAAATACTTGCACCAAGATCACATAAAGCATTACAATCAAAATCATTGACCCTCATCTTAATGATGGGATCCCAACCATCTTCTAACTTCCTAGGAATAGAAGTTTCAAGTTTTAGTTTCTCTTCTCTAGCTTTTATGAGAGCATTTGTAATATGTTTTGTAAAGGCCAAATTTATAGCACTAGCATTGGGACTTTTAGCAAGTTTTTGTAAGAACTTTATAACTTCAGAGATATGACAATCATCAAAATCTAAACCATTATGATCTACAGCAATGGGATCATTGTCCCCAATATTTTGAAAAATTTCAGCAGTTTTATCACAAACATTTTCAGCAGTTTTAGCAGTTTCAAGCAATTTTGCACGCTTTGCACTAGGTGTAGAAACATTGCCAACACCAATTATTTTACCATTGATAGTAGGAGGTGTAGAAACATGTGAAGCATTAACATTACTAGTGGTGGTAATAGTCCAAACTTTAGCTACATTATTCTCTTTAGCTAGTTTCTCGTTTTCTTCTCTTTCCCACCTAGCATGCAATTCAGCCATCAATCTAATATTTTCATTAATTCGAACTTGGATGGCGTTTGTTGTAGTAACAATTTTATTATCATTAGGCATAACTTTCAATTTTAAAAGATCAACATCAGAGGCAAGACTATCAACCTTAGAAGCAAGAATATCAATTTTACCAAGCTTTTCCTCAACAGATTTGTTAAAAGCAGTTTGTGTACTAATAAATTCTTTAAGCATGGCTTCAAGACCAGGGGGTACACTCCTATTATTTTTGTAAGAATTCCCATAAGAATTACCATAACCATTACCGTTATTAGAAGGATATGGCCTATAGTTGTTACCAGAATTATTCCTATAAGCGTTGTTGTTGAAATTATTACTTTTAATGAAGTTCACATCAACATGTTCTTCTTGGGCAACCAATGAAGCTAAAGGAACATTATTATGATCAACATTAGATCTACCATTCACAAGCATAGACATAATAGCATCAATCTTATCACTCAAGGAGGAGGTTTCTTCAACAGAATTTACCTTCTTACCTTGTGGAGCTCTTTCAGTGTGCCATTCAGAGTAATTTATCATCATATCATCAAGAAGCTTTGTTGCCGCCCCCAAAGTAATGAACATAAAGGTACCTCCAGCAGCTGAATCCAATAGGTTCCGCAAAGAAAAATTCAGTCCTGCATAAAAGGTTTGGATGATCATCCAAGTAGTTAGTCCATGGGTAGGGCAATTCTTCACCACAGATTTCATTCTCTCCCATGCTTTAGCAACATGTTCATTATCTAATTGCTTAAAATTCATTATGCTACTTCTCAAAGATATAATTTTAGCGGGAGGATAATATCTACCAATAAAAGCATCATTACATTTAGTCCATGAATCAATACTATTCTTAGGCAAAGATAGCAACCAATCTTTAGCTCTTCCTCTTAAGGAGAAAGGAAACAGTTTTAGTTTTATAATGTCACCATCTACATCCTTATACTTTTGCATTTCACAAAGTTCAACAAAATTATTAAGATGGGCAGCAACATCATCAGAACTAACACCAGAAAATTGCTCTCTCATAACAAGATTTAGTAAAGCAGGTTTAATTTCAAAGAATTCTGCATGTAGTAGCGAGTGGAGCAATAGGTGTGCATAAGAAATCATTATTATTTGTGCTAGTGAAGTCACACAACTTAGTATTCTCAACAGTACCCATTTTAGCAGTAGTAAATAAGGCAAACTAAATAAAGTAAATGCAAGTAACTAATTTTTTTGTGTTTTTAATATAGAGAACAAGAAAGTAAATAAAGTAAATCTAGCAACTAATTTTTTTGTATTTTTGATATAGAGAGCAAACAAAGCAGTAAATAAAATAAAGTAAAGCAATACAAAAACAAAGTAAAGAGATTGGATGTGGGAGACTCCCCTTGCAGCGTGTCTTGATCTCCCCGGCAACGGCGCCAGAAAACTGTCTTGATGGCGTGTAAGACACACGTCCGTTGGGAACCCCAAGAGGAAGGTGTGATGTGTACAGCGACAAGTTTTCCCTCAGTAAGAAACCAAGGTTATCGAACCAGTAGGAGCCAGGGAAGCACATGAAGGTTGTTGGTGGCGGAGTGTAGTACGGCGCAACACCAGGGATTCCGGCGCCAACGTGGAACCTTCACAACACAATCAAAGTACTTTGCCCCAACGTAACAGTGAGGTTGTCAATCTCACCGGCTTGCTGTAAACAAAGAATTAGATGTATAGTGTGGAAGGTGATGTTTGTTTGCGAAGAACAGTAAAGAACAAGTATTGCGATGAGATTGTATTTCGGATGTAAAGAATGGACCGGGGTCCACAGTTCACTAGTGGTGTCTCTCCCATAAGATAAATAGCATGTTGGGTGAACAAATTACAGTTGGGCAATTGACAAATAAAGAAGGCATAACAATGCACATACATATATCACGATGAGTACTATGAGATTTAATCGGGGCATTACGACAAAGTACATAGACCGCTATCCGACATGCATCTATGCCTAAAAAGTCCACCTTCAGGTTATCATCCGAACCCCTTCCAGTATTAAGTTGCAAACAACAGACAATTGCATTAAGTATGGTGCGTAATGTAATCAACATAAATATCCTTAGGCAAAGCATTGATGTTTTATCCCTAGTGGCAACAACACATCCACAACCTTAGAACTTTCGTCACTTGTTCCGCATTCAATGGAGGCATGAACCCACTATCGAGCATAAATACTCCCTCTTGGAGTCACAAGTATCAACTTGGCCGAGCCTCTACTAGCAACGGAGAGCATACAAGAACATAAACAACATATATGATAGATTGATAATCAACTTGACATAGTATTCAATATTCATCGGATCCCAACAAACACAACATGTAGCATTACAAATAGATGATCTTGATCATGATAGGCAGCTCACAAGATCTAACATGATAGCACAATGAGGAGAACACAACCATCTAGCTACTGCTATGGACCCATAGTCCAGGGGTGAACTACTCACACATCGATCCGGAGGCGATCATGGTGATGAAGAGACCTCCGGGAAATGATTCCCCTCTTCGGCAGGGTGCTGGAGGCGATCTCCTAAATCCCCCGAGATGGGATTGGCGGCGGCGGCGTCTCTGGAAGGTTTTCCGTATCATGGCTCTCGGTACTGGGGTTTTCGCGACGAAGGCTTTAAGTAGGCGGAAGGGCGGAGTCGGAGGGCTGACGGGGGCCCCACACCATAGGGCGGCGCGGGGCCACCCTTGGCCGCGCCGGCCTATGGGGTCGGGGACCCGTCGCCCCACTTCGTTTCCCTTTCGGTCTTCTGGAATCTTCGTGGAAAAATAAGACCCTGGGCGTTGATTTCGTCCAATTCCGAGAATATTTCCTTTGTAGGATTTACGAAACCAAAAACAGCAGAAAACAGCAATCGGCTCTTCGACATCTCGTTAATAGGTTAGTGCCGGAAAATGCATAAAAATGACATAAAGTGTGTATAAAACATGTGAGTATCATCATAAAAGTAGCATGGAACATAAGAAATTATAGATACGTTTGGGACGTATCACATCCCTTGAGCACACCCTTGCTAGGCAAAGGTTGAGAATAAGATGGCTCCAAGAGGGGGATGCAAACACCAAGCTATTTCACGCGGTGGCAAATGGGAGGATAACAAAGAACTATATTGCCACGGTGTGAGTGGGAGAGGAGATGGTGACCATGCAAGAGCGAAAGAACGAGGTGTTCACCGAGGCGTATGAGAGGCTGATAGGAAGCATCCAAAATAGAGAGCACACCGCAAACCTTGAGGCTTTAAACGTCCCTGTCACGGACCCGAGAGAGCTCGATTCTATGTTCACCGATGAGGAAGTTTGGAACACGATACGTGAGATGCCGAGTGACAGGGCGCCAGGGCCGGATGGGTTCACCGGAGCCTTCTACTAGAGAGTGTGGCCAATCGTAAAGCATGATATTCTTGTTGGCCTCGTGAAACTTGGTGTGGGAGATGGCGGAGGCTTTGCCGGGCTGAATAGAGCGCTTATTACCTTGATCCCTAAGAATCCTAAGGCTATTGAGACAAAGGACTTTAGGCCCATAAGCCTTGTACATAGCTTTGCGAAACTTTTCTCGAAGATCATTGCGAACCGCCTTTGCCCGAGACTTGGAGAGATTGTGAGTATGAACCAATCGGCGTTCATTAAACACCGGAGCTTACACGATAATTTCATGCTAATGAGGCAAGTGGCCAGGAAGATTAACATGAGGAGGCGGACCGAAGTGCTTGTTAAAGCTTGACATAGCGCATGCTTTCGACTCCATTTCTTGGAGTTTCTTGTTTGAGGTGCTTGAGGAGAATGGGTTTTGGCGAGAGGTTTTTGAAGTGCGTAGAGCTGCTGCTCTATACGACAAACACGAGGGTGATGGTCAACGGAGTGCCGAGACATCGCATTTATCATGGTCGTGGTCTGAGACAGGGAGACTGTCAACACCCGGATTTTTAATTCCAGGTGCCTATTATGCCATACATCGCAATTCCAGGAATATTGTTTTTTCGAGACATAATAGATTGATATCACAGAACATCATTCATTACAAACCATAATAGTCTTACAACAAAGGATCTCAGGATCCAAGACTTACAACAAACGTTGATCTAAGGATCAATTACAAAACACACGACGGAAGAAACGTAGTAGCGGTCCATCTGTTCCACAGGCAACGCTTGACGTCAGGAAGTAGTCCTAGTTATCATAGACGTCCTGCTGTTCATCCTCCTGGTACTGGTTCTCCTCTTTATAGTCTGGCCATTTGAATAGCCAGGGACAAAGCCTTGAGTACTTTTAAAGTACTCGCAAACTATCACTAATAAAAGTACTAGTAGCTCTAATCATGGTTTCTAAGCTTCTAGGTTTATTTGCACAAAGCCAGTTTTATTTCCTAAACACTTTAATAGTCAAAGACTCTTTATTTGCCAAAAATTACTCAAGTGGGAACCTTAGTGTCATTCCCACAACTCCTGTTGTGGTCAAGTCAAAGTCACCATTCAAGTTCAAGTCACAAGTGTCACATTTTGAAAATTTCTGATGACAGAACAGTATGGCCTTTCCAACTGTCCATGACCGCGGACGCGACTATTCGAATAGTTTTACACTCTGCAGAGGTCACACACTTTTGCCACAATAATTGCAATAATCCGTCAGGGGTAACTGGCCCTGATTTATCACACTCAGTGTGCGGACTACCAATCATAACCCTTCAATTACATACCCTAGTACATGCACCTACCCCAATGAGTTTGGCCTCCCAGCCATGGCAAACCGCCATCATGGGAACTGCAAAGGGCTTGGGTCGGACATTCATGTCATTTCACGTCATTTCACTTTTCACGAAGGCAGCCTCGGCATAACCCCTATGACGCTTGTTCAGAGGGAACCCGTACTAACATACATAAGTTTCCAGTTAAGCCCTACCCAGATTCAGGTATTGTGGGGGTACTTAAAAATTGGAAAGGTATCGCATCCGAACCCAACCATCAATTTTTGTCAAAGAGTCACCTTGTTCACCAAAAGTCATATTCACCTTCAAAACTTTCAATAGAATGACTCATCATTCCAAGGTTTTCAAAAATCATTTGACTCAAGTGTTCCCATCTAGAGTGATCAAGATTTTATCCTTAGCACTAGCAACTAGTCATGAGGGGTGCTAACTAAATTTTAGCTAGGCTAAGTGTGATGCTCTTGTAGTATTCTATCTCTAGACCAATATCAACTATAAGAAAAGCGTTGGTAAACAAAGTAAATGATTGCAAGGTAAAAACTTGAGCTTGGATAAATCCTTAAACAAAAGAATATTGCAAGGGTGGCTTGCTCTAGTAGAGCTTGCTCATAGTAATATCTTGTATTGGTAATAGCTTTCCTTGAGTGGTGTAGTGATCAAAGTGTTCCTCCTCTTCTTCGTAGAAGACTTCTTCCTCCTCATAGCCTTTGGTACTAGCGTCTATAAACGGATACGAGGTAACAATCACCAAACAATACTTAAGGAGACTATTTAGCCATAATGGATCACACAAGATGATCAATCATCATCACAACCATCACTCAACATAACACTAGGGTTTTCTTATTTAAAGTTGGGAGAAATAATTTCCCCTCATTGAACTTTACTAAGGTTTAATCTCCTCAAATAATATAATATGAACTCATGGGGACCAAAGTCACCACTTCATATTTATTCATTTGAGAAAGTGATTTAAATGAGATACTTTATCTCATACAATTTAAATAATACTTTGGAAAAGATTTAATATTCTCAAGTAATAACATATGGGGTCATGAAGACTAATGTCATCACCTCACATTGAATTACTTAGAAAAGTGATTTAAATGAGTTGCTACATCTCATAGAATTTAAATACTATTTTTTAAATACTTTAAATGAGCTAGAAATGGCTACATAGCCATTTATTTGAATCTAGCCCATGATCATAGGAAACAACTATGCCATATTTTTGCATAATCAATTAGAGTTTTTGAAATGTGAATTATGAGAATTGGAATCTCCTCAAAATTCATTTTGGTTGATTTTTAATAAATGTTTGAATTTTGAAAAGGCACTGCCTTGTTAATTTTGTTGCAAGTGTTCCGCAAAAAATTGAGTTTGAGACCGAGTGGGGTTGGTTAGATAAAGTCATAGGCTCTCCATAGAATTTTGAGTCAACATATTTGGTTCGGTAGATTTTGTTTTATTGAATTTTGAATCAAGCAGCAGTATTGAAATTTGATTTAAACACTTAAACAAAATTCAAATCATTGGGCTCTGGCGGGAAACGTTAATGGGCCAAAGAGAGAGAGAGAAAAGCAGGCCGGCCCAGCAGTGCGTCTCGCACACGTGGGCCGCCTGACAGAGGGTCCCACGCATCAGCGTCACTTAAACACCGAAACGGTATGCACTGACGAGGATCGTCAGATTAGATCAGGATCTGACGACCGAAGCTCGTCATCATCGACGGCGAGCTCAAACCCTGGCTGCGGCGAGGAGGGTCGACGGAGGCTTACCGGAGGTCCAGCGAGGGTCGGCGAGGCGGGCGATTGGCGTGGAAGACGACGGCGAGGAGAATGAGGGTCGGGGGAGAGGTTGAGGAAGACGGGAGCGTCGCCTCCGTCCAGCTACTGCCGGGGCGGTCTCCGGTGAAATTGGGGTGGCTCCGGCGACAATGTGAACGAGTGAGGGTGATAGGGTGCTCAAGGAGGAGAGGGGAGTCGCGTGGTGTGAAGAATGGAGGCCGGGGCGTCCTCGTTTTATAGGCTCGACGAGGAGCGGCGGGGCACGGGCAGTTGGGTGGTGGTGACGGTGCTACAGAGGGGGAGGAGCATGGGCGAGGGAAGGGGATGGCTCACGGCATCACTGCGTTCATCATGGTGGCCGCGGAACAGAGGGGAAGGACTGGGGTGGTTGGGCGACGTTGGCGTCCGTGCGGTACTGCGGCGGAAGTCGTCGACGGTGGCGTCGGCTGCAGGGCAGGGGAGCGAGAGAGGAGGTGTCTGGCGGCTAGCCGGTGTCGTGGCGATGCTGCGGCGAGCGCTGAAGGCGAGGTGATCGCGGAGTCAACGGGGCACCGTGGCGCTCTGGCGCGCTCTGCGTCGCGATCATGCCGATCCTGGCGTCATTGGGCGTCGTGGGCGTGTACTGGCCTCGTCTGTGTGCTTCTCTCCTTGGCCAACGGCTGGCACAAGCGTGTCCAGGGGAGTGAGGTCAACCTATTTGACATGGTGATGTGAGCCAGGGAAGAGAGGAGAGGAGTTGGCATGGTAGAGTGGCATGAGCATGACATGGGCTTGGTATTGGTCATGTGTGGCCTTGGAACAGTGAAGCAAGGACATGGTGAGGTAGAGGAGAGGTGCGGGGATACTGTGGATGACCAAAGCATCCAAGTGCATGCTAAAATCCACTAGGTTTTAGTGTGTGTCAATTTTGCCAAATAGTGCACACAAGGTGTTTGATGAAATGGCCGAATGGAATTTGAATTTGAATTTGGCCAAACTCTTTTATGGGTGTGAGTCAAATAATGTTTGGCACCTAGTGCTGGTGTTGGTTTGCAAAATGGAAAGGTTTGGTGAAAAATCAAATTTGGGTTGATCTTAAATCTGATTCAAAGTTGCAACTTTGCATGCCATTTATAAGAATTTGAAAATACTTCTGCAAGGTTGGAAAGCTCCAAAGTGATCACCTTGATGTTCTCTTGGATGAGGTGCAAAGAAGTGGGGAAGTTTAGTATAGAAAAGAATAACTACAAGGGCTCAAAGTGGGTATCATGTTAAAAATGCCACATATGACCATTATCACATGTGACTAGGTTTTTCATTTTATTTTCTTTTGTTTTGATTTTCTTTGACCATAAGGCGTTGTTTTGGGTTCATTTAGGGTTAGGTTGAGTTTGGTCATGGTTTCAAACCAATTAATCAAAGTGAAAAGGGCATAGGCCAAGATTTGCAAATATGGCTATTTGCTCATATGTGCCTCTCTTTTATTTTCTTTTCTTTTCTTGGTTTCTCTTTGGTTGTGGAAATGGGTAGGGTTTAGGGTTTGGAAACATGTCCAACACTTCAAACAAATAATCATGGCAAAAATCACCATACATGCATGAGCACTATGCACATAAGGTAAAGCAATTCAAAAAAAAAATTTGTTGGCTCCAAATTTTGGGAAAGGGAAATTGAGTTTTCTTTGTTTTGAAATTTGGGATGTTACAGAGACCCCACATCACCCATGTTGTTTGTGGCGGTCATGGAGACCCTGTCCGTGATGGTTATTAAGGCGGTGGAGGCGGGATTATTTGAGAATTTGGCTTCCATATCTCCCATACAAAGGATATCGGTATATGCGGATGATGTTGGCCTGTTTCTCAAGCCGGAGGATAGGAAGTTATGGGTTGTGAAACATATTTTGAGTCTCTTCGGAGAGGCCTCGGGGCTGCATGTAAACTTTGGAAAGACTACGACCACGTTGATTCGAGGAACACAAGCGGAGGAAGAGAGGACTGCGCGGATCCTGGGCTATGAGCTGGCGGCCTTTCCGATCCGATAACTGGGGCTCCAGCTTGCACTTCGCCCCCTCACTAGGGCGGAGTGGCAGCCGCTACTGGACCAGGTCATCAAGTGTGTAGCGGCATGTCAAAGAGGGCTCGTTCAGAGAGAAGGGAGGTTGGTTCTGATAAACTTAGTGGTGGCGGCTAGAGCGATACACCAAATGGTGGTTGCGGAGGCTCCAGTATGGCTGCTGGAGAAGATAAACAAATGGATGAGAGCGTTCTTCTGGGACGGTAAGGATGAAGTCCGAGGTGGACAGTGTTTAGTGGCATGGAGGAGCATTTGCAAGCCAAAGGAGTTTGGGGGGTTGGGACTAAAGGATCTGAGACTGCATGGCCTTGCCCTTAGAGTGAGATGGCATTGGTTGAGACACACGGATCAGGAGAGGCCATGGCAAGGCCTACTGGGGTTGAATGACCCTGAAGCCAACGGAGTGTTCCAAAGCCTAGCACACTTGTTTTGGAGGGATCGATGGATTAGTGGATACACAGTGGAGGAGTTGGCACCGGAGGTGTTCGCCATGGTCCCTACAAGGAGAAAGAACACCCGCCGAGTGGCGGAGGCATTGCGGGATGACAAATGGATAGACGACATACAAGGAGAGATGAGCTGTGGAGCTTTGGATGCAATGCATGAGGCTCGTGGGAGGCAGTGGAAACGGTGGAGATAGACGTCTCGAGTCCTGACCGCATTTACTGGAAAGGTGCGGAATCGGGCACCTACACGGCAAGGGGCACATATAAGATGCTCTGTCTTGGAAGCGTCAGATGAGGTATGAGTAAGCCGGTGTGGGGTTCCTTCTCACCCATGAAATGCAAGATGTTTGCATGGCTGGCTATGAAGTACCGGCTATGGACCTCGGATAGAAGGGCGAGACATGGGCTCCAGGATCGCCCAGATGCGTGTTATACATGCCTGCAAGAGGAGGATAATGTGGATCATATCCTGGTTCTGTGCCCCTATGCGAGACAGGTGTGGTGCAGGGTGTTGCACAGTGCGGATCTACGGATCGCAGACCCAGGGTTCGTTGGAAACTTGCAGCATTGATGGACGGAGGCCCGCAAGCGTGTGAGGAGAATCGATAGGAAGCGCTTTGACTCCGTGGTCATATGCACGGCATGGACGATCTGGAAGCAGATGAATGCGAGGGCCTCCGACAACGTGAGGGAGCAGAAATCGGTGGACCAAATGGTGGTTGAGATCAGAGAGGAGTTCCACCTCTGGGAGAGGGCCAAGAGAGGAGGGATGCTAGGCGAGTAGGCCTAGGCGGACGGGGGTGGTGTGTGTGTTTCAGCACTGTTGTGCTTTCTTGTACATTGCTATGTTTTTTTTTCTTGTATAAAGATAAGGCACGTTTTGCGTATTCTCTCGAAAAAAAGATGTAGCCGATAACACAAACGTGCCAATTATCAATTGGAAGTAATGTGTATTATTAGGCTGCAAAAAATAAACAAAACTTTAAATCTTTACTTATTATCAATTTAGAGCAATGTTTAAAATTCTCACGACTCAAACCATTGAAAATTAGGGTAACAATGTTAATTGGAAGAATATGAGTAAACTTTATCATATTTGAACGTCGACGATGAAAACATGTGTTGACTAATCAAGATCGGTTGCATATAACTGAGATCATTTTAGTGGGAAATTACATGAAATCACATGGAGCTCCCTCACTCTGTAGTTCCAAACATACAAATTTTCTGGAAGAATTTATAATAACAAAAGGAAGCTAAACCTAGTAGGATGAATATCTGTTTTAAATAATGTAGTGTCTATATCGAATACAACCAGTTTGAAGAGTATACATAATTTTGAGAACAAAAACGTTGTCAATATCTAAATGACAAAAAAAAGACTTGTACAGAATGAAAAGAAGAACAAAATGGAGTTTTAGTTATCACAGACTCGTTTGGGTTCCTGTTCAACAAATACAGAAAAAATGATGCAATCCTTCAAATAAATTAGGCAAAATAAATGAGAGAGAGAGACCATCGGACATGTATATGAGGTAGCTGCGTTTTAGTTGTTGGTACACAAAACTGAAACTGCTGAATACAAAGAAAGGGATCAGTATTGTGGTATTGCCGTACTTAATAAGAATGATACAAAGGCATTTATCCAAGATAACTGGTCCAAAAAAATCTCCTGTGATTATGTTGCATAATATTAGATACATTTCTCAATAATATTTTAACAACCACAAATAAGCATACATTAGCCATGGTAGAGTACAATGTGTAAAGTCTATACGCTGAAGCATGTATGTATAAGAGGAATTGGATGGCAGTTACTACCTTTATATTACATCAGAATATAGTGATGTAAATGGAAAAGATGCCATCGCTCAGCGATATCAGTAAACACTACTTGTAGGTAGTAGCTTTTGGATATGAAAAACTATGGAATTAAAAGTTTGATCTATATAGAAATCAGGGAAAGAAAAATAATAATAAATTAGAGGGTGCCAGATTGGTAGATCCCTTCAGATTTTGAAGAAATCATCATACTGCAGAAATAGATTCATGCAGTTATTGAAAATACCATGCAACACCCCGACAATCAAGCATATACTGTATGTATGTATCCAACACAAAACTAAATCTGGACCAGCAAATAATAATTAGCTGAAGACACGATCGAAATATATTAAGGCCATTCAAATATTCAAATATCCATTGTAAATATGCGACAAACCTTGACGACGTATATAGATGATATCTCTTTTGCTAACAAACGTGATTCCGTAGCCGCCGCAGCGCCTCCATGGCGGGCTGTCATCAACCAGCCAACCACTACCTCTGTGATGATTCCTAGACCGTTCACCGACTGAATGGTTTGGTAGAAGATTTAATTCTTCTGGCCTGCATCTGGAATTCGATGAACAGGTTTAGGATGGTTTTCAAAGGAGGGACATACAGAACAACAAAAAAAACTGGATGTCATGCATGAGGATCATTGCAAGGCCAGATCATCCTCGTGGATGTTTGGATAGAGCTCGCAGTGCATGATGGCAAGGCTGTTTGAGGCATTGTGGATGAACGCTAATACTTGGGGTGTGCTGAGTGTTGATAGTGAGCCTATTGGGTTGGGGTATTTGAAGGAAAAAATGACTGCTTGTCTACCTCCACAACCATTACTTGCTTTCTTCAGTTTCAAGAGCATTTATGGGATTTTAAACAAACTTTTCATGCTTATACGTGCAGGGTGGAAGTAGATGGGTGAAAGGAAATAAATGGAAGATAAATGTGAAGGGAGATGTGTGGCCGCAGCTGATGGTTCTTGCTATATGTTTTTGTCTTCTCATATTTTTTTCTTTTTCATTAGGTGGCTGATTTGCTTAGGTGGCATGCTAGGATTGCTCAAGGATGATTGATGAGGTGGATAGGCTGCATGTGAAGAGAAATATGATCACCTATTAAGAATAGAAAGATTATTTCTAGGTCCTGCTGCTGAGAAGCGATGGTCAACTCGCGATGAAAAAAGTCATCAGTGAAGAAGGAAGGTAAATACTGTACATAAATGAAGTCTGATTTTACTTGTTACAAGCATGTTATATTACAAGCTTTAGTGTGACCGTGTGAGAATATATCAAGTTTCTAAAATTGGCGTATATGATATAGTTGTAGGCAATTCAAAGGAAACTAGATCATGCAAAATCATTTTTATTTGATGAAATAGTACATGTGATTTTAGGAAGAAAAAAACTCTATTTGTTCTATGTTTATGAGTAGTCTAGCTTGGATCCACTTCAGCCAAAATATTTTATATCAAGATATGGCAAGTTTACTTGTAACTACCACTTGATCCTAAATGAATAATTAATAGCGCACTTCATGTAGTACATCCCTCTTAAATTGTAAGAATATGATATGTCAAATCTTTGCTTATTTTAGCATTAGATCCTTTGATAAACCTCAAATATTTACCAGTAAGTGTGTGTGAACGTGAAGTAAATAAACATGCCGACTACTAGACAACAACATGCTATTGTTGTTTCTACTATGAGGTTATCTTAAAATTATGCAGCCTCTTTCGCTCTGTTGTCATAGAAGTACACATATATGGGGAGTGATGTTTTGGCACATGGGTGCGTATGCTCCCTTTATTTTGAAATACATGTTAGACATATTTTAAAATGTCAAAAAAATTGAAACAAAAATTTAGCACGTACATCTTCATGTGATACACGCTCACAAAGTCGTTTCATGAAAAATCGACATGTCATATGGCGTGTGTAAAAAAGGCAAAGTTCGGTGCTGAAACAAAGACTTGTCACAAGATAAATTTTCTCTTTTTCGCTTAGACTACAAAAAATATCATTTTTTCGTGAAACTTGACGAATACACATATATTATGGAGATGTACGTGTAAATTTTTTGTCAAAATTTTTTAACACTTGGAAATATGTTTTTATGGTAGAGGGATCATACGCACCCGGGAGCCGAATTGAGTTTCTATGTGGTTAAAAAGTAGCGTTTAAATTTCCAATTCTTACAAGTTACACACTTGTTCTGTAGCGTATCAAGCTTTCAACACCATCTATACACTTTAGAATCCATATTGCTTTGGACATGCCTACAATTAATAGAAACATTAGCATCTCCCTTAATCCATCTAAATAGCTGCTTTGAGATGCATTCATTCTGTTGTTACTACGTACTTCCCTTTGTCGTTTATAAAAAATTCAGCTTTGTGTTGCATATAACACTTTCAATATGTATGCTTACAGTGTTGTCAAACGTTCGCATACCCATAGCTATAATATTTGTGTTGCTACAACCTCAACCAATTTTTTGTCCTTCTTGAACTAGTCACATTGGGTGTCTAAGGGAAGAGCTCTAGATTTGGCACATGTTTCCATACTAATATTTTTGTTAAGATGCAGATGAATGTATAATAATGGAACAACAAACAGTAGAAGGAAAAGCTTATAATACTCATCTCGCTAGATTTCTTGTACCAGTAGATCTTATCCTCTCCTAGATATGTGACTCGGATTTTCATGGATTCTACTACTCTCTGTCATTCATATTACTTGTCGCTAATATGGATATATCTAGAACTAAAATGTGTCTAGATACATCAACGTTAACAATGGTTAATATGAATCAGAGGTAGTATTTTTTTTTGAAGAAGTCCTTATTGATTATTAACCATTTTCAGCTCATTTAGTTACCAAACTATTGAGCGTGTGATATGCACTAGACGCACACACATCATTCGACCTGAATCTTCCGTTGGTTAGGCCTACACTTGTCTGAGGTTGCTTCTGTATATTCTGCGGTTAGTTGTGTCGTCATAGTCGTTCGCCCCCTCACTGCCCTATAAGTTTGACCTCATGCTGAATATCCCTTCAAAATTACAGCGGAATTGAGAGCAAGGGAGAGACAGTGTTATTATAATTAGTGAGAGTAGACGCAGGTTATGTGAGTGGTCCTTCCACTTGATGATAGGAATAAAGGCAAAATTTAAGTAGAAAAAACAGTATTGTTGTACTCATATTTAAGTTTTTTATTGTGTTTTTTGGACATTATCATACCTGAAGTTTTGTTGTGTTGTCACATTAACGAGAAGTACTATTCTTGGGTTAATCATGTTCAGACGTTTGACTTGTTTTTCGGCGTGACTATAAGGGTTATTAGCTATCATAATTTAAATTGATTTTAGACAAACTGTTCAAGAATGTCCGTTCTATATGCAAATTATTTCCAGACAAAACTAATGCCTTCAATACTAGGCCAAGATGTGTCATATTTTCATTATATGTTTCCTACAATGTTGATTATCTCCTAAGGTTTCCAAAGACGAGTAATGCCTTTTAACTACAGCCAGTTTACTCTAATAGAAAAGTTTGGCCCCAACGAAAATAATCAGCCTGTGTATAACTAAGTATTGTACTGTATCACTATATATTTTCTCTTGACCTTAGTAGAATGTGAGCACCCCGAGATGAAGGCTAGACAAATCCAGATCTTCGGCTGGCATAAGCCTAACCTAAACCTCTAAAGCGTACAGTGAGAGAATCGGTAACACAACAGTGACTCTACGACTGAAAGCAAATATATTACAACTCTTAACAGAGTTAAGTTCAAAATTATTACACGTAGAGGTTACTAACCAACATTACAACAAGTAACGGAAAGCAAATTGTGTTATTCTAAATAACAAGACAACAAAGAGCCTAAAAGGTCATAACATAAGGTGATGTCCCAGCCCTTAAGTCTCGAGGCTGCTGCCTAGAAACTCCAAAATACTCGTCGATGTCAACGAAGAAACCACCATCCATCCGAGCATCTTGGTCTGCAGAAATGTAACAAACTTTTAGCAAAGCGGGTATGCGAGGCTTTCTGTAGAGCTTGTTTTGCACAAAGCTGGTTTTTCTTTATAAACAAGAGAGATGAGAAGCTCGACTACTCACAATCCTTTGGAAAGGGATAAGAGAACGATAACTCTAGCTCTATATATCATCATGTTGAAATCCACCGAATCTTAATCATCAACTAAACCTATCAACTAGGAGCACCCCCTCGATACCATGAGTAGGGATCCTTATACACACTGTTGCCAAGTTTTACGTTTAGATTTAAGCTATCTATGATCACTAAATCCATCACCAAGTCGTCATAACCGTGGACACAACTTTTCGAAAAGATTTAACCCTACAGGTATGTACAACTTTACCCACACAGCCGACCAACTCTTAATGTCAGATCATTAGCATATTTTCTTGGTGTGCCGGCAGAGGGTGATCGACCAAAATCTTTCCCTTGCTTCTCCTAATACATGAGCCACTCCAATAGGGTAGCTCCATCATCGTAGACATTCTCTGAGGCGGACCTGATTGATGTGCGGTAGGGATCCAGTTTAGTGCCTCCGACACCCTTGACGTCGGCTACATCCTGTATGTTGCACCTTTGAAAACCTTTTCCACATTTTCTTCATGTAGATGGAAAGTGGAGCTCGCAAACTATGTGACTCATGAATAGGATATGCAAGTTCGGGCCAAGGGGTTCCCATGGGATTGATAACCCACAAGTATAGGGGATCGCAACAGTCTTCGAGGGAAGTAAAACCCAAATTTATTGATTCGACACAAGGGGAGGTAAAGAATACTTATAAGCCTTAACAACTGAGTTGTCAATTCAGTTGCACCTGGAAAAGCACTAGTAACAAGGGTGATGTGAAAGCAGCAGTAATATGGGAGCAATAGTAAAAGTAACACAAAGCAATGAATGAGTAGTATGAGAGCAATGGCACCGGAAAATAGTTGATACTACTTCCAATGACATGTAGAACGAGTATATGATGATGAGAGATGGACCGGGGTTCCCAGCTATCTACACTAGTGGTAACTCTCCAATAACAAGTGTTGGGTGAACAAATTACGGTTGGGCAATTGATAGGATTGAAATAACATTAAGACAGAACATCAAGATTATTAATCATGTAGGCATGTTTTCCATATATAGTCATACGTGCTCGCAATGAGAAACTTGTACAACATCTTTTTGTCCTACCAGCCGGTGGCAGCCGGGCCTCTAGGGAATCTACTGGAAATTAAGGTACTCCTTTTAATAGAGCACCGGAGCAGAGCATTAACACTCCGTGAAAACATGTGATCCTCATATCTAAGCATTCCCCTCCAGTTGTCCTAATTTCTGTCACTTTGGGGCCTTTGGTTCCGGACATAGACATATGCATACAACTTGTAGATACAATCTAAGCAATAAGTATAGAGCTTAAATCTAAGATCATGCCACTCGGGCCCTAGTGACAAGCATTAAACAAAACAAGATTGCAGCAACAATAACTTCATAAACTTTGTAGATAGACTAATCATAATGTAACAATCCATCGGATCCCGACACACACAACACCGATTACATCAGATGAATCTCAATCATGTAAGGCAGCTCATGAGATCATTGTATTGAAGTACATGGGGGAGAGTGTACCAACTAGCTACAGCTAGAACCCGTAGTCCATGGGGGAACTACTCACGGAGCATGATGGAGGCGGTGGCGTCGATGGAGATGGCTTTCGGGGGCACTTCCCCGCCCGGCGGGTGCCGGAACGGAGACTTCTGTCCCCCGAGATGAAGTTTCGCGACGGTGGCGGCGCCCCTGGAGTCTTTCTGGAGTTTCGTCAATTGGTATCGCGTTTTTAGGTCTCCAGGGCTTAAATAGGCGAAGAGTCGGAGTCGGAGGGGCCACGGGGCCTCCTCACACTAGGGCGGCGTGCCCCCCCTTGGGCCGCGCCGACCACACGTGTGGGGCCCCCAGGGCTCCCCTCTGGTCCCCCTTTGACTTTCCGGAAGGTTCCGGGAAAAATAAGATGTTGGGTCTTCGTTTCGTCGAATTTCGAGAATATTGCCCGAACAGCCTTTCCGGAACCAAAAACAACGAAACAACAGAATCGGCCCTTCGGCATCTCGTTAATAGGTTAGTTCCGGAAAATGCATGAAAACATTATAAAGTGCAAGCAAAACATGTAAGTATTGTCATAAAACAAGCATGGAACATCGAAATTATAGGTACGTTGGAAACGTATCGGGGACCCATGTGGTTGTACGCTCAATCTTGGTTCGGAAGACGAGAACTCAGGTCCTAGTATCGGCGAGAACGAGTCAAATCACCATATTCCCATGTGGCGGCCCATCCAAGCCTTTAAACATCTTTAAACTCGTAGCTCTGATTCATCAACCGGATGGACCAGACTTGATCAACCTAGCATGGCTAAGCATATCATATTTCCGGCTCTAGCGATGCACACAAGCTCGAAACTAGTTTTGCTAGGAGATGTGGATCGGAGAATTTAGGCTACAAGGATGGAATATGCAACACATAGGATAACTCTATCCACCGATAATAGACATTGGAAACGTTTGCAATATGTAGCAACTAGAACATAAAAATTTCGAAACCATATACAAAACGAGGTAATGTTTGCCTTTGTCCTTCGTTGTTCGGATACTGCTCTTCGGCGGTGTTGACCTCGGGTTCAGGCTCGGTCCCTATCGCGAAGAACCAAATAAGGGAAAGGAAGAACACGTTCAAGACATGTCATAATTAAATGCACATACAATATGATGATATGTCATATTGAAGGGGTGGGGAAAACCCTAGGTGCAACGACCAAATTTTAAGGGGTTTGGTATCGAAACCGACATATGAGAGGGGTTGATTACGGTTCCACTAATGATTCAATTTTAGTTGTCGCAAGCATGTATGAATTGTGCATAAACATTTAGAGTTTATTTTTCTAAACATTTTGATATATTATTTATATTTTTCTAAATTAAAATAAATTAGATATGAATTTCAAAAGTTTTAATCATTTTAAATCATTTTCTTAAATTCTGAAATTCTGGAAAATATTAAATATCTGACGGCTAGGACCTACTGCTAGGATTTTATTCATTTCCCAATTAATTTCGAATTGATTAAATATCTGACAAATGGGGTTCACCTATCATATTATTTTTATTTACAGAAAAGAATTACAGAAAAAGGAAAATGCTTTATGACGTCAGTGCGGCCATGTCCAACTCAGACACGACAATTCCTTGCGCGCGGGACATTGCTGAGGGGCTACGACGAGTCGAAAGGTGGCAGCGCCGGCCCTTAATGGTCATCGGAGCTTCACCGAAGGCAATGTCCAGCGGTGGTGCGGGCAGGTGCACGTGGCGGCAGCTCTACAGAGGGAGAGGGCCGGAGAGAGGCGCGGGCACTGGGAGACTCAGAAGCTGACCCTGAGCGCGTTGGTGAAGATGGCGAGGCCGGAGGAGCTCGGAATCAGCGGCCGGCTTTAGTGGTCGGAGTCAGGAATGACGACTCGATTCGGTCATTTCTGACATTCCCAAGAGGCGCGCTTCGACAAGGTAGATCAGAAAGGCGAGGTGAAGCTCCAGGGATGCTTGGGGAGGAGCAGCGGAGCTTCAATCGACGGCGACGACCATCGGCCATGAGGTTAGGATTAGGGTTTTCACGCGGGAGAGCGGGCGAGATGGGGGAAATGGGACACTAGGGTTCTGAGTGGCGGTGCGGGCTACTTGTAAGCCACCGGGGGGGGGGGGCACCGTCGATCTTGGCGCGGCTGACGCATCGGGAAGCCGGCGAGCTGCCAACCAGCAGCTTGGATGCGCGGGGAAGAAGACCACTTTGCGAAAAAAAACTCTGGAAAAAATAGTTGGGTCGGGCTGGCCTGTGTTGGGCCGCTTGCTAGGATGCGCCGGAGAGAATAGAGAGGGATAGGTGCTCGGGCTGCCAGCCCGAGAGAGAGAGAGTTCCTCTCCTTTTTCTTTTTCTGGATTTTTGTTTTCCTATTTCCTATTTCCAAATTCAAATTTCAAATCTGTTTTGAATAGAATTTTACAATTCCACTTTTCAGAGAATTGCAAAACACCCACCGCTCGCCTCCTGGTTCCGCCTCTGACGTTTGTGTCACCTCCTCATCACAGCTTAGAATACCAAATTGCTTCAAGGACACGAGCAGTCTTCGACTAACAAACTATTGAGTGGTGCATGCCTTTTGACTTGTTGTCGCCCTCGACGAGAACCTCGATCGCATGTTTCAGTGATTTGGTTATGGTGCGGAAATTGCGGGCGAACAGGTAGTTGATGCCTTCACATGGCAAGTTGAAGTTAAAAGTTTCACTTATTTATACTAAATATTTTTACTTTGTCATAACTCATCTTGCCATGTCATGTGTATCGCCACTTAGTGACACGTCTTTAATACTATAACCATGTAATATTAGTATAACTAACTATGATAAAATTGCTCACTTATGTGTATTAACAAACATATTTATTATAAGGTTCTAACATATCAGTAGTAAATATATTTTTATGTGCTAAACTGAAATTGAGTTTTAGCAAATGCAATTTATTTTATGAATTCACTTTGGGCTGTCTAAGAAGTACATTCTTCGTTGAATTTTGCACACTGCTCTGCAAATTAATTGTTGATTCTTCACATTTTCTAGTGTGTATGTTTCCTTGTTTGTATTATAATTAAATATATGCACACATGTTGGTGGTGGTGTCCTATAGAGTGTATATATATGTAGCCGCACTTGGTACCGGAATCCATATCGTTCGTGACATGCATGTACATGTATTTGGATTTCAAATTGTGTACATCGTAACGCTGCTCACTGGTTGTTTCCCAAATACATACTTTAAGCCCTAAATTGTGTAACCAACTCAAAGATTTCAATGACTTCTGCGGCAGAATGTCGACACCAAATTACGTGGAAGGACCGAAGGAGACATGTAGAAGATACCAGAGTTGCCCACCGCGTTGTCGAATTGAGATTTTTAAGCAGGAGATAAAATGGATAATAACAAATAAATACTCGTACGGAGTATATAAATACAACCTGTCGCCGGATTGACCGCGTTGACTCCACACGCCCGAGCTCGCGTGCGAGATGGCAAACTCAAAACGAACGATGCTACCGGACGTCATCTACGACGACTACGATACGCCCCGCAAGCCGCCATGGACGCCGCCACCAGGCGCCCCCGCATCACCGCCGCCATCGCCGCCATCGCCGCCGGCTCCAAGGCAGTCGTGCGCGGCGTGCAAGCACCAGCGGCGTCTGTGCACGGCGAACTGCATCCTGGCGCCCTACTTCCCCGCCGACCATCCCACGCGGTTCCGGAACGCGCACCGGCTGTTCGGCGTGAAGAACATCCTCCGCCTCCTCGAGGAGGCCGGTCCAAAGAACAGAGACGACTGCGCGCGAAGCATCATATACGAGTCCAACGCCCGCGCGGAGTACCCGGTGCACGGCTGTGGAGGCATCGCCAGAAGCCTACAGGACCAGTGGGAGCGCGAGGCTGCCGAGCTCGACATGCTGCGGCGGCGACTGGCGGCGTGCCGGGAAACATGCTGCCTGCCTCAGCCGCAGCCGCAGCCGCCATACCCTCCTTGCGTCGCATTGCCGCTGGCGGCAGCAGCACATGAGCCGAAGACGTACGACGATCAGGGCCATGCGAGAAAGAAGATGAGGCGTGCCAGTGGGCAATGGCGTGCGGAGGAAGATGAAGTAAGAAGAAGGTGATCTAGTACGTGGAGCGACATCAAACCCTGCGATATTTGGATGTAATGTGAGGAAGTATATTGATTCTTTTGAAGGCTGTTAGGAATTTGGCATGGAGAAATCGAAATAAACTAGGTAGTTAGGATTCCTCGAAAAACAAATAGTGCAGGTTTCGTGTGCCAAATTCTACATGGACTCCAGGTTAGTTCGAAAAATATTTGGTTACAATTTCTGTTACTTATCAATTGTTATGAACTAAGTATTCGGTTATATGAAAACAAACAAGTATCCACTAAAACAAGTATTTAGTTCGAAATAAATTAGGTAGTTTGGATTCCTCAAAAAATATTTAGGTAGTTAGGATTCTTTTATCCATTTATACTTTTATCCCTTTTTTAAGGCTGTTAGGACTTTAGCATAGAGAAATCGAAATGAATTAGATAGTTAGGATTTTTTATTCATTTATTCCTTTTATTTTTTGAAAAGGAGACGATGCCATGGCCTCTTTATCAATTGATGCATGCGGCAATTTATTTCCTAATTCATTTATATTCTTTTATTTCTAGGGTTTATCATTCTTTTGATTCACTCTTTCTTTTGTTGTTGCTATCGGGTGATATGTTAACAAGAGAGTGGATTTGGTGACCGAGGGATACGTGAGCACCCGGTTATCACCGTTGGATTTGGTCCACCACCGTTGGATTACGCTACTCACTAACGGCCACTAATGGCCACTACCTCGCCGGCCTCCACCTCCACCTCGCCGGCGCATCCGAGGTCGCGCCAATGTCTTCCCGGACAAGCGCGTCGCCGTGCACCTTCCCCGCGCCTCTCCGCCCTTCCACTCGACGCGCTAGACCACGTCGATGCGTGTACGGTGCTAACGTCGTTAGACACCGTCGAGCAGAGAAGGCTTGCTCACGTATCCCCCTGATCACCAGGCTTCATCCGATGTCAATAAAAGGTCAATGATTAGGTCTTTCGGTTAATTTCCTATTTTGCAATGAGTTATTAGCATCAACAATTCAATAAGGTTAAGATCGTTAGTGCAGGTTTATGTGCCAAATTCTACATCGACTCCAAATTAGTTAGAAAAATATTTGGTTACAATTTTTGTTACTTGTGAATTGTTAATTTGAACTAAGTATTTGGTTATATGAAAACGAACAAGTATCCACTAAAACTAGTATTTTTGCAATGACGATGTCTCAGGGAGAAGAGTCTTTTTTTTTAACAAGGATCGGGTCCTCACGGACCCAAAAGCTGCTTATATTGAGCGGTGGGTAAAAAATACATAGCAATCCATAAATAAAAACGAAACTACCAATAGGACGTACACTTTTACAACAAGAACCACGAAAAGAAAATGAAAAAAACAATCAAGTCCTTCGGGCTCTTCTCCACTGCAGCGTCATGAGAACTCAACGGTCGAAGCAAGGATATCGATGCCGGGGACAAACCACTTGGGGCGACATCCTCGTGGAATCTCTAGCCGGAGTTGAAGGGCCTCCGATTCGGCCTGCGGCCAAGAGGTAGAACAGCCATCGCGTGGCCGAGGAGGGCCGCCTACCGGCCATGAAGAGTAGAGTCTAGACGGCCATCGCGAGTCGCATGTCGTACTCCACTAATGAACTCCTAAAGACAACAGCGAGTGAGATCCAAGATTTACACCATAGGGCAGAGCTCCGCCCCCTTCTCCCTTCCCCCATCTCCATGAAGGCTGACAGGAAGATGAAGAACAAGAACCTCCACACTGTGTGCACAACCACACTTTTCTAGAGCAAGATCTGGAAGACACGCTGTGGGATTATTCAAGGAGATGGCGGTGGTGTCTCCCCTCACCGTCTTCGGCTTCAACCACTGAAGCACCACCGGGAGGAAGATGACCACCGGCAACAGCCTGATGCAGCCCGCAAGCATCAGAGCTCCACTCCAAAACACCGGCATAGCGCGAACAACACGAAGATTGAAGACATAACCTAGTTACTTCGTACGTGGGGGGGGGGGCACTTACCTTCTCGTTGTTGACCGTCGCCGGAGAGGAGAGGGGAGGGGCCAGCGGCCCTGGTTTGAGAGAGGCAGGGACGAAGCTAGAAGAAAATATTACTGGGGTCAGCTCTATATTTCTTCAATGGCACTGATGTCATACTCTATAAATAAACATAGTTAGCTCTAATTAGTGAAGGATTTACTAATTTTTATAGGTGTCAGCTGACACCAATACACATAAGGCAGAGGCGAAGCTACGGGAGAGAGGAGGGAGCGCTGATCGCTTGGTTAACTTCGCTGGTGGGTGTGTACCGGAGAAGAGCCTTAGACTTTGGTGTTTACATTACTTCATTGCCATCTCTATAAAGCCTGCCTATGGTGTAACGATACATGCTGTCAGGTTAAAAATACAGGACATGTAACGATGCAAGTCGTCTTCGTGTTGAAGACAATGCCTTTTGTCTTTACCTGATCACAACATTTTTTAAAGAAAAGTCGTGAGAGAGACCCTGCAGTGAGTTTTTGTTTAAATAATAAGAACCTAGATTTGGATCTGTGATGACTTGAATTTCGATGGCAGCGTTGTACATCCACTCTCCTAGCATTAACGGCTCGACTTTCTCTTGGTAGCCTCTGACCGGGGCGGAGCTTGAGGCTATGTCACCCTGATGCACCCTTTGACAAAAAAAAAAAAAAAAATCAAGCAACAATCTACTAGATCGAGGTGTGGTTTCACCGGTCCCATGCCTAAAAAGCACATCTCGACTGTAGCGGTGGCAAAAGATAACAAAATTACTAGTTTCAGCAACTGATTTTCATGAGATTTTTCTTTGAGAAGAAACTTGTTCATAATATTTGATAAATAAATATTTCTCATAAGACTTAGAGTTTACTTAAGGAAATATGCAGTGAACCGAGGCATAGCCCGGATGGTTGCCGGGTGCTGATACCTGCAGTGACCCGCGAGATCCCGAGTTCGAGTGCTAGCGCCCGCTCTCTCGCTGTACACACCAAGCTAGCGGGTGGTCGATTTCCGACCAGCCGACATTCCCGTTTTTAGCTTTTCCCGTCAGCTTCCTGTATCCCCGCGCTGGAAAAAATTGACGAGAGTAACGGGAGTCGAACCCGCGCCCTTCTGTCGAAGGCAGTGGCTGACAGCTACGTGATAACCAAATTACAACCGATCGCTTTTGGTTAGTTGGAATGACGAACATCTTTTGTATTATATAATCTACGCGGCTAGAAGTAAAAGGCAAAGTATACTTGCAATAAAAAGATCGAGCGGACGCAAAAGTAAATTTTCGAACTGTTAGTCGGTCATCCCTCGGCTTCTGACCGGAAAAATTTTGTGCACGTAAAAGTTTGAATTATTTAGTAACAATTTTTTTGTCAAATGTTGTTCATGGATGCACCATTATTTTGGTTTGGTATTTTTTTGGCATACAATTTATTTACCCAGTGCGTGTTATTTATTAACAGTAAACGTGAAAATTTATCAATCTAAGAAAGCTAATTTCATTTAAAATATTATGCGGATTTTTTTGGCTCACAATTTATCAACCCATGCCCCGTTATTTATCAACGGTAAACCTGAAAAACTATCGACCCAAAAAGCTAATTTTATTTAAAATATTTTGGAAACTTTTTGGCTCATAATTTATCAACCCCTGACCCAATATTTATCAACGGTAAATGCAAAAAAATAGCGATCGAAAAATGCGATTTTTATTTAGAACATTTTGGAAACAATTTTGGCTTACAATTTATCAACCCCCTACCCCGTTTTTTATCAACGGTAAATATAAAAATTTATCGACCTAAAATAATAATTTTATTTAAATTATAGGATTGGGATTTGTTTGTCTCACAATTTATCAACCCCCTGCCCGTTATTTATCATTGATAAATGTGAAAAATTATCGATCCAAAAATACTAATTTCATTTAGAATATTTTGGGGACTTTTTTTACTTACAATTTATCAACCCCTGCCCCGTTATTTATTAATGGTAAATATGAAAAATTATCGACCCAAAAATTCTAATTTTATTTAGAATATCTTGGGGACTTTTTTGGCTCACAATTTATCAACCCCCTGCCCCGTTATTTATCAACGGTAAATGTGAAAAATTATCGACCCAAAAAGGCTAATTTTATTTAGAATATTTTGGCTCACAATTTATCAACCCCTGCCCCGTTATTTATCAACGGTAAATATGAAAAATTATTGACCCAAAAATGCTAATTTTATTTAGAATATCTTGGGGACTTTTTTTTGGCTCACAATTTATCAACCCCCTGCCCCGTTATTTATCAACGGTAAACCTGAAAAACTATCAACTCAAAAAAGTTGTTTTTATTTAGAATATTTTGGGGACTTTTTTGGCTCACAATTTATCAACCCCCTGCCCCAATATTTATCAATGGTAAATGCAAAAAACTACCAATCAAAAAATGAAAATTTCAATTAGAATAATTTAGCAATAAATTTGTAGGCCACAAGGTAATTCAAATAAGAGAAATTTAAAAGTGTTGGTTCATTATAGTGAAATAATCATTAATGTGAGTTGCAAGTGATAGTTTATTTGAGTTGCAAGTGGTTTTCCAACCCGTTATTTCCCCTTTAAAAATCATTGGCCCGAAAAAGGGAATTGAAAAAAAATAGTCCAACTAATATAAATTTTGATACAAAGTAATAAAAACAAAAAGATAAAGAGAATTGATAAAAGAGAATTATGAAATTTGTTCCAAAGAAATATGAACGTGCTTCTGGCAAAACAACGTGCTTGGTTGGCTGCAAGTACGCGTCACGTGAAAATTAAATGGCGAGCAACGACCTTGTGGCAAAAGCCAACGCCACGCGTAAAAAAAAAAGAATAAGCAAGCTATACATCCACGCGGGTGATTAGAGAAAGAGAAAGAAAGCACAGCACGTCTCCCGGGAACAAAGGAAAGTGCTGCTTACCACGTCGCGACAAACGCTGATTAGCCGAGACGACGCGTTCTGCGTGTGGAAACTAACCGCGCGCGCGGTCGAACGCGTAAAAGGGAATTGCCCTCCAAGTCGCATTTTTTTAAGGAAATATGCATAAACCCTAGCCACAATTTTCATGAGGTTTCATCTACTAGCAATAATTTTCGTAGTATAATAGAAGAGAATTTAGCAAGAAGTGTTTAGCACATGAGCACCAGTTGCTCCTGATTTTTGAAAAACATATTTTTACCATTCTGAAAAAATTAAAAATAAATGCGGACATACATATAAACATTCTGAAGGTGCGGCGTAAATTTCGGATGAAAATATGTTGTATTTTGACCTATACTAAAAAGACAAATTTCTGATAAAATTTCCATCCCTTTTCACAGCCAAAAAATGGTTATTTTTCCGTAGCTTAAAATGCAACGTAATTTCTACCGAAACTTTGCACGTGTATTCAGAACATGTGTATATATTCATGGAATAAATTTATGATTTTTTCAAACACAAAAATATAATTTTTAAATATTACGAAAATCAGGAGCTCTAGTGCTTGGGTGCACCAAATCTCTATCTAGAATTTAGGGAATTACTTAATCAAACCGGTACGTTGAGAACACCCATGAGAGGTGATACGTCTCAAACCGCATCTATAATTTCTTATGTTCCATGCTACTTTTATGATGATACTCACATGTTTTATACACACTTTATGTCATTATTATGCGTTTTCCGGAACTAACCTATTGACAAGATGCCGAAGTGTCAGTTCCTGTTTTCTGCTGTTTTTGGTTTTAGAAATCCTAGTAAGGAAATATTCTCGGAATTAGACGAAATCAACGCCCAGCATCTTATAATTCCACGAAGCTTCCAGAACACCGGAGAGGCACCAGAGGGGAGCCCTGGGGGGCCCACACGTGTGGGCGGCGCGGCCCAGGGGGGGCGCCCCCTATTGTGTGGCGGCTCCGTAGCCCATCCGACTCCGCCTCTTCGCCTATTTAAAGCTCCCTGACCTAAATCTTCGATACGGAAAAGCCACGGTACGAGAAACCTTCCAGAGCCGCCGCCATCGCGAAGCCAAGATCTGTGGGACAGGAGTCTCTGTTCCGGCACGCCGCCGGGACGGGGAAGTGCCCCCGGAAGGCATCTCCATCGACACCACCGCCATCTTCATCAACGCTGCTATCTCCCATGAGGAGGGAGTAGTTCTCCCCCGAGGCTAAGGGATGTACCGGTAGCTATGTGGTTCATCTCCCTCTCCCATGTATTTCAATACAATGATCTCATGAGCTGCTTTACATGATTGAGATCCATATGATGAGCTTGTAATCTAGATGTCGTTATGCTATTCAAGTGAATTTTACTTATGTGATCTCCGGAGACTCCTTGTCCCACGTGTGTAAAGGTGACAGATGTGTGCACCGTGTGGGTCTCTTAGGCTATATTTCACAGAATACTTATTCACTGAGTTATGATTTGAGTCGGATGTCTCTATGAAATTGTGGTGTGTTAGTACCTCCTATGAATGCTCACAGTGACAGCGTGGGGTGTTTATTAGTACTTGGGAATACATCTTTAAGGTTTGCCTACATGATTGCAATGTGCTTTGTATCACTATTAATCTATGTGCTACTCTAGTGATGTTATTAAAGTACTCTATTCCTCCTCCATGATATAATGGTGACAGTGTGTGCATCATGTAGTACTTGGCGTAGGTTATGATTGTGATCTCTTGTAGATTATGGAGTTAACTATTACTATGATAGTATTGATGTGATCTATTCCTTCTTTCATAGTCTGTCGGTGACAGTGTGCATGCTATGTTAGTACTCAGTATAATTGCGTTGGTCTATCATGCACTCTAAGATTATTTAAATATGAACATCGAATGTTGTGGAGCTTGTTAACTCCGGCATTGAGGTACTCTTGTAGCCCTACACAATTAATGGTGTTCATCATCCAACAAGAGAGTGTAGAGTGGTTTTATTATGTGATCAATGTTGAGAGTGTCCACTAGTGAAAGTATGATCCCTATGCCTTGTTTCCAAATACTGCAATCATCGCTTATTTATCGTTTTATCGCATCTTTACTTCCTGCAATATTGCTACCATCAATCGCACGCCAGCAAGCTATTTTCTGGCGCCGTTACTACTGCTCATATTCATTCATACCACTTGTATTTCACTATCTCTTCGCCGAACTAGTGCACCTATACATCTGATAAGTGTATTGGGTGTGTTGGGAACACAAGAGACTTCTTGTATCGTGATTGCAGGGTTGCTTGAGAGGGATATCTTTGACCTCTTCCTCCCTGAGTTCGATAAACCTTGGGTGATTCACTTAAGAGAAACTTGCTGCTGTTCTACAAACCTCTCGCTCTTGGAGGCCCAACACTGTCTACAGGAATAGAAGCGTGCGTAGACATCAAGAGGCGATCAGAGGAGACAGCCACAAACCTATCTAGGGTTTTGTTCGCCTCGTCGGCGATGCCGCTGGTCTGCTCTGCCTCTGGTGGCCTTGGGGCCTTGGATGTGTAGTGGACCACGGCCTCTCGCCAGCAGGGAATTTCCGTTCTTATTTAGGTTATTCTGTAGTCAGAATAAGGTCCTCCATGCCCGATCCTCGTTCTGGTGGTGCGTCTAGCGCTGGCGAAGGGCGGGTGAAGTCATGTGCCCGACGTATCTCCCGGGATCCAATCGTTTTATGTGTTCGTCGGTATGGTTTCATGTTAGTCTCTTCCGATCTACGGTTGTCATTATCGGCGATGGTTGCCTGCTTTGGTGCGCTGATCCCTTAAGATTTTAACACGACGACTTCTCGTATATGTATTACAATAAGCTCTACTACGATAAACTTTACCCGACTCCGATGATGGAGGACGAGGGGGGATTGATCGCTCGTTGGCGAGCATATGGCACGCATGCATGGTCCATCGTTTTGGACCGGCCCATTAACTCGTTTGGTCAGTTAAAATAACAATACGTTTCTCTATGTAGTTACACATCTGTGCTCTAGACCAGTTGGTTGTGGCTTCGCTCCATAGCAAAGACTAGTATCATGATTTTATTTCTTAAAACTGAATTTGAACAATTTGTTGAAAATAATTTTGTTCATAATTTTTTTTGTTCAGAAAAAATTTTGTTCAAGAAATTTTTTTCTCAAAAAAATTCTGTTCATAAACATTTTTTGTTCAGAAAAAAATTGCTCTATTATTTTGTTTATATTTAGAAAATATTAAAAAAAATTCAAAAAAAGAAGAAAACAGAAAAAATAAAAATATAGAAAAAAGAAAACCGAATCCAGAAGAACCAAGAAAACAAAAAGTACAAACCAAAATGTTCCGGAACATTCATAAAACCGGAATGACAAAGAAAAACTTATAATGTGCCGATGCCCAGGTGGTGACCCCATGCGTGCGGAGTCTATTCCCGCGCGCACGCGGGCGATGTATAGGATTAGCCGGAGAAGATGGAGCCGATAGGCTGGGTGGTGCAGGCCGGAGCGGTGGGCATTGGCCGGTAATCGAAAGAGCCATCGACCTGCATGACTGTCGGTCTGCATCCGCGCGTCTTGCCTCTGTGTGACTGTGTGTGAAGCCTGAATCCACCCATGCGTACGAGGGAAGCACCGAGCGCGGCTTGCGGGACGGCCGGCGCTCAACGCCCTTCGTGTAGTCTGTCCAGCCCACTGATGCACATGCCCCTTTTGATGGCAAGCACTTCTAAAAAAATTCATGTACCCATATTTCTTGAATTGTATATTCTAACTATATGCAAATAGAACCCATTTTTGATATTTGACTTTCTTTATTACCTAGGTTGTCCTTGGTGAAGCAGAATAGTTATTTTCTATCGGTTCATCAAATATCAAGTGAGCAAACACTCCATGCCTAGCATGTAGTAGTAATTCCATATTTAATCTTTAGAGCTCTATACACCGTCCAAGTCGGTGCCTAGCAGGCACCGCACACCCCGTTGCGGGTGTTGGCTTGTTTTCCCTTTTTTATTGTTCATATTTTCTTTTCAGTTTTATTTTTTCTAGTCTTATCTATTTCTTTTTTATTTCTTTTTAACTTTCTAGATTTGAAAAATATCAAAATTCAAAAAAATTAGGATTCGAAAATTGTCAAATATGGAAAGATTTAAATTTGAAAAATATTCAAATCCGAAAATGTGTATACTTTAAACAACTTCAAAATTTTGGAAAATTACTTTTTAAAATTTTAAAGAATGTTCAAATTTAGAATATGTTCATATTCAAAAAAGTTGCAAATTTTGGAAAAAAAAAGCAAAAAAAATGTTTAGAGCTAAAAAAATGATAGCTTTTTTCAAAAAATTTAGTCGAATTAACAAGCAAAAAATTTTGGAAAAGAAAAAAAGAAAAAGAAGAAAAACAAAATGAGAAAAATGAAAATTAGAAAGAAAACAAGGCACTGGGCTGGCCCAACATAGTGCCTTGGTCCTTGGATGTGCAGTCGGTGGCCGACCCTGGTGGCCTGGTCGTGAATAGCATCGCCCCTCTATGCAGGGGTGCACGCCCTATAACCAGGCAGCTCCCGCACACCCCACAACACAATGGACTTGGCCCATTTAGCGATCGCAGTTACGTTCGCTTTTTGAATCTTAACTTTTCTAAAAATTGAATAATTTTGAAATTTCAACAAATTTTGCGTATGAATATTTTTTTCAAACTGAAGTTTTTTGAATCTGAACAATTTTGAATGGAATAATTTTATATTTGAACAACGTTTAGATTATATATATTTCAGATTTTAATAATTTTCAAATTTAAATATTTTCTTGAACATTTTTCTAATTTGAACGTTTTTCAAAAAAAAATGAACAATTTAAAAAAATTAGTTTTAAACAGAAACGATGAAACGAAAAAAATTAAAAAATAAACATGGAAAAAATAAAAAAGGAAACAAAAAAGAAACGGATAAGAAAAGGAAAAATGAAAGAAGTAGGAAAAAAATTCGCCTAACCGGGCTGGCCCATACCGCGCTGGTTGATAACATTTAGTCCTGCTTTATACTATTGAGAAAAAAAGAATCGCACGCTAGAGTCCGGAACGATCTGAGGCGCGAGCCCTCATCGGTTATCAGGGCTCGAGCCGCGCCGCAACCATCACCGCTCTCCGCTGGCGCTGGGTTATCTCGTCTTCATCTTCGTCCTCCCACCGTCCCACGTTATCGCAGCATGATTCATGAAGAACCGCGAAGAGCGCGTCGTAGCGCGGAAGGACTTGACCGCCGCATGCGCACGTCGGTCTCAGATTTTCCGATACGGTCGGAGGTTGCTGTGCGAAAATGAAGCTGTCAGGCCTGTCACGCGTCGGTGCGGGCTAATTTTTCAGGCTAATAAAACCGCCACTACTGCTCTGCTACCTCCTAATGATGCTGCCTGTTTGGCGCCATCTCTGCCCCAGTCGACTTGCTACTGCTTGCTAGGCTGTGGTAGTGAGTGGTTGCTCTTCCCGCTGGTCGCTGCACGTACGGTGGTGACGTGACGCGCTGCCAAATTCCGTTTCATACGCACGTTGGCCTGTCACTCTCCATCCCTACCTCAAATCATTCTGCATCTCTCTTTCCTTGAATCATCTGTGAAAAGGCTCCATCCTCGATGAGACGATGGCACATGAACTCGCATGAGGGATACGCGATGGTCTTATAATCTCTATGTAATTGTGCGAGTGGAATGCAGTGAATGCAAGACAGTAGGATGCAATTGGTAGGGAAACTATACTCTGCTTTTAGTACGTTCTTCCAAGTAGGCTGTGCTTGAGATTCAGTTCGTCCAACAACAAAATGGATACCCACGTACTAATGATAAATTATACCATTTATACATAAAGTAGTAGCAGCATTATTCTGCACAGATTCAAAACAGGCTAATAAAGGAAATTGATAATTATACACTATACCGTACGTGATTGCTACTCTACAAGATTACTCCTGCAAACGATCGATCGCACCGGCCGATCCACCTGTCGCTCGCTCTGAACGTCGCCGTACTCTCCTTACGAACGAACCCCGATATACCGGCGAGGGAGCCTACACGTCGACGGTGCAGTACGAAGGCTGCGTGAACTTGAGCGAGACCATTGTCCCGTTTCTCCCGCCGCCGGCGGTGGCGGCGCTCATGGAGAAGGCGCCGCCGGCGTTGCCGCCGGTGGCGGAGAGCAGCGCGGGGCAGTTGACGAAGATGTGGTACCCGCCGGAGACCCAGCTGCCGACCTTCCACTTGACGCGCCCGTCCACCTTCACGTGCAGCAGCACGTACCCGGCGCCGATGTCCTGCTTCATGGCGTCCGCCACGTACGGCGCCACGGGCACCGAGTCGCCAGACATCACCGGCGACCACACCGACTGGTCCTTGTGCCCCTGGTAGATCGCCGGCAGGGACACCGGTATTGTGACCGGCTCGTCGCGGTACGTGGTGAAGGCGTGCAGGGTCTTGTAGTAGATGCCCACGCGGTCGTTCGGGTTCCGGGACGCGATCGTCACCTGTGTGTCACTCAAATTGGAGCAAATAAACACTTGCTTGTTCAGACGTGCAAATACTTCAGAAGTTCAGACACGATGTGCCGAAATTGTACTACTCTCGTGACAAAATTGGATATGTTCTACTCAAACTGATGTTCCTGGTCTAGGAAAGAGATACCCTCTCTGTCCATATTATGGCCAGAAAAGCTAAGCTAGTGTTTTGGCCAGATTACATTTGCAGCAAACAGTGGCCAAGTAAAAACGTTGAGACGACGGGAAAACCTGGACGTCGAGGGAGATAGACGGGTCGGCGAGGTCGATGGAGCGGAGCTGGATGTCCTGGAGGTAGAAGGACGGCTTGGAGGGGTGCAGGGCGAGGTAGATGACGAGCACGACGAAGCCGACCACGACGGCGAGCGTGAGGATGCAGGCGGCGATGGAGCCGCAGCACCGCCGGAGGATCCAGTCGTGGTGCTCCTTGCCCTTGCTCATGGCGACGGCTGATCAGCTGGCTTACTGGCACAGAGAGTGAGAGCTCGCTAGCTACAAGGAGTGTGTGTGATGACTGATGAGCATGTGAGTCGATGGAAAGCTCGATGTGAGTGGGAGTGGCTGCCCTTATAATAAAAGTCCCGAGTAGATTAAAAGAGGTGGTGTGGTGTGGCGCATGTTTGAAAAGGCTAATTCTTTTGGGGTTAGGGGAGGTGGCGAAAGCTACAGCTCAACCCACGAAGATTCTTCGGCTTCTTCCTGGGCCCCGGTGGCATGGAGCTTACCTATCTCTATCTGCTCCACCAGCTGCTTAATTTGAGATCGCTGTGAAGTGCTGCAAGTGCACGAGTCTCTGGCGACTGGTGCTTCCGATTCACTCCAATCTCAGGTGATCAGCTGGTGCCGGTTCCTTCGCTCGTACTACCATTGACCGAGGATATGACTTCATCGTCTGACTTGCATTTGTTCAGTTAATCAATCATTGACGTCTGTTCGGCTAAACGTTTCGAGCATCTTCAGCCATATTCTCTAAAGCGTTCTCCTAAGAGATTTGGGACGTTATGGAGTTTGACCCCTAGCAGCGTGTCCCAAAGTCTATTTTCATCCACGGTGTCTCCGGCGTCCCGAGCTCATCCCCGCTACACATGGAATATTGCAGGGACGCTGTACAGAACGCGTGGGTTCCTACCTGCCATCGGCCATAACCGATACCGTTGCTTCGTGCCTTTCTTTCGCGCCGCGCGTCCTCTCCTTTGCCTCCCAGCCCCGCACCGCCACTCAAATTGTCGGCCACCACCGATGCAATACTTTGGCTGCGTTGGACTCCGCCGCGACGCCTGCCTCCCTCGCCTCCCTTTTCATTGCCGGCGGTTTTCCTGCTCTAGCCAGAACGTGGTGACCACTCCCACGCTTCGCCACGCGCTGAAGGTGCCGATTGTTAGTCTAGTAGGTGCCGTCTGTCGATGTTTGTTCTCCCCATTGCCGCATCGGATTTCTAACTATTTGATTTGGCGCGTAGACATGGATAGCGACGACGGCATGATCCAACAAATGCTTGCTGACGATGCTGCATGTGACGACAATGTTCGCAAGCACTTGGCGATCATCCCTTGCCTTCAAAAAATGCTTGATGAAGCCGATGAGAAGAAGAAGAAGAGGCCGCGCTGTGGAGGTTCAAGGCCGGGAAGATAAAAGTCGAAACCCAGGAAGAGGTTGGAGGGTCATACTATGTTGTACAACGACTACTTCTCTGACACTGCAACACATGCCGACAATTTTCGACGGCGTTATAGGATGAGCAAGGACTTGTTCATGGAAATCCTTCATAGCGTGAGAGAGTTCGACCCCAACTTCAGGCTGAAGCACGAGGCCGTTGGCACGACTGGCTTCTCTCGATCTAGAAATGCAACACGCCATGAGGATGCTTGCATATGGAGCACCTGCCGATGCACAGGACGACTACCTTCGCATGAGTGAGCCCACTCCCATTGAGTACATGTACAAATTTTGTTGAGCTGTGGTGGGAAAGTTTGGCCCATACTTTTTGAGATGGCCAATTGAAGCACATAGTGCTAGGATCATGCCACAAAATGCAGCGAGAGAATTCCATGAAATGGTTGGAAGTATCAATTTATGCATTGGTCATGGAAGCTTGGCAAGGTTTGTACAAAGAGCGTCATGGATATTGCAGTGCGGTTCTTGAAGATGTGGCGGATTATGGCATATGGATTTGGCATTATTTCTTTGACATGACGGGATTGCACAATGATATCAACGTGCTGCAACACTCTCCGGTGTTTTCAAAACTTGTGGAAGGTCATGCCCCACCATGAAACTATGAGATCAATGACAATCAATATACCAAAGGCTACAATCTAGCCGATGGTATCTATTCAACATGGGCAATATTTTTCAAGATAATCCCCGCGCCAACGGGTCAGAAGAATTGCCACTTTGCTGAGCGCAAGGAGAGCTGCCGGAAGGATGTTGAGCGGGACTTGGTGTGCTTCAAGCTCAATTTTCTATTGTTCGGTATCCTGCTCTTCCCTAGTCCCACGCCCAACCGTGGGAGGTGATGCAACCTTGTGTGATAATGCACAACATGATCATCGAGAATGACCGTAAAACTCGAGCTAGGCAGGTTGGTCCCTACGAGTGTCAGTGACCTCTTGTGAAGGTTGATCATCAGGTGCCCCCAGAATTTGTTGATTTCCTCGTCATGTATACGGAAATCCGTGATAGCAACATTCATGCTCAGCTGCAATATGATCTCGCGGAGCATCTATGGAGGCTCAAAGGAGAGGCATCAACTACCCCGACGCCTTGATCTAGCCAAACTTATATTTGTTTGCTTTGTTTTTTGTTATCGTTTAATTTGAAAATAATATTTCCAAACATATCTATTGATGTTTAAATAAAATCCAAAAGAAAACTTGGGGGATGCTTTTGGGGGACACAGCTGACGCGCCCCAAAAGTGGCAACTAACGGCGACGTCCCCAAGACGCTCAATCCGACGTTCATTCCAAACACAGTTTGGGGGAGATGACTGGAGATGCTCTAAAGTTGTGCAAATAAACAGAGAGACATGAACATTTGATTGCCTTCTTTTTTAGCTTACAGCATAATGCCGGCACTGCTATGGGCCACTGTTTGTAGGCACACGAAATTTTCGTATTGGGAGGGGTTGCCACACCAATGTGCCTTACAAGTTTTTAGGGGTTGAGTCAAATTCATAAAACTCAAACGAAGATGACGTTTTTCATTCAAATTTAGATAAATCTTGCAAGTTTGAACAAAAATGGATGAAAACTAAAACTAAATGATAAGCTAGATAAATAAGTAGTTATTGCCAACAAGGTGGTTGACGTGGCCGTTGTTCCACTCCGACTAGGCCTCGCCGAGGCCCCTCGTCGCCGTTGTAGGATGTCCAAAGCGCGTTGCCATCCTCGCCCCTCCATCACTAGAGCCGAGCAAAACTTGCCATAGTAGAGAGTTTGTTGTAGTAGAAAAATATAAAGATATTGCGCTAAGACTCCAAAGGACCAGCGCACCAGAGCATCAACCATAGCTAAGGATGAGACCCGTAGATAAAAAAAAGCCAAAAAAAAAATACACCAACGAACACGAAAACCGACTGGATCTCAGGAGATCCGCGGGACACATAACTCCACACGTCCTCCGACAGTGCTAAATGTACCACCGAAACGAAGATAGGGCACGAAGGACCATACCCTAACTTCAAGATATAGTCGATGCTTCACCATCTCGAAGGACCCTCCCATTGGTGAGTGGCCGTGGTCTGCGACGCCTCCAATAACCCATGGCCACAAGAGGCGGAGCGGACCCACGACATCGCTGCAGCGAGGGTGAGACCCTAGGTGGGTTCTAGACTTCTAGTATCGCCTTACGTTATTACGTAGCCTGTCTTTCTCCTCCTCACGTACGGGCGGCTATTTTCTTTGCTCGCGAAATACTCAGACGAACGGGTGTGGGATGGATGGCGGCATGGTCGGTCGCACGCATGGCGGGGACGGGCCAGATCAGGCTCGGCAATCGGCACAGCGCCAGAGAAATCTTCGGATCGAGATTTCTCCTATCCCTACCTTCTCCCCCCCATCCCACCGCAACCTAGAACAGCGCGGCACACAATAATTCCGATCATGCAGGTGCCCGCTCTCCCATGGCCGCCCGTGCCGGTGCCGGGGCCGGTGGACGCGCGCACGTAGTGGGAGAGGTTGGTGGCGCGTAGCACGCGAGCGTCGACGACGGTTCCGACGTCGCCTCACGCAACACGGCAAGAAAGTCCCCGAATCGGCTGAAACAAACGCGCGTGGCGCCGGGCAACATTCCGGCCGGGAGCGTGCGTGCGTTCGGCCGGCGCCCTCCCTCCGTTCATTATCTCCCCCACCCCCACCGGCCCTATGGCACCATGTGCCCGTGTTTTAAACAACCACGCGACCTTGCCCAACCCCTTACCTAATCAACTCTATCAAAATTTGATTACAAGGATCAAAGGCGTGTAGGAGTGCTACTACGTACGCAGCATTGGTACATGACAGATCATCGCCGTCTCTCCCAAAAGTCTCTTAGATCCCGAGCTATTGTGCTCCTTTATTTAGCAAATTATCAGAAAACTATATTTCTGGTTTCAAAAAAATCTGAAAATAATACGCTTTGCTAAATTCTTGGTTACGTTAGGTCTCGATCAAGTTTTTTTCCTTTCATTTTTCTTCTTGCGTTGAACTCTTCCTCCGTGGATCTGTGCATTGTAATTCACATCCTGATGGGTTGTTGTTTATGGGCAAGTATTATCGTTTATGAGAATGTGTTTTTTATATAATATGTTGTTGTTCATAATTATAATGTTTATAATGTTTTGTTTTTATAAATTATGGTTACATGCTATTATTTACGACGATTTTTTGGTTAATTTGCTGTGTTATAAGCGCATATATTTTTATGTGCGGGTACCTATTTACCCTGCTAGGTAACGGTATGGGAAAAGCTTATACCCATTGACGGATATGGATATGGGTGACGGGTAAGACTGAGAGTAACGGTTATGGATATGGGGTGGCTCGACCCCTAGCCATACATGTGGGTGTCATCCCTAACTGTAGCTTGTAGGGTTTATTTTTATTTTTATGTTGAGTCGTTGGAGTAAGATAATGTTTAGGGGAGGTTTGCTTGTATTTTTACTCGACTTTTTTCATCCATTTTTCACCTAGGTGTGGATACATCATTAGGCTTTCGTTTTCTTATATTTTTTAGATTATTCATAGGAGTTTTTTTTATGTTCTCTATTCCTACAATCGCATATATGTGTAATAGAAAACTCATGGTAGTTTTTTAAGTGCAATTGCATGTATATGGGCAATTGCACATATATCTGCAACTGGGAACCAACCGACCCCCCCTTTGTAGTGAAATTATATAAAGATATGCAATTGCATTTATGTGTGCAATTGTATACGTGTGTGTAATTTAAATGCATCTTCACATTTTTATGTGTGTTGTATTTGTTCACTAGAAAAATCCATGCATATTTTTTCTCATAGATGTACAATTGCATATGGATGTGTAATTGCATTATATTTGTAATTTGTAATTTTATTTTCCCATTGCATTCTTTCATCCCCTTTGTAAAAAAAAGACCTACTTAAAAATGTGATCCAAATAAAAACCTGCTCGGTTGATCACGACGGGGTGCTATAATTTCGCAATTGGACGAGCACTAGGCGCTTACAAATTAAAATTAGGTGTAGTCATTGATGTTCTTCCTCCGTTCCATAATTCTTGTTGTGATTTTAACTGCAGTTTGAACTGAAACCACGACAAGAATTATTGAATGGAGGGTGTATCCAACAAACATGAAAATTTGCAACGGTAAATTAAATAAATATCTACACATACATGATAACTCAGATAAGTTTTAGAGTTCTGAAAATAAGCACCATTCATTTTTTTTGAAAGCATTCATTATACTTATATTCATATATTTAACATTTGTGTAATTAAAATACAAAGATTTTTTAAAGTTTTCTAGGACAGTTCATCGGGTACAACCAAATTTTTTTTTTCAATTTCTTATAACTTGTCCTTTTTTTGAATTCAAAAAAAATGGAGCACTGAAGCTCGGGACCAGAAATCCCTTCTTGTCGTCTCTCATTCTTTAATGTATCATCCCCTTTTCCCTTTTCAAATCGCATGCCCTTTGATCGGCATCGATGGATATACTTCTGTTGCTCAAAAGTTGAGGTTAAGGAAATCAATAAATGTTTAATGTATCCCCTTTTCCCTTTTCCTTTGATCGGCATCGATGAATAATATACTTCTGTAGATCAAAAGCTGTAGTCAAGGAAATCAATAAATGGAAACAAGCAGAATGCCTGTTGGATAACGTTGTCGCATAGCAGTGCATACGGCGCACTTGTTATATTTCCTTTCGAATTTTGGTTTTCGGATAGAAAGGCGTTGAAGCAAAAGCTGTGGAGGGAGACGCTTTGGGATCGCTAGATTCACTTCTGAACCACCATGGCCGTGAGAGGCCGCATCTTTGCGAGAAAGGCAGAATTCGCTTGGTAAATGTCATGCGCCGAAAAGAAGTAGGGAAATGCCTCGTCTATCTCTTCCATAAAAAGTGAGACAAAAGGCGGGCACCAAAAGGAAGCTGCCGCACCAGGGCGGTGTCCCTTTTAACTTACCCTGGAAGTAAACATTTCCATGTAGATCCGCCCTGGTTAGTGACGCACCAAATCACTCTGAAGTAATCAGGCATAACAATTGCATAAGATGGAACTGAATGTCAGCTAGTTCCTAAATAAGACTGGACAGAATGATAAGGCACAATGCTGCACATCCAAGTTCAGCTGTTGAGGCATCACACACAGTCTTGCAGGCACGATTTACATGACTACGTATTACATAACATGCTGTACATAATATACCTTCTCTATATACGGCTAACGGTATTTCCTAGCTAACTATAGCACTCTGGTGACTGTCAGCATAGTTCAGACATTCAGAGGCTCGCTCTCCTTACCGCCAGGCCATTCTCGAACCGTCACGTACCGTGCAGTACTGCAGTCTTCTTTCTTCCGTTTGGTGGTAGTACTCCTACGTACATTATTTGCACGCGCGGGCCCAAAAGACGGAAAGTCAGACCCATAGTATTTTTTTTTGGGAGCAAACTCTACAGATGTGTTTTTGTTTAAAGGCCCTATGGACATGTTTGGTTCACTAGACCTCTAATTTTGCTGATGTAAACTCAGACGCAATGTGATAACATTGCTAATGCAAGCAAGAATAAGGGCATGCCCATTGCACTACCCTAGAGGTACTGCCTCACAACTTTAGTTAGGTTTGGGTGATCCAAAATAGGTTCGGATGAGGAGGTAGCCTCTTCATCAAGAGGCAGCCTCTTCAGCTATAAAGTGAAAACAGAGTGAAAATGTGAGAGAGAAAGAGAAAAACCAAATCAGTTTTTGAGAGAAAGATATATTAATGGGACATAACATGGCATGCATATGTCAAAAGTTTTATCCAAACCTAGTTGGACAGCTGCCTCCATTGCTCATGCCCTAAGTTTCCCCGGATCCTCGCCCACCTCGCCAATGTGGGTCTCATCACGGTGTTTACGAGGCAGAGAATCTTCTAGCCGCTGCTCTTTTGGGGTGGTGGATGTTGTTATTTTGATGCGTCTTGGTTTGCTAGTTTCTTCTCCAATGGACAAGGTTCAACTAGCTTGCTTCGGCTTTGTCGTGGTGTCAGCGCGGTCATGGACTCTCTGGATTTGTCTGGCCGAATCTAAGGCAGTCGTCTGTTTCATCGCTTTGTTCTCCAGGGCGGCGATCTGTCTCTCAGAACTCCAAAACTGTTTTTTTTCTTGGATGTCTTGGAGTTAATACATGGTTTTTATTTGAACTTTTCTCTGTTTTCCTGAGATTTCCTAATAAATGAAAATCATTTTCATTTTCTCTCCTAAACCACATGAGCTGAAAGCCCAGCTGTCAAACCAGTAAACCAATGTAGCGTCCACCTTCAACTCCAGCGAGCCAAGGCCGTATCCTTTTGTTTTCTATGTACTCAAACTCCTTCGTTGGCCCAGAATCTAGAGCCAGGTGTACGAAAGTTCATTCCTCTCTACTGGGCCTCGCATCTGCCAGCACATGGGCTCGCTTACAAGCTTGTATCCCTTGACTATCGAGACGATTCATTTAGTTATCATCAAAGAGCTCTCTCACTGTCCCAACTTTATTTTAAAAAAAAAGAGCTCAAAAAAGTTATCCCTAAAACACATTATTACTCCCTCTATTTTGTTCCATAATTTTCATAAACAAACCTAATTTAAGTTCGATCAAAAAATATATCAACCTCTAGAAAAGTTATAATTTTGCGTGCTATAAAGAGTTAACGGTGCAGATGTTGACACTTTTCTTCTTCAATAATTCAGATAAACCTATAGAAGTTTGAGTTGGAACAAAACTAGAACACCAATTATTTTGAAACAAACCGATTATTTTTGAGAAAGATTTTTTTCCCTCCGCTCTTCTCGTGACGCGTGTCATGCGTGATAGAGTGCCAACATAGATTCTTTGAAATTTTCTCTTGCGAAGTGGGATACGGGTGCATGTTGTATGTGCATTTTTTTGGAATTGATGATTCAAGAGTAAATAGCTTTCGAACCGCTTATTTAAATTGCGAATAATTTTTGTTATATTGCTAGTGTCAATATCATCAAAAATAGATCACATGTCAACAGGAATGATATAATTTTTGTGATATATAATTGAGATTATTCGACCAAATTTGTGGCTAGATTTTTTCTTAAACAACATGCACGGGGGCAACTGGTTAGGCCCTCCATCAACGTCCCCACATATCCCGAGTGGTGAGTGCCACATGTGTTGGTAAGAGATGACAGAGGGGATTACTTTTCGGGTTCTTATTGTTGCCACGAGAGAACACATATGATGGTTTGAGCTTCCGGGGCATCACTATTTGTCATGAAACTATTATAGTTGGTGGATCTGCTTGAGCATGTGTTAGGTTATTTATTGTGCGGTGTAGCCCATGGATTTTAATTTTTCCTCACGAAATACCTTTTTCTTTTCTTTTTGAGGCAACTGACAAGCGCTAGAAAAGTAAGAGAGAAGAACATCTACCAAAAAGCAAAGACTTCCAAGGAGGAGATATGAAGAGAGATGACCCATAAGTTTTTCGTCCTTGTCATTTCACGGCAAGTAATATTTTGGGCCGTCAAGAATAATTACATATGACGGTCTAAGCTTAGGTATCATTGTTCTTTTTGTCGTGGCCCTACCATGCATGGTTGGTGGCTCTCCTCAAGCTTGTGCCAATGCATGTTGGAGAAGTATGACTGAAAAGCACTCTAAAACTTTGGCATCCATATAGCTAGCAACCACGAGAAAAGGCATGAGAAAAGGACGATGGAAGCTAGAGGCTTCTACTACATGCTACAGTTCCATGGTAGTATCCCAAAGAGCTCTATCCAAAAAGGAAAAATCAGATCCACAGAAAGAAGAAGAGCTTTCCGGAAGGAAAAATACTGTGGGGGAAATAAAAATTTTGGGTGCAAAAAAGGCGAAGGAAGCGCCGTGCCAAGTCACCCGCCACCACACATCAAAGATTTCCCAAGGCCCACCGGGCCAAGTGTCGCCATTCCAACGGTCCTGACCTCTGTCGTCCCTCACGTGGGCCGAGCGCCGCCCGAGCCGGACCAAAATCTCGCCGTCCCTTCCGCCGGCCGGACGCCACCGTCTTCTTCTTCTTCTTCTTCTTCTTCGCCCCCGCACACCGTCTCCGGCCTCGCCACTGTCCCGCGCGCCTCCAGAACCGACCGCCGATCCCAAACCCCGCTCCCGGTGCATGGGCGCGAAGAACAAGAACCCGCAGCCGACCACCGGCGCCGGCCGCGACGGCGGCGCGTTCGCCTTCATCTCCAAGGGCTGGCGGGAGGCGCGGGACACGGCGACCGCCGACCTGTCCCTGATGCGGGCGCGCGCCGACCGCGAGCTGGACCACGTGCGGAGGCGGATCCAGCCCAAGATTACGGAGCTCAGGAACCACTGCTCGCTCGAGGGGTGGCCGCCCAGGGCCGGCGCCAGCCTCCGCGTCGACCTCGCGGCGATCCGGAACGCCGTCGTGGCCGACGGGCGAGGCGGGGGCGAGTGGCCGTGGAAGGGCGGCAGCGGCAAGCGGAGGGCGGAGTGGGGCGTGGCCACGTTTGTACGGGGCGGGCTCAAGGAGTGTGAGCTGGCTGCGACCATACGGAGCGGGCTCAAGGAGCTCGAGCGCCGGAGCCTGTCGAGTGAGATGTTCGGTGGGTTCAGGGGACGCGGCGAGTTTCTGGAGAAGCTGAAGCTGAGCTTGGTAAATTCGACTATACTATAGCCTTTAATACTGAAACCGATGATGCACTCCTACAGTTTTATTTATTTATTTATTTATTTCAACCATAGGCTTCCGAAATTTAGTTTCTCAGGACTTTTCTTAATAATTTAGTTATTTTTCTTATCTGGGAGAAGTATGACCGAAAATCACTCTAAAACTTTGGCATCCATATAGCAAACGGAAATTAGAGGTTTTCTTTCTCTGCACTAATTTTTTACTGTACATGTTACAGTACATTCCAGCAGAACTGAAGGTTGCAGTAGTTAGAGAATTTTTTGTCGCTTTTGCTGGCATTGCATTTCATACGATAATTTCTCTATACAACCAAACCTTGTTATTAAAAAAATTAGATCATGTTTCTAAAAAAATGCTAAAATTAGCATTTTCAAATTTGAACTTTGTATACAGCCAACTATGTGCAATAGTAAAATAAAAGTAACACCTAAGTGTATAATGTCATTGTACTCGTATGAGCGGTGCTGTCTATTGAAGTTCTCATTTGTGTTACTCATTTCCTTGCAGAAATTGCTGAACAAAGAGTCTCGCGAGCAAAAGGTAATGCCATGGAAATAATGCTTAAGCTTAAATGCACAATCTGTTTTATGCAGTGCAAATTTTGTCAACAGAATGCTTTGTATACGTTTTCCTATTGTCAATTTCAGTGCAATTTTCATTTGCCCTGTAGTGTATTGTGACCAAAGCAAGTCCATTAAGGCATCAATATAGATCTGTATAATTTTGCAAACTACAACTTTTGGCACACTAAAAACATAGCCTGTGGGAAAAAATTAATCCAATACAAAGGATTTGATGCTTATGATTATGAAGCAAAATAGCCATACCCAGCTTGCTACTTTTAGATGGCATGACAGTTCCATTTTGCATTTAAAATCCTCAAATTCATAGGCAGTCAGTTTGTCGTTCCTGGGTACCACTGGCTGGTATGTTCTCACGGTAATCCTTTTGCTGCAAAGGCATTTGATTTCACTCGTGATGCAGTCTCTGCTTGCTTTTTCATTCGATTATTCATTGTTTAAGGTGCATTTTCTCTAAACTGATTCTGGAATGTAAAGCAGGAAGTTCCCCCGCTGGATCTAATGGAAATTCTGGCATATCTAGTCCGGCAGTCTGGACCATTTTTGGATCAACTTGGTGTACGAAGAGGTATAAAATGTTACTGTTGGTCTCTGCTCCTCCAACTCTTGGTTCTTTTGTGGTGACATTTCTTCATTTGTTAATTCCTAGCTACTAATATTGTGTTACAGATCAATGTGAAAAGCTAGTGGAGACGTTGTACAGTAAACGGGATGGCCGGCTCATGTATCCGTCTCTTTCAGCAGATAGTTCCTTAACTGGGAACGAGAACACAACTGATGATCTTGATCTAAGAATAGCTAGGGTGCTAGAAAGCACTGGCTATCACACAGACGAAGGTTTTCGGAAAGATCCTACAAACTTGAGAATCTCAGACAACAGACGACATCTTGCAGTTTTCACCACAGCAAGCCTTCCATGGATGACGGGGACAGCAATCAATCCATTGTTCCGTGCTGCTTATCTGGCAAGAAGTACTATGCAAAAAGTGACACTGGTTGTTCCTTGGCTTTGTAAGTCAGACCAACAACTAGTTTATCCGAATAACATCACCTTTAATTCACCAGAAGAGCAAGAAACCTATATAAGGGACTGGCTACAGGAAAGACTTGGCTTTGAAGCAAATTTTAAGATATCATTTTATCCTGGCAAGGTAAACATCCAACATGTATCATCCCAAGGTTTAAGTCTCCAGTTCATACTTTATTCTCTGTTTCTACCAAAAGATTTTCATTGTTCGTTATCTTCCACAGTTCTCAGAAGAACGGCGCAGCATTATTCCTATAGGGGATACCTCACAGTTTATTTCCTCCAAAGAAGCTGATATAGCAATTTTGGAAGAACCAGAGCATCTTAACTGGTATCATCATGGGAAGCGCTGGACAGATAAGTTTAATCATGTCATTGGCGTAGTTCATACAAATTACCTAGAGTATATCAAGAGAGAGAAGAATGGTGCCCTTCAAGCTTTCCTTGTTAAACATATCAACAATTGGGTGACAAGGGCATACTGCCACAAGGTACATTTTGTTTAGGTCAGCTTTTGTTTTAAAGTTCAGGTCGCCATAGTAGTGTAGCTAATAATGGCGCCTTTAGGTTTTACGTCTGTCGGGAGCAACTCAGGATCTTCCCAGGTCCATTATTTGCAACGTTCATGGTGTGAACCCGAAGTTCCTCAATGTTGGCGAAAAAGTAGCAGCTGATATGGAGCGTGGGCAGAAGGCCTTTACGAAGGGAGCATATTTTCTTGGGAAGATGGTTTGGGCTAAAGGTTATAAAGAACTTATTGATCTACTATCGGAACACAAAAATTGTCTGGAGGGCTTCAAGCTAGATGTGTATGGAAATGGTGAGGATTCACAGGCTGTCCAGGCTGCTGCTAGGAAGTTGGATTTGGGCATCAATTTTTTCAAGGGAAAGGACCATGCCCATGATTCACTCCATGGGTGAGACTAGAATCAAGCAAGCTGCTAAATGAATTCTCTTTCACTTTTTTCTATATTATGTTGAATACTGACACGGTGTTTATATTCCCTTGTTAAATTGTAGGTACAAGGTTTTCATCAATCCAAGTGTTAGTGATGTCCTATGCACAGCAACTGCTGAGGCTCTCGCAATGGGGAAATTTGTTGTCTGTCCCGATCATCCATCAAATGAGTTTTTCAAGTCATTTCCCAACTGCTTGACATATAAAGCTCCAGAGGAATTTGTTGCCAAAGTGAAAGAGGCCATGGCTAGCGAACCTCAACCTCTGACCCCTGAGCAAAGATACAGCTTATCATGGGAGGCAGCAACCAAGAGATTTATGGAGTACTCGGAGCTTGACAAAGTTCTGAAAGAGAGAAATGGTCACTGTGGACAAGGTGTAAAGAGAAACCGTGTGAGGAAGATACCTTTACTTCCTAAATTGTCGGACATCATGGATGGAGGACTGGCATTCGCTCATTACTGCCTAACTGGGAATGAGATCCTCCGATTGGCGACAGGAGCAATTCCTGGTACCCGGGACTATGATAAACAGCAGTGCATGGATTTGAATCTCTTACCTCCCCAAAATCAACACCTTGTATATGGCTTGTGATGTGAATCTGGTTGCACTTAACTAATGTATAGTTGAAGGAATTTCCTCCTTAGGTATGTGCATACCAAGTTTTATCCAATTCCTGTACTGCTGACTAGCGACTAGAGAGTAGAACCTGTACATATGTAGAATCTTATTAGGTTTGTCTTGTTTGTACTCTTTGCCTATAATCTTTTCCTTCTATTCCCCAAATAAGCAAGTTGCTTTAATAATGGATATTTCTACTAGCTTTGTATCTTTATATTTGGCTTCATCATCTGCCAATGGCATCTTTACTTGTTATGGATCATGCTAATACAAAGTACAATATATTCAGTAGAAGAACATATAGCCACAACAAAACCTATGAGCTATAGTGCGTAACTGTAGGAAGGGGAAAGGTGCATAGGATATTTTAGCTTGCTTCAACTAGCTAGAGTGATCATGTGAGAATAGAGATTAATTAAGTAGGTTATGGAACCATGAACTTGTGCATATTTTCTGACCTCATCTTGTTTCTTTACTAACCTAATCATGTGAGAATTTATTTTCATTAAAGAGGTTATGGAACCATGAACTTGAGTACCGAGTCACTCTTGTTTCTTTATTAACCCAAGATCCTTCTTTTTCGGAAGTACTTTTCTGGCTCATATAAGTTGGCTTGACCTTACAACTTGTTATATGTAAATATGTGAAGCAGCACAAGGTTGTGGAGGAACAACTCCACTGTGTTGCTACAACGTGGACAACACAAATGTCGAAGGAACCGCTTCAACGTGTTGCGCTAGATATCGCTCTAGGGACGTAACCTAGATGTCGCCCTAGGGGCGGGGCTGTCAAGAGTTTAGTTCAACCTCTCAACACACAAGATCTAATCCAAGATCTAAAAGAAGAACACAAAGTTCTCTTTATTGATAGGTAGATGGTACATAGTCCGGTTACATATGTAGAGGATGGACCTCTATTTATAGGCTGCATGAGCCCTCGCAAGTTAGCTCTACTCACAACTAGAACATTCTAGGGAACACTACTAAAGCTAGGAAAGAGATAAGTTACAACTTATACCCAGAACACTCTAGAAACCCCTATAATACATATGACTAAAGGATCATTTTATGTGGAATAATATAGAATTGTGTAGAAGCCACTACTAAAGTTTAGTTATGTTTTATTTTCTCTACTGTCCTCCATCATTCTTCCCTGGTTGTTTAGAACTCGACCTCGAGTTATCCTCATAAAGTGCTTGTTCTGGGTGATAAAGAGTCAAGTCTGCCACATTGAATGTGTTAGATATCCCCATCTCTGTTGGAAGTTCTATCATATAAGTGTTATCATTTATCTTCCTTAGGATAGAGAAGGGTCCATATTTTCGTTGCCTAAGCTTTCCTTTAACGCCTAAAGGAAGTCATTCTTTTCGGAGGTATACCATCACTTTATCACCAACTTGGAATGATTTTAGCCTCCGTTTACAATCAGACAACTGTTTATACTTCTGATTTTGTTATTTTGTGCCTCCAAGACAATGCGAATTTCTTCAAATAGTTTTGTGTAGTTCTCAGCAAAGGACAATGCTGCCTTTGAGCTTCCCTTTGATGGTAGCTTCAGCAGATCCACCACATGTGTTGGAACTTTAGTGTAGACAATAGAGAAAGGACTCCTTCCTGTTGATCTATGGAGTTGTTGTAGGAGAATTCAGCAAAAGATAAAGCTAAATCCCATTGTCCCTTTTTATCACCACAAATGCGCTGGATCAGATTACCCAAAGACTTGTTCACCACTTCTGTTTGACCATCTGTTATGAGCTGTAGTAGAATTTTTTAACTCGGTGTTGAATTGCTTCCACAAAGTCAACCAAAATGCAGCAAGGAACTTGCTATCATGGTCTGAAACAATGGACCGTGGAACCCCATGAAGTCTGACCACTTCTCGGAAGAATAAATTTGCAACATGATGAGCATCTGTTGTCTTGCGGCATGGGATGAAATGAGCCATTTTGGAGAATCTGTCCACCACCACAAACACAACATCATTCCCACGCCTTGTTCTTGGCAAACCCAAGACGAAGTCCATAGAGATATCCTCCCATGGACCATCAGGAATAGGCAAAGGCATGTATAACCCTGAGTTTTGGACCTGGCCTTTGCATGCTTGACATGTGGAACATCATTCCCACGCCTTGTTCTTGGCAAACCCAAGACGAAGTCCATAGAGATATCCTCCCATGGACCATCAGGAATAGGCAAAGGCATGTATAACCCTGAGTTTTGGACCTGGCCTTTGCATGCTTGACATGCGGGGCATCACTGAACAAACTTTCCAGCATCTCTCTTCAATTGTGGCCAATAGTAACGAGCCTCTAGATTAGCGATAGTCTTGTCACGTCCCACATGGCCACTAAGATCACTTGAATGGAGCTCTCTAATCAACTTGTCACGTTGAGAACTTCTTGGGATGCATAACCGATCACCCTTGAAGAGATAACCATCTTGCACTAAATAGCCGTCGCCTAATGGTTGGTCTCTTAGGTGCTTTACCCAAACATGGCCGAAATCTTCGTCCTCTTCATACAACTCCTTTATTTGATCCATGCCTGGAAGTTCAGCCTCGAAAGAAGTCAAGAGGCATGCACGACGACTCAAAGCATCGGCGACTTTGTTGGTTGTTCCAGATTTATGCACAATAAGGTAGTTAAACCTCTCCAAATATGCTGCCCATCTTGCTAGCATGCGATCCACATGCTTTTGATTTCTAAAATGCTTCAAGGATTGATGATCACTGTAAACAATGAACTCCTTAGGCAACAAATAGACTTCCCAGGTCTTTAAAGCCCGGAAAACAACATACAATTCTTGCCGATAGGTACTCCACTTCTGTCTTGCTTCGCTTAGCTTCTCACTAAAGAATGCAATGGGTTTTCGTTCTTGAGATAGAACAACCCCAATGCCTACTCCGCTTGCATCGCACTCTAGCTCAATTTTTTTAGTGAAATCGGGTAGTACTAAGACAGGAGCTTGTGAGAGTTTTTCCTTTATCTCCTTGAAACTAGTTTCAGCAGATTCGTTCCCTTTCTTTAGGCATTCAGTAATTGGTGCCATGATGGTACTGGAATTTTTCATAAACTGCCTATAGAAAGTTGCAAGGCCATGGAAACTTCTCACCTCAGAAATAGTCTTTGGAGTTGGCCATTCTCTGATTGCTTTAACTTTAGAGTCATCAACGTGAGTGCCCTCACTTGTTATGACAAAGCCCAAGAAAATAAGTTTTGTTTGAAGAAAAACACACTTCTTCAGGTTGACATAGAGTTCGTTCTCCTTTAGTACACATAGTACCTTACGGATGTGATCCAAGTGTTCATCTTCATCCTTGCTATATATTAGGATGTCATCTAAATAAACCAGAACAAAGTGGGATAAGAAAGGTCGAAGTACCTGGTTCATCAAGTGCATAAAGGTACTTGGTGCATTAGAGAGTCCAAATGGCATCACCATCCACTCAAACAACCCTTCCTTTGTCTTAAAAGTTGTTTTCCATTCGTCCCCAGGTCTAATGCGAATTTGATGATAACCGCTCTTTAAATCGAGCTTTGTGAACACTCTTGCACCACTAAGCTGATCTAGCATATCATCCAAACGGGGAATAGGAAATCTGTACCTTATGGTGATCTTGTTGATAGCTCTACTATCTGTACACATGCGTATAGATCCATCTTTCTTTGGTGTGATCAAAGCTGGTACGACGCATGGACTAATACTCTCTCGAATCTGCCCTTTATGCAACAACTCCTCCACCTTTTCCTTGAGTATATCATGCTCTTTTGGGCTCATTCGGTAGTGTGGCAGATTAGGAAGACTTGCTCCCGGAATGAAGTCAATTCGATGTTGAATTCCTCTCATTGGTGGTAGGCCTTATGGCTCTCCAAGTATGCTCTGGAATTCAGCTAGTAGGTTATGTACCTTTGCTAGAATTTCAACCTCTGGTTGCACTTCTCCTTTCACAAAAAGTGCAGCACACAAATTTGCCTCCTTCAAGTCTCCCATAAACTCATTAGAGGTGTGAGAAATAGTTAACATATTTTCCCCCTTCTCTTTAGAGCTATCACGATCTGATTGGTTGGGTAGAATGATGATCTTTCTCTTGTTCCAAGTGAAGGAGTATGAATTTTCTTTCCCTCTATGTGTGGTATCCACATCAAACTGCCAAGGTCTCCCAAGAAGAACATGGCTGGCATCCATATCAACCACATCACATAATACATTTGAGCGGTAGTACTTGCCCAAAGAGAGTGGCAGGTTGCATTGTTTGGTGACCCTCATATTCACCCTTTTCTTGATCCATCCAATAGTGTATAGGCTTGGGTGATCATGAGTCTCAAGTTTTAAATGGTTCACCAAATTTTGGGAGATAAGATTCTCGTAGCTGCAACTATCAATTACTAATTTGCATACCTTGCCATTCACCGTGCATTTGCTCTCAAATATTTTTCTTCCTTTGTGTGTTGTCGGGCTGCGGTGTTGAGCACAAGAGGCGTTGGATCACACATACCACATCTTCTCCCTCTTCTTCACAAATATCTTGTCCTTCTACATCTTCAGATTCATATCCTTCATCATCTTCACCATCATGGACTGTGGTGTTGACAGATTTCTTCAACGGGCAGTTGCTAGATACTACATGTCCCTCTTCACCACATTTATAACACTTTATCACAGGCTTAGCCCTGCTCTTACCACCAACTTGTTTTGGGGCAGGTTGTTTTTCCTTGAGTGGTATTTTCTTCCGCTTTATGGGAGTTACTCCTAGGTGAGGCTTCCGTATGAGAATATGGAGCCTTACTTGCCTTTTTGTTTTTACCAACCTCTCGGCCTTTAAGGCTAGAGCTTGTGCTTGATCAAGGGACCAAATTTGCTGCATCATTAAACGATCCTCCATTGATGTACCTTGCAACTTCTTGATCTTCTGTTTCAGCAAGGTTGCACCTCACTTGTAGCTTTAGAAACTCCTCTGTATAAATAGTCCTAATTCTTTGGGCACAATTCTGAAATTGAATAAATAGGATCTGATCATAATCTGCAGGCAAAAATCTCCCCTTTAAAAGATTCTTCATTTGCCGCCAAGATCGCACACGAGCTTCTCCTCTGAGTCCGCGGTCTTCTTGAAGGCGATGCCACCATGCACCAGCTCCTCCTTTCAGCTTGTATGCGACCAAAGAGACTCTACGGTCTTCTGGAATATTCATGACTTCAAAGAAAGTCTCCACCTCGTACAACCAATCAAGGCACCCTTAAATATCAACATTTCCATTGAAAGTAGGGATCTCAGCTTTCACCCTGTATGTATCCCTCGCATACGTAGTGTTGGGTACTCTTGGATGTGCATAGGGGTCAGGTTCTTCAAGGTCCTCAACATATTCTTCACCTTCAGAAGTTTCAGCATAAGTTGGCCTTCTTGTGGTACGCTGAACAACATGTGGCTGAGGTGTTTTTGCTCCAAGACGACCTCCCTTTCTTCTCCGCTGAGCATCGTCTCCATCCTTTGATGATTCTTCATCATTGGCACTAGGAGAAACACCCTTTCTAATCATCTCAACTAGCTGATCAAATCTCCGGTTAAGATCTTCACGCAATGCTTGGATTTGCTGTTCTGCAGCATCCATTCTCTTTCCCAACTCCTCCATTGCTTGCTGCAACTCGCTCTTACTGAGGGAACCAACAACAGCTATAACGGATCAGCAGAGCTCTGATACCACATGAAGCAACACAAGGTTGTGGAGGAACAGCTCCACTGTGTTGCTACAACGTGGACAACACAAATGTTGAAGGAACTGCTTCAACGTGCTGCGCTAGATATCTCTCTAGGGGCGTAACCTAGATGTCGCTCTAGGGGCGGGGCTGTCAAGAGTTTAGTTCAAACTCTCAACACACAAGGTCTAATCCAAGATCTAAAAGAAGAACACAAAATTCTCTTTATTGATAGGTAGATGATACATAGTCTGATTACATATGTAGAGGCTGGACCTCTATTTATAGGCTGCATGAACCCTCACAAGTTAGCTCTACTCACAACTAAAACATTCTAGGGAACACTACTAAAGCTAGAAAAGAAATAAGTTACAACTCATACCTAGAACACTCTAGAAACCCCTATAATACATATGACTAAAGGATCATTTTATGTGGAATAATATAGAAGTGTGGAAGCCAGTACTAAAGTTTAGTTATGTTTTATTTTCTCTACTGTCCTCCATCAATATGTTTGTTCATTTGAGAAGTTTCTCCGACCATACATTATACAAATACACATCACAATTTAGGTGTCGGTCATGACCTCCTTTGTATACTTGATTTTAGACATACCAACCAAAGGAATGATAGTACAAAAAAAGATTGGTAAACAGCAGACGTGAAGGTAAAAATAATGCGGGATTGAGATTAACCCCCAATCAATACAAAAGTAAGTGATAGGTTCCCCAATTAGCGCTGGTGAAGGATAATCGAGGGGAGGCAATTTACATGAACAGATAATATTAGGTTGTGCTTCGCTGCAGCTGGCCTCTCCTTGATTAATACATGTCTTTTTGAGAAGGAACCACGCTTGCGATATCATTAATGAAATTGCAGTTCAGGAACATTTAGAATTCACATCCAAAACAAAACAGGGGCGATCCAGGCCAACAGCATTCCCGAAGCTCAGAATAATAAACACCATTAGTACAGTATTACATGACCAAATATTCAAACCCCAGCCATGTGTTCTGCCAAGAGCTTCAGCTGTGACCTGATGCAACATTCTGGACGAGATCAATATATGGTAGACTAAGATTCAGCATTAACCTTGTTAATTATCGCTGAATTTCTCGAAAAATGAGCAGTAGGAAAATCCTCGGGAGCTTTAGTGAGTTGTGCTAGTGTCACGACTGACACGCCTTAGATCTGAGAGGCGCCACCTAGGGAGTGTTTAGCTGGACTAGGTGGGGTGTTTATTGTGTGTTGCAGGGTCATTTGCCAGTACATGTGTGAGCCGTGCGCCTGTGTGCTGTTGCGTGTTATAAGCAACCGAGTTGTAACGTTTGGACCAAGTCTGACTGTGATGGATACAATCGAAACGGAACACTTCTCTCTCTCTCTCTCTCTCTCTCTCTCTCTCTCTCTCTCTGTTTCGCTTTGTTCGTCTTTCTTCTCTTGCAAGGCTCAGCGAGATTGGTGTTGATCCTCACGCTGGTGATCATGCCAGCAACGGGGTGCTACAGCTGGTAAGTTCTTTGAGTAGATTGGTTTTGCCGTATCTCCAGATTGCCACGAACTTTGTGTTTATCTTTTGTGCAATGTTGAGGAAATCGCTTATCCGGGTTAACTCGGTCGGCTGACGATTAGCGATTAATAGGCAATTCGACCGATTAATCGGGTGATAAATGAGTTAATCGGGTGATAAATGAGTTTATCGGCTAATCGGTGACCACTGAATAGGGATTAATCGGGCGATTAATCGTTGAATAGGACGATTTTTTAAACTGTGCTTTTGTGAGGCTTCAAGAATTTCAGGAAAATCATTATTAAATCATTGCAGCTTCTAAAGTGATGTTGCAAAAGTGTATAATGAAACCATGATTGTTGGCCCCTCAACCAGACAGCCCAAAAAAGGAAGATGGAAGGTTTAGGAGAAAACTAGTCATTGACATCTACAGTATATGTAATAACTGTTTTTTTTTTTGCAGCATGTCTGTTGGAAATACAGCAGTGCTTTATTATCAAAATTTAGCATCATAATTACTTCTATATCATTGAAGAATTAATCACATGCTGTGTACACAATATGGTATTGTACAATGTACACCATCACCATACTAGTTGATCCCGCTTAGAATTGATGCTCCCATGGTATTCTCTGGATAGAATAACCACACCCGACATAAGTTTGCCTCTTCGTCAACTCTGAATGTTGATAATGACATCTTTCTGAGTTTTTTCAGGATTCTTGAAATGGGCATGCCATGCTAGATTATCAACTGTTTCTGCAATTTTCACTATTATCATAACCAAGTCTGAGAGAAGCGTTGCAGTAACGGCCACATGCATCACTTGCAACAGGGCCGCGTCCCCTGATAATTCGTTTCTGAGGCCTTTTGCAACTTTGATGGCTGCAGACATGGTTATGCTGGCTGGTGGTGGTACAGTCATTGTTTGAATCGCTGTTGATAGCTCCCTGAGCGCCTTAGCAGAGTGTGAGCTCATTTCTCCGCATGCCCTGCGGACCTTCAAGGTTAGCTCTGGATCGGCTTCAGGGTACTGTTGATCAGGAAAATGCTGTCTTGGTTAATAACTTGGATCCGTAGTATTTTGAGCACATCAAATGGGGGGAGAATCTGCAATTACCTGAGATTTTTGCAATGTGATGACATAGGAAGCAAGAGCTTCCATTGAAGTCGCGCACTGGCGACAGAGAGCTCCGAGCTTCTGGTATTGGCTCCATGGGTGTCGGAAGCCGAATTTACCATGGCCGGGCTCCCACTTGGCAAAGTTGCTCTGCGATGTTCGAAATAACATTACAAAAACTGCCGGGTATACAAGCTGTTTTCTCGCAGATGCTTGTCATCAGTAAAGGAAGCTTACCAGTGAGTCCTCAGTGGCCTTAGAATTGAGGACGCTCTTGTACACTTGGAGAAAGGGTTTCCCCTCCAAATTCTCACTGGTAGCCTTTTCTCCAAAGCATTCAGATTCCATTCCTGCATACAAGTGTACAGTTTCAGTCTCACACTCTGGAGCCCGTCTGAAGTAACTAACTCCAAGTGCATGATATAGTTTTCCAGAGTACTTTCTTTTCAGTGTTTTTTTGGCAGAGTAGAACGGTGCCATTGTAAGGTAGTCTGTTGGTCCCCTATTTTATCAGCAATTTTTTGTCAGCAAAATTGTCCCAGATTCAAGTGCTAGTTCTCTGTATTCTTATGAAGTTGCTCCAGGGGGTTTGACAAGCAGAAATATAAAACAGAGTATGCCTGGTTACTCTAGTCAGGAAGTGTCCGCTGCTGTTGCTTGCTTGTTTCTGCCTTTCTTTTTTATCTAGAGAACACAAATTCGGTCTTCTATTCGAGATTAATTCCAGATCAATTTGCGTTGTATAGTTTGATTACCATACATAGCTTGAACAAGAATGACAGCGACGTGCAGGAATCTTTGTTACTGATGGTAGTAATGCATGCATGGCCAGAAGTCCAGGACACATATATACGTGGTCGTCGAGATCAAGAGGTCCAAATCAAATTTCGTTATCAGTCCGTTCAGAATTATAGGATGTTCTAGTTTTTCTTCTTCTGAATTCATAGGTATCTAGATGCATTTCGGCATGTGTGTTCACTCATTTGTACTTCGTAGTCCACATAAAAATATTCAAAACATGTTATAATTTGAAACTGAAGGAACTAGTACCTTCAAGGAACTGCGCGAGCTTATCGAGGTTTGCGGTGGCAAGCTTATGCAGGTCCTCGCCTGCCCAGACGGGGAAGACGAAGATGGTGGTGCAGAGGCAGGTGAGTACGCCGATGACGATGGTGGAGAAGCGCTGGTGTGCGAGTTGGATGAGCTCCTCCACGCGGTAGCTCGACACTGCCACCAGGCTGAAGGTGAGTATGAAGATGGTCACGCCGTAGTCGTACTTGGCCTTGATCTCCGGGATGAACCGCGAGAAAGTCGCCGCCGATGCTGCAATAATATACACCATCCATATTAGTTCTCTTCTAGCTCGATCTCTTGCTTTATCACGCCAGTACACTACTTCTAGTCTAGAGAGGAAAGTCCATAGAAGATACATGCGTACCTAGCAAGAAGACGAAGATGCCTAGCAGTATAGGCTCCCCCTGCGCGCCGCAGCGGTTGGCTATCTGATGTGCTCCGACGGCGATGAACCCAGCCACCAGCGTCGCGAAGGCTCTATTCAACCCCTTGCTCAGCGTGCCACCTGTTACACGCTATGTTTTCAGTTCATGTATGGCGTGACGCACACAGAAGCTATATTACTGTCATAATTAACATTCTTAGTAATATACAGTTGCACACACGCTAATACATGGCGTGACGCACACTAGAGATTATTAATCTGCCATTAATTCATCAAACACGAACTGACTCAGACCGATGATAGCATAGCACGCACGTACCGACGGTGTACTCCATGACGACGACGACGGTGAGAACGGCCCACAGCGTGGAGACGCCGAAGCCCTTGAAGAGCGGCGTGACGTAGTAGAGCACGGAGACCAGCGTCAGAGCCAGGCCGACCTTGAGCGAGTGCGCTACTCGCCTGGGATCCTCCCTGGCGATCCGGCCCACCTTCCTGGCGAACCCGGCGACCCTGCACCACAGCTCGACGGGCACCGACCGGAGCCGCTGCCAGCAACGCGCGAAGATGCCGCCGCCGACAGCACCGTGTCCGGCCGTCGTCTCGCCATTGCCGTCGCTCACTCTGATCTGGTGATCCACCTCCATGGTAGCACTAATGGTGGATATATACGGATCAAACGGTGATCGATCGATGTTCCTAGCCTACTTGAAGATTACAACAAAGCAGACATGCATGTCATGTGTGTGTGTGTGAGATATGAAGTCATGGCTATGGCGCGCGAGGGGTTATATAGGCGGAGGGAAACGCCAGCTGCACGCGGCGCCTTTTTGGAAGCGATACGGTGATGCGACAGACAGGGCAGGCAGCGATCGGTAGTGGAGCAAAAGCGTAGGCATTGCGCCATCGGCTTTCCCGGAGAATATGACTGGGGAGATCTTGCCGCGCGCTGTCGTGTTCGCTTTCGTCTCGTCTTCTCCACCGTACACCGGTGTACGGTTGCTCTTGCCGCTAGCTTCCTACGCGATCAGTTGCCGCTGCTCCAGGGGATGCACAACGCGGTCACCGATACGAGGAAATGTGTTGCATTCGGTTCCGTTTTTAGCTGTGCGTCATGCTTTGAAATGTATCGCACGAAGATCATTTCCACATGTGCTGGATTATTCACCTTTTTTGTATGTACTCTTTGCATGCATAGATGTGCTTCTAGGGTTGCAGAGCGGTGTCTGATCCGGCCCATGCGTCGGATTTATAATCGGTTAAATTATTTGTATCATTTTTAGCGAATGAGTTAATTACAATAAAATTATACTGAACCGGTACATACGGGGAAGAGAGGAGGCGATAAAAAACCAATCTAGGGTTTCGTCCCTCGCGCTTCCTATGGCCTTAGAGATGTGGCAGATCACGGCCTCTTGCATTACTAGCGGGAGGTTTCCATTCTCATTTTCTAGGTATTTGTAGTGTCTTGTTCAGGATAGTGAAACGACGGCTATGTCCTGAAGTTAGAATAAGGTTCTTTCTGTCCTATCCACATTTTGATGGTGCGCGTAGCATCGATGTAGGGTGTATCGGAGTTGTCTTTTCAGTGGATCTCATGAGATCTGATCGGTGTTCGTGTTAGTTGGTGTTGTTTCAAGTATAACCCTTCCGATCCATAGTTCTCATATTAGCATGGTTGTTGCTCTGGTGTGCTAATCCTTTAGGTATTAGGCGACAACTTCTCGTTTGTCTACTACAACAAGCTTTGCCAAGGTCCAGTGAGGGAAGGGTGAGGACGGCGGCGCGCCTTCGGCTCACTCTAGTGATTGTAGTCTCCGCTAGGTGACTCAAATATCTATTTATAATTTTATTACTTTTAGAGCTTATTGTACTAGTGTTGATAATTATTAATAGATCAGTGGAATTTTAGTTTAAAAAATTAACCTATACTTTTGCAGGCTTATGCGTGTGTGCGTGTATATATGAACTTTGTGTTGCTGTAGACAGGTGTGCGCGCATTGGGCGTGTTAGTTTGTTCTAGAAGCTCTTGGTTTATCTAACTTGGCATTTGCATGCATATTTTTAATACCGCCTTTCCTAGTCCATGTTATTATATGCATGTTTTGCGTTCTATCGTAACATTATGTACTCTTCCGTACTACGTAGCTCGGGACCGACAGATCACTTATAGTGGTAATTAGTTTAGATTATCTGCTTTTTGACTAGCATATTCATTCTTTGAAACTACTGTCGGGTGAGGTAAAACGTAACTTGTTCTTCAGTTCTTGGCTTACAAAGGCACGCCTGACTTTACCAGTGCTGACTCCATGATGTAAAAATGACCCTACCAGCTAGCCACCTCTGAGTACTTATGATAAACAGACACAGGCCAGCAAAAAGCCAAAAGTATTGTCTTTTTCCTATTCTTTCACGTTTGTGACATGTAAAGATACTCGGTGCTTCATTTGAAAAACACAAAAGCAATTTGATGACTCGCCGTATACACTATTCCAAGCATGTCTGATGTCCCTACTCTCTGCTAGCTAGCTGGCTATCACGCATCAATATGTAGCCTGGCTTATCATTCTATCCATTTTTTTCTTCTGAATTTCTTAGGTAGATCTCAGCTACAGCTTATCACGTTGAATTCCATGCGTGGAAGCTCTTGTCCTGTTGCTCCAAGACTCCAATGATGCACACACTTCTATGCTCTGACTCGCCGAAACCATGTTCAATGCATGTAGACAGAGATCTATCGTCTTGTCATAGTTCTCAACCTCTTCCTTCCACCGTTCACCGCTACCGTACCACCGCTGCTTCAGTTTCTTTGCGCACTCGCGTGGACGTCTTGTACGGACCCGGCCTGTTACGGGTCACAGTCTCAGGCGGAAACTGATCCACGCATCCATTTCCTATGTTGATTACAATGGTTCAGATAACCTGATTGCGGTACAGCGGTTCTCTCGATCATGCAGTTCATGATAGCTGGCTTTCGTGCGATTTTGCACGCAACTACGCAAGTGAATCGAAGTTCAGAGTACACTTTCGCAAGTTGGTGAAATGCTCAAGCTCAGGCTTCTCTATTTGCGTGAAACAGATAAGATGCGCGCGCAACCCGACAGCTAGCCACTCTGAACTTCAGGAAAGCTCTCGACCGTTTATTACACCTTTAATTTTTCTCTCGCCGGCAAATATTCGCCTTATCCCTGGCTGTGGATGCAACTTCAAATCCGTGTCTCTCACGTCACAAGTAGGACACCCAGATCGATCGGACAGACAAGAAGTAAGGGAACATGCGAATAACTGTTTCCGTCGAGAATATGTGCCAATATTCTTCCCAAGATCCCATCCAAGTGCGTGTGCATCGTCTACCTCTGGTCTTGCACCACTGACCGACTTATATACGTCTAAAGCAGAATCATCATCATTTCGGTCGTGCAAGTGAAATCGCGGAGAAAGCGAGAGAAAGTTTCCGCGTTCGCATGTGCGATTGATCGAGCTACCTAAGTTTTTCATAGGCGCAATATATTTTCTCCATCTAAATATAATTGACTTAATTTTATCTAGGTACTCCCTCTCTCACAGTTTATAAGGCACGCGCGTACTCCTAGGTCGCAAATTTGATCAAGTTAGCATTAGTTATATGTTATAAAAATTATATCATTAGAAAGTTCAGATGTTCTATTTTCTAATGATATAATTTTTGTATTATATAATTTAAATTATATAGGTTAAATTGATGATCTAGGGGTACGCACGCGCCTAATAAACTGTGAAGGAGGGAGTACTGATATATCCAGCTGATCTATTTAACTTATGGATACAACTATGTGTAGTAAAAAATAAGCCACTTTTTTAATTATAGAAGGTGTCGAGAAGTCGGACAAAAAATATGCGCAGTGGATATGCCTTTGTAGGCACAAAAGGGCGAGCCGGCTCCTTTTCCGAACAGGGATTAGTGTTGCTGCAGTAATGGCATTTGCAACTGAATGCAGCAGACGCCGTTCGATCCCCGTACAACTTTCTGTTTTGTATTCCCTCCTTCCCACGAAGTTGTCTAAGATTTATAAAATTTGGATGTATATTTCATCCCACAAAGGTTATCTGAGATTTTTCAAAATTATATGTCTTGACACTAAATATCATATAAATTTTGGCAAGTCTTAGACAAACTTCATGGGACGAAGGAGAGTACTATGGTGTACTACTAAGAATTCCGTACGCCCTGCGTGTGTCCCTTTCCGCCCGTCATGCACGTACACAATCGTCTTGTGCTTTCTAGCTAACAGAGGTGCGAAGGGCGCGTTTGGTAGTCTAGGCCGAATTCTTGCACCAGTGCGCCAGTGAGAAGAACGCTTCTGCGCGTTCTAGATGGGCCACGGGTCAGAAAAGGCCTCTCGTTTGGTCGCCTACGCAGAGTTTTTTCGGCCCCGTGGAGATTTGGACTCGGGCCGTTTGGTAGATCGGTTTTAAGGCCAAGTAGCAACCCAGAACGACGCCCCTATTGTTTGGTTGCAACCCAAAATCCGCTTCTGGTTACCTCTTTCTTTCAGTGGTGATGTTACCAGTGATTAATACCGCACAATGAAAGCACAAACAAACTTAGCGGTGATCATAGACGCTACGAAATAGTTTCAGACACCATTGCTCAAACACGACCATAGTTCCACGAGATGGCACGACACTTGTTCAGTCACCATTAGACACTAGACACGACATAGTACCAGCGACACAGTACCAGGTGAGCTTCATACATGTTCTTCGAAGACGACACACCTAGTGGTATCGCCATGGTCCGGGCACCTACTCATCACCTCAGTGCAGGTGTGGTTGAAGATCACCACACTGTACTCGAAGGAGGACACCTTCTTGAAGGTGAGGAACTGGCCTACCTTGAGCTGATGGGCGATGGCGAAGCCCGCCCACCCCTGGTCGATGAATGCGTCATTGCCTTCTCTCCTCGTAGTCATCCTCCAGGTGCAGCCAGTGTTGGTGCGGACGATGATGTTTGAAGGGATAGGTCCGAACCACTTGACGAACTTTTGAGGGATCGGGATCTGGCCGAAGGTGGGCTTGACGATGATGCGGAGGAACTGGTTCGGCCCTAACTCATCGTGGAAGTGGCCAACGTTAGCCGACCTTCCTCGACGCTTCTTCAACGGTCCCTCGCCGGGAACCTCAGCAGGTGACCCAATCATGATCTTCTCAGTCAACAACAAGAACACATTCCATTAGAGGTGTGGCTGCTCACAAGTATAGATGAAAATGGTCATGAAAAACATTAGTGATGCCTCATACATTGGGTCACACGGCAGCTCAAGGGACTGCCCTCAAACTAAACTAGTGTGCAAGTAATGTGACACACACGACTTTGTTTGAGGGCAACAACTTGCCTTCCGTTGTGTCATTGTTGAATCACAAGCCAATGCAGAGTTGAAGAAGCATAAAAGGCCTCATACATTGGGTCAGAAGACAAGCATAGGGAGTGACCACAAACTAAGTGTAGTGTGCAACGATTGTGGCACACATGACTAAGTTTGAGGGCACCATCTTGCCTTCCATGGTGCCATTGTTGAATCATGGGCCAACGAAGAAGAAAAACCAAAAGAGGCCTCATACATTTAGTCACACGGCAGGCAAAGGGACTGTCCCCAAACTAAGTCTAGTGTGCAAGAAATATGGCACACACAACTAAGTTTGAGGGAAACATCTTGCCTTCCGTTGTGCCATTGTTGAATCATTGGCCAATGCAGAATAGAAGAAGCAGCAACATGCAAAGCAAGTAATATAGGCCTCATAATATGAGGACATATGGTGGAGATGTTTGATCAGAACCAATGGCATGGTCATGTTCAGTCATGCCATATGTTCTGATAAATCATCTCCCCATACTATGATCCATGGTTATAATCATCGGCCTAGTTCAATCACAAACAACACAAGTACTAGTTCAAATAGATTACATTACGAGTGGTACTCAGGGTACATTACAAATACAGACTAGTGTACATTACAAATGCTACTTAGGGTACATTACAAATTCTACATAGCTCAACCATTAGCAGAATCTCCTACACTACATCTACAACACATTCATTACTTATCACATATAGCCCTGATCCTCTTGAGCTTATCCTTGTTTGCAAAATTCACTTGGAGCAGATCATCTATGTCATACTCTAGCTTTCTCTTTGCAGCCACCAACGCCTTTCTTTCAGCCTCCCATTCCCGTTTCTTAGCCCTCATAACTTGTTCTTGAGTTATGTGCACATTCTTGAGCAGAGCATGCAACCTCATTCTTCAAGTCGTCTATCTCCTTTTGCGTATGAACAAACTAGCGCGAATCAGCTTAATATTTGGCACAACAATCACAACATGCAAAATCCCATCACAAAAAACCCTTCCCCTCTTTGCATGCATAGTAAAATCTGACAGTTTGACCAATCTCAGTCTGATCTACAAAGGATGTATCACGATTGCAGATTACAGTACCAGATTTAAGCCAATCGCAACCGTGAACACCAAGCAATCGACACGAACAACAACCAATCCCGACGAACAACTAGCAATCGTTTATCCGAACCCAATCCTAATGGAAACCCCTAGCAGATCTAATCTACCTGTCGTCGCAAATGCTGAAGCATGGCCTGTTGTCGCACAACGACGGCGAAGGTAAGAGGAAGAGGTGCTTACCGCTATTGTTCTGGTCGAGGACGAGGTCGAGTTCGCGTCCGAACTCGAGATGCCGGTGAAGAGCGCGGTGCAGGTTCCGGCCGAGGTCGCGGTGCTTCTCACCGTTGTCTCCTCCTCCGGTCCCACCGCTCCTCCTTGCGGCGGTGCGGTGGATTTATCTGCGGTAGAGGAACCACCTTGGTGATGTGATAGTTTGGGGGGGGGCGTGAGAGTGAAGAGGCGAGTGAGACGAAGGAGAGGGGGCGGTGTGGCTAGTTATGACGTGTGTTTCCGAAGGGATGCGCTGTTTCCATCTCCCTTCTCCACGCGTGCAGCCTTCTCACGACAACGGGTCAGACTCCACAGAAACTGCCACTTTGGGCGTTCCTCCAGGACCTGTTCCAAAGGTGCTTTAAAACCCGATTCGTGCAACAACGTGGACGTCTTCAGGCTACCAAACGGCCCGTTTTCCTTCTCCCCATGCAAAAAAGAGCCCTGCAGGCTACCAAACGCGTTCGAAGTATTTGGCGAGGGAAATAAATGGGGGCGTACACTGTTGTGGAAAAAGGAACGACTCCTGATTAGTTTTGATGGCTGCACTTGTTAGGTCAGTCGGGCTTTCGAGCTGTTGTTTGTACATCGTGCAATGCACTTGGGGAAAAACAAAAGAGATCTAGGAGAAATGGCGCGTAGGAACTAGATGCCACGATCATTAACCCCTTAGCTTTTCCGTAGGATAAAGTCTAAAACAAACCTTTAACTTGCAGGTAAAAGCCATATATGCATCCCTTGAATCTCCAACTCTCAAAATCCTTGCAGTCCAAAACAAACCTTTAACTTGCAGGTACGCTCTCCTTTCCTCCCAAAAAAAACTAGTAGGTAAAAGCTAAATTGAACCCCCAACTCTCAATCCTCGAAATCGTCAGTCTCACTACGGAAAGGGAAAAGGGCCCGACAGCCATTTGTTGCGCCGACGGCTTTTTGTTGGTGCCGTCGGCACAGGACCCGGTCCTGGTAGATCACCAACATGGCCATTGGCACATGTTAGCCGTCGACAAAGGGAGTCCTATGCCATCAGCCACCGTTGGCACATGTTTATCCATCGACACAATGTGGGATGTGTGGCCAGGGGGACTCTACCTTGACGGCGAGACAACAGTGTTAGGCTATACCAATGTTAAGTTTTGTTTTGCATAGGCTTATATTTATACTTATTTATTTGTTACTCTCAGTGTATTTCAAACCTTGGGGCTGTTTCAGCGAGGATTCAATGATGTGGCAAGTAAGAGACTATGATGGTTGACTCGGAGGTTCACAAACCTTGACCTTCAAAGGCGCGCACTAGAATGAAGACATGCATGTGCCGGCTTCGCCGCTCTCGATGGAGAGCTAGAGCTTGTAGTCTCCCACTCTGTTGCCTTGGAATCTTACCGCACATGTGGCAGTGAGCACGATCAGATCGACGGGGCTGCGGCGGTGCACTGGTGCCGTGGAAGATTGTGACCGTGCTCTCCACTTGCGTCTTCTATGGGCGATTCCTTAAGCTTGAGAGTTCTCTACTAGGCGAGGTGGGGCCAAATGATAGGGTGGTGAGACTTGGTGTGGTCTAAGGTGGCGGGGAGGACATCGATGCTAGCGGCGACACCCTCTAGATGCCACTCGATCGTGTTCTCCGTTTTTGGTGCCTGGTAGGTGGTCATCTTTTAGGGAGAGTTAGGTCTTTGCGAGGACGCAAAAGCATGGTGGTGGTGCTGGAGCGCGAGAAGGTTGGCAGGAGAGGGGAAAGAAGGGGGAAGGAGTGATGGCCGGCCGCCGGATGGGAGATGGGAGGACAAACGTACCGAGGAGAGGCTGCACTCGCTAAGGACGTCCCCATGTCTAGCTGCTCGACTCGTGCTCACCTCGTCCTCCCGCTTCCGCCCATAGTAGGAATCGACCCCGAAGGCCCCCAACCGTCGGCACCGTGCGGTTCTACCCCGCCTCTAGTCGGGAGCTGCAGGCGATGAAGGCGTTGCTGCTATGCATCTCTGGCCTCCCCCACCTCGTCTTCATCCTCTGGCTGAGCGTCTAGTACTACAAACCCTCTTCCTCCTCCTCTTCTATTATCGTGCCTCGCCAGAGCGCTCTTCCGCCATGTGAATGCGCCTAGCCTCCGTGCTTCGTTGTTCTGCTTGACCGGAAGAAAGCTACGGGATGTTGGAAAAAAATGGAAAACTAATAAAATATGACATGTGGTCTCATGAGATTAGCCCATAATCTCGGTTGTGAGATCTTCGCTTTCCTACCGTGCAAACATGTTTAGGGTTCAAATTAGACCATGGTCAACAAGTTTATAGAGCCAATTTCAAGAATGAAAGTTGAGGATTTAATTTAGCTTTTAACCATAAGTTGAGAGTTTGTTTTGTGTTTTTCTTTCTTTTTTCGCCCAGTGTGAGGGCCCTTTGTTGTCGAGCGCACGATTGTTCTTTTACACAAAGAATCATCGAGCACTAGCGATGAGAATTGTACCTTGTAGGGATGATCTGCCTACAACTTCACCACGAAGTTAAACGCTCGGGCGTTTCCGACAAGAACATGTGGCAATTGTATCGCGGACAACTCGACCAAGAGTCTCTCATAGGATAGCAGAAGCCAACGTACACGGCCTTACGTGACAATGCATCCGCATTTTATGTCAAATCCAAGGAGTCACGGTTCACCTTTTAATCCTCGTACGAATCGTGGCTGTGAATGCAGGATTTCTTCTATAATGCAGGGTGTTTTTTTATTATTGGAACACAAGTCGTTTCTCCTGTAAATACAGATCAAGTTGTACAAGTTGTAACAGGAGGCGCTGGAGCCACATACGTCGCCTCTTGCATTTTGAGTAGGTCTGGAACCGCGCAGACGCATGCATGCAGTAAAGTACGTGCTTGATTGTTGCTCTTCAAACGTCGACCAGATTCAGCACATATGCAGGGCAAATGGGTAGCGCATTCGTTGGGAATAAAGGGGGTCGATGAATTCCCCCCCACTAGGCAAGTGCTTTCACCAATCACAACTCAAGCTTGTGTTGAGCAAGTGGAGGGGATCAATTCACATCGTTCTATAGACAGTAAATTTCGCAACATGAAACAAAACAGAATATGTTGCTCCATTGATCTATTCGTTGTAGCAACAAAATAAACACAATCAAGACATCATCAGAAATCTATCTTCTTCAAAAGCGACGCCTTCAACAAAGTCATTATCAGGCACAACTAATTAAGCCATACTTTGAATTTTCACCATGCAAGTTTCTAGCTCCTGAGAGAGAAGAATAGAGGGCAACACCGCCGCCACACCATATGCGCCGAGAGAGAAGAAGAGAACACCTCATCGTCGCCTTTTGACATCCATAGAACCCACCCACACCTCTCAATATGTCCGGAGTTTCATTTAAGTTGGCTAGTGCATCAATTTAATATGATATCAGAATTAAAATGTATCGAATCAAGATGATACACGGCATGCCAACACAATATTAAAGAATACTTTGTGGCCTACATCGAACCTACGCCCAAGATGTGAGAGGCAATGTCGAAATATATTATCTGTCCTCCTTCATTAGTTTGGACTTTTGATTGAGTTGCCTACTGCATTAGTTCAATATTGGATAAGTGTGGGCATGAACTTTGTGCTGTTGTAGACAGGTGTGCGCGCATTGGGCTTGCTAACTTGTTTCTAAAGCTCTTGGTTCATCTAACTTGGCAAGTTGTCATTCGCATTCATACTATTAGTGCCACACCTTTCCTAGCTCATGCTATTATATGGCTTTGTTGCGTTCTTCCGTAAGATCACGTATACATATGTACTCTTCCGTACGTACGTAGCTCGGAATCGACAGATCTTGTAGTGGTAATTAGTTTACACCATCTGCTTTTTGACCTGCGTAATATTCATACTTGGGAATACTGTCGGATGAGGTAAAACGCAACATGTTCTTTCCTTATGCGCCTGGCTTTACCAGTGCGCGCTGACCCCATGAGCTCTGTAAATGATGCTGCCACTATTAATGGACAAAGCTGAGAAACGCGCTAAAGCGTTGATTTTCCTATTCTTTCACCTTTTATTATGTAAATGTAAAGGACCCCGTTGCTTCATTTGAAAACACAAAAGCAATTTGAAGACTCGCCGTATACCCCTCATTCCATGCCTCTAGTCAATGGCTCTCTGCTAGCTAGCTGGCTATCACGCATCAAGATGTGGCCTGACTTATCATTCTATCCACTTTTCTAAATTTCTTAGGTAGATCTCAGCTATGGCTTATCATCAAGTTGAATCCCATGCGTGGAAGCTCTTGTCATGTTTCTCCAAGAATGCACACACTTTTATGTACGTCCCGACTCATCAAAATTTATGAAGTCTTGTTCAATGCATCTGGACAGACCTATCGTTTTTGTCTGCCTCTTCCCTCCACCGTTCTCGCCTGAAGCTGACGGCGGCTACCGTACCACCGCGCTGTTTTTTGTGTCTTTCTGTAGATGACTCCCCTACGTGGACCTCTTGTGCAGTCGTGTTAGGCCTAAACTGATGCACGCATCCATAGACTGATTGCAATGGTTCAAATAACCCGTATAGTAAAAAAAACCCTGTATACTCTTTGACAAAGCTCATATCGAGGAGGCACCATATTATCTGATTGCCGTACAGAAGTTCTTTCGATCGCTCGATCGGTTCATGATAGCTAGCCGTAGGTGGTGCTTGCCTGTGATAAACTCTAGATATGTTGTATATACTGTATTATGTATTGTACCTAATACTCCTGTAATACTCTGATATAAATACAAAACCACCCCTATTCGGGAGGTGTGCAATACCCTACCCATACACGTTTTCATGGTATCAGAGTCTGGCGGCGCTAACCCTAGATTTCTTGCCAGCTCGTCCGCTTGAGTTGATCGCTCGAGCTTGCTTCCGCAAAAATGGTGCAGACCTCCTCGATCTGCCCCCTCCTCACATATCTCCTCTGCCCTCTCCTCCGGTTCCTTCGCGCCCTCCTCCTCGGCCATCCCCAGCGGCGCGACGATGGTATGCGTGATCCCCTCCTCGCCGACCAGCCTGACGAATCAAATCACGATCAGACTATCCAGCGAGAACTACATCTATTAGCGGACTCAAGTTGTTCCGATTCTGCGGAGCAATTTGCAGTTTGGGTTTGTCGACGGCTCTCTTACATGCCCGACCGCGACCATACCCAATACTGCAGCGGTGGTGAAGGAAGGTGGCCCAGCAACTATTCCAAATCCTCAGTATGCCGCATAGCAACAACAAGATCAGGCCATCCTTTCTGTGATAGTCTGCTCCCTTTACGGATGCGTTGCAAACGTATCTATAATTTTTGATGTTCCATGCTTGTTTGATACTAATTTCTATATGTTGTGTTTACACTTTATGGCATTTTTATGCATTTTCTGGAACTAACCTATTGATAAGATGCCACAGTGTCAGTTCCTGTTTTCGTCTGTTTTTGTATTTCAAAAAAGTTGTACAGGAAATATTCTCGGAATCGGACGAAACGAAAGCCGAAGTTCCTATTTTACTGTCATGAAGATGGAGTCCAGAGGGAATACGGAGAAGAGCCAGGAGGTGGCTACACCACCCCTAGGCGCGGCCCACCCCTGGCTACGCCTAGGTATGGTGTGGTCCCCTCGGGCACCCACTGACCTCGCCCTTCCGCCTATATATTCATCTGTTCGGGAAAAACCTAAACACCCGAGCCTCCATCCATGGAAAGTTCCGTAGCCACCGCCATCATCGACCCTAGCTCGGGAGGTATCTGAAGCTCTTCCCGGCACCCTTCCAGAGAGGGAGATCATCACCGGAGGCCTCTTCATCACCATACCCACCTCCGAAGTGATGCGTGAGTAGTTCATCCCTGGACTACGGGTCCATAGCAACAGCTAGATGGTTGTCTTCTGCTCATTACGCTTCATGTTTAGATCTTCTGAGCTGCCTATCATGATCAAGATCATTTTTATGTAATGCTACATGTTGTATTTGCTGGGATCCGATGAATATTGAATACTATGGTTAAGTTGATTATAGATTGTTTATATGTTATTTGTGATCTTGCATGCTCTCCGTTGCTAGTAGATGCTCTGGCCAATTATGTGCTTCTGACTTCAAGAGGGAGTATTTATGCTCGATAGTGGGTTCATGCCTCTAGTAATCTGGGAGAGTGACAATAACTTCTAAGGTTGTAGATGTGTTGTTGCTACTAGGAAGAAAACAACAATGTTTTATCCAAGGATAATTCTATTGTTTACTTTACACACTTTACTTAATGAAATAATCTGTTGCTTGCAACTTAATACTGAAAGGGTGCGGATGCTAACCTGAAGGTGGATTGTTAGTCATAGATGCAGTTGGATTACAGTCTATGAATCTTGTTGTAATGCCCAAATAAATCTCATAGTAATCATCTTGTCATGTATGGTCTTTATTCTATCAACTACCCAACTCTAATTTGTTTACCGAACATTTTATTTATCTTTATGGAGAGACACCTCTAGTGAACTTTGAACCCCGGTCCTTTCTTTTACATTGATAAAACCATCTACTGCAAATCACTGTTCTCTTTATTTCACTGCAAACAAACATCTATTTTCATACTATACGTCTAATCCTTTGTTTTTTCAGCAAAACCAGTGAGATTGACAACCTCACTGTAAGTTGGGGTAAAGTATTTTGGTTATGTTGTGTGCAGGTTCCACGTTGTTGCTGACACCAGTAGTGCGCCTTGCTAAAGTCAGCCAGCAATACCTTCAGAAGTGATTTCTTTCTCCTACTGCTCGATTAAACCTTGGTTTCTTATTGAGGGAAAACTTACTGATGTGCTCATCATACCTTCCTCTTGGGGTTTCCCAACTGCGTTCTCTGCACAACATCAAGCTCTTTTCTGGCACCGTTGCCGGGGAGAAAGAGGATTTCTGCAAGGGGAGTCTCTCATCTCCAATCTCTTTACTTTGTTATTGTTTTGCTTAGTTTATTTTACTTTATCTTGTTTGCTTCATTTTATCAAAAAACATAAAAAATTAGTTTCTATTATAGTTATTATTTCTGTTGCTCTGTTTTAATCTTGCTAAAATGAGTAATCCTCAGAACACCAAGTTGTGTGACTTCACTAGCACAAACACCAATGATTTCATTTATACACATATTGCTCCACCTGCTCCTGAAGCAGCTTCCTATGAAATTAAACCCGCTTTGTTAAATCTTGTTATGAGAGAGAAATTTTCTGATAGTAGTACTGATGATACCGCTTCTCACCTTAATAATTTTGTTGAACTTTGGGAGATGCAAAAATATAAGGATGTAGATGGAGACATTATTAAACTGAAACTGTTTCCTTTCTCTTTGAGAGGGAGAGCTAAAGATTGGTTGCTATCTTTGCCTAGAAATAGTATTAATTCTTGGGTTAAATGCAAAGATACTTCCATTAAAAAATATTATCCTCTTGCTAAAATTATATCCTTGAGAAGTGACATAATGAAATTTAAACAATTTGATAGTGAACATGTTGCTCAAGCTTGGGAAAGAATGAAATCTTTGGTAAAGAATTGTTCCACTCATGGACTGAATACTTGGATGATCATCCAAACTTTTTATGCAGGACTGAATTTTTCTTCAAGAAACCTTCTAGATTCAGCTGTTGGAGGTACCTTTATGTTAATTACTTTGGGGGCTGCAACAGAAATCCTTGATGATATGATGATAAATTATTCTGAATGGCACACTGAGAGAGCTCCACAAGGTAAGATAATTGGTGTAGGAAAAGTCCCAACTCCTCCTACTATTAATGATAAAATAATTGGTGTAGGAAAAGTCCCAAATCCTTCTACAAAATTGCCTAGAACCACTGAAACTGTTTCTGATAAGAGTGCTGATTTTTTTTGAAGTATGGGCGAAAATAGTCCTTTTGCCTTTGATAATAATGACTTTGATTTTGATGGTTGCAATATCTCTGAAGTAATTAAGTTCTTACAAAATCTTGCTAGAAGTCCTAATGCTAGTGCTATAAATATGGCTTTTACAAAACATATTACAAATGCTCTCATGCAAATTAGAGAAGAGAAGTTAAAACATGAAGCTTCTACTCCTAGGAAGTTAGAAGATGGTTGGGAGCCCATCATTAAGATGAAAGTGAATGACTTTGATTGCAATGCTTTATGTGATCTTGGTGCGAGCATCTCGGTTATGTCTAGAAAAATTTATGATATGCTTCATTTGTCACCTTTGGAACAATGTTATTTGGATGTTCATTTTGCTGATATTGGTAAGAAGAAAACTTTGGGGAGAGTTAATATTTTTCTTATTATGGTTAATAATAACTTTGTCCTCGTTAATATTGTTGTTTTAGATATTGAATGCAATGCTTCTTGTCCTATTATTTTGGGAAGACCTTTTCTTAGAACTGTTGGTGCTGCTATTGATATGAGAGATGGGATTATTAAATATCAGTTCCCACTCAAAAAAGGTATGGAACACTTCCCTAGAAACAGAAAGAAGTTACCTTTTGATTCTATTATTACGAAAAATTATGATGTTGATGCTTCTTCACTTGAAAAATAGTAAGACTCAAGATTTCTGCGCCTAGCTGAAAGGCGTTAAACAAAAGCACTCTTGGAAGATAACCCATGTTTTATGTCAGTAATTTTTCTTTTGTTGAGTCTTGGAAGTTGTTACCTCTGTAATAACCTATCCTTATCATTTTTATTTCTTTTTTGTGCCAAGGATAGCCTCTAATAGGAAGAAGGTAAGATTGGGGAAGCTGTTGTCCTGAAACAGATTCTGTGCTGTCACCAAAAAATTTAGTATTCCCAGCCAGAACGTTGGATTGATCTGATAATTTGTTAGCATATGCCCGGGTTATTATCTAACTTTCGTTAGTTTTGCACTTTTCGATTTGAGCAACAGAGGATTTTCGAAAAAATCGATCTTTATCTGTTGTTCTATTTTGACAGATTTCTGCCACTATTTGCAGTTGCCTCTTAATCTTTTTATTTTAAGTTCTTTTGAGAGAAATATCTTTTAAGAGAAGTTGCTACATTAGCTAATGTTCTAATGGATGTTTGACTTGTGTTAGAACTGAACCAAAGTGGATTTGTTATTTTGATTGCACTAATGTTGCTAATGAAAATTGTATGAAATTTTGTATTAAGGAAGTTTTAAAGTGTAGGAAGAGAAGAATGATGTGGTGAGATGAAGGATGGACAAAAGATCAAGCTTGGGGATGCCCATGTCACCCCAAGAAATATACAAGAGGTACAAGAGTCAAAGCTTGGGATGCCCAAGGTATTCCCTTCTTCATCAACAAAGATACCAGGCCATCTTTAGAGACACTATATTTTTATTGCTTCATATGCTATGTGATGTTCTTGGAGCGTCTTTATTTTCGTTTTTTTCTTTCTTGTTTTGTTTGTTGTAGCATATGGTTGGATCCCAGCATACTTCTTTTGGAGAATGACACACTTCGTTTTCATTGCATAGAACACTCTAGTTTTCACTCTTATATATTGTTCTGCGAGTGTTCTCTTTTGCTAGTAGTGCGTTTAGCTCTTGTTTTCCACTCGTATTTTGTTCATAATGTGTTAGTTTTTAGGTATGATTAACTCTCTAGTCTTTATTGATTATTATCTATGAGAGTTTTTTCAAATAAATTGATTGGTGTTGGAGACGAGTAAAATGTTTCATGCTTATAATGGTGCAAAAGGGAGCTTGTTTAGACCGTGGCTTAGACTTTAGAATGTCATGTTAGTTGTTATTTTAATCATATGCTTAGTATTTATTATTGTAGCATGACTTGTCTCAAATAGATGAGAGTGCTTAATGTTCCATTGAAAGAATCATGTGTAGTTTCCATCATACAAAAGCATAATACTGTGGTATTCTCCTTTAATGCTTTAATTGGGTTGACTTGGCACATGGTTACACCATGTTATGACTACAAACCAGTCACCTCAAGCCTCTATGATCATTTAGTTTTGACTTGTAATATCACTTTATGCTTTGATTAATAATTTTTTGTCGCTATGCATGATTATGGCCATTATTGCTCTCTTAGTTGGTTTTGCTAGCCTTCACCTGTACTGAGTATGAGCTCTACTCGTGCATCCAACTCCAAAAAACCAAAGTTTGCCTATTGTGTCCACCATACCTACCTATATGTGGTATTTCACCGCCACTCCAAAGTAAATTGCTTGTGTGCTACCTTTAAACTTTCAAAAATTATTACATGTTTTGTGTTCCTGTTTTAGCTCATGAGGAAGTGTTGGATGCTTTATTGTCTCTTTCATGTTTATTTTGACTTCACAGCTTGACTAGCATACATAATGTGCTGGTCTCTAATATTGCAAAAAGAGCAGGCAAGCAGGTGCCCAGCCCACTAAATATAAAATAAACAAATAATCAATAAATATCCTAACACTATGGGCTTGAGAAATCATGAACTTAGCTTGTTCAAATAAAGGAGAAGAGAAACTTTATTGGTCTCTCTATGGGAGCCACTCTTGAAGCCATTAACATGAAAGGATGATAGATCATTTGATACCATTCGTTGACATAGACATACATACCTCTCAAAATACATTTTCAATACATCTGTTTTATTCAAAATAAAAAATCTCTAGCACATGAGTAATCTTGCTTCCCTCTGCGTATGGCATTTCTTTTACTTTTATGTTGAGTCTTCAATTTCTAACTTTATGCACCAATTAAGAGATCATAGTTGTCATTCCGAGTATAATGTGCATAGTTCCAAAATTTATTATTGATTGATTCATGATTCATGAGTATGGCATAGTCACCCTTTAAACTTTAAAGGTGTCCTGGCATTTATGTTTTTTTTTATTTCATGAAGGACAAGCTGAATACCACTTTGCTATGTTTTCTCTATGCTAAAAAACAAACAGTTGCTTTCAGTGCACTATTATTCATGATCTTTTCTCTGAGTTACTTCTCATGTTGTAACATAGTTTCTAAGTTCTGTTGTTAGAATTATATCTATCATGCCTATGTTTAGAGTACTTTGATCCCAGCTCACAATGCTTTTACAATAACTTGATCAAGATTGTGTTGGCTACATGTCACCTCAAAAATTATTTTTGTTATCACTTACCTACTCGAGGACGAGCAGTAGTTAAGTTTGGGGATGTTGATACGTTGCAAATGTATCTATAATTTTTGATGCTCCATGCTTTTTTTACACCAATTTCTATATGTTTTGTTTACACTTCGTGGCACTATTATGCATTTTCTGGAACTAACCTATTGACAAGATGCCACAGTGCCAGTTCCTGTTTTCTGCTGTTTTTATATTTCAGAAAAGTTGTATATGAAATATTCTCGAAATCGGACGAAACGAAAGCCGAAGTTCCTATTTTACTGTTGAATGGATCGTAGCGAACAAGAGGGGGGGGGGTGAATGGTTGCTACGTCAAGTTTTAGTATTTTTCAATTTTAGTGCAACAGAAGATAAAGGTGATTGCTTTAGTGGTGTTGGTGATCCTACAATGATCCTAGAACAAGTGCAACAAGCAAAGGAACAATCACAAGATAGTAAGAGTAAGGAGCGGGACAACCGGAGGGCGCGGAGACGAGGCGAGGTTTGTTTCCCGCAGTTCCTCCCACAAAAGGGAGTACGTCTGCGTTGAGGAGGTGCTAGTCTCACACAAGAGACTAGGCGGCCACACCACGAAGGAAGGCCTCACCTTCTTCCTCGAGAGAGCTCCACAAAGGTGCTCCCCCTTCTCCACTAAGGCACCGGTCGACGCGGTGATTCCTTCACAAGGTTGGGGCGAGATCCACACCACAAGGAGGCTCCCAACAATCCATGGAGCTAGTACAACACCAAGCTAGCCTCCATGGATGCACTTTCTCCAAAGTCCCACAATAGGAACCCTAACACCAAGATCCACTAAGGAGTAGCAAGTATTGGTGAAATCTCTCTTGGTAGAACTATAGATCGAGGTCTCCTCCACCACTCCTCAAAGTTTGAGCAAGATTGGTTGGATGGTTGGGGAGATCCTCAAGGATTAAGCTCAGCAACAATGGAGGAGAGAGAGAGGGAAGAGATAAAACGAATTGGGGAAGAAGGAGCCCTTAAATAGGCTCCTCCAAATCCAACCGTTATGTCCAGTTTTTTGCCTAAGCGGTACTACCGCTTCTGGGAAGCGGTACTACCGCTCTGAGCTCGAATTCCCCAGATCTGGTCCACGTGGACGCAGAGCGGTACTACCGCTACAGGTACCGCTTGAGGTACCGCAATGGGGTTCCAACCTTACTGGATCCAAAGCGGTACCGGAGCGGTACCAGAGCGGTACTGCCGTAACTAGTTACGGTACCTGGGCGGTACCATGGGCGGTACTACCGCTCGTGAGCGGTACTACCGCTCCAGGTACCGCAGAGGTACCGTAACTCGTATTGAGGGACAAATCCAGCGCAGAACTCAGAGCGGTACCGTGGGGCGGTACCTATAGGGGTAGCGGTACTACCGCTACAGGTACCGGTAGTACCGGCCTAGCTAAAACTGGTTTTCTTCCCTTTTTCTCTCCAGCCATGTCACCTCGCGGAACACACACAAAACCAGAAAACCTACAGCTACCCATAACTACGCTTCAGTCCTCCGATCTTGACGTGTCCAACGAGGTCACCGTGCACTTGCAAATCTAGCAATGATACTCAAGGCGCACGGTGAGATAACTCAAGTGTTGTCATCAAACACACAAAACACGGGATTTAGACTTTGCTCTTTCAATCTCCCCCTTTTTGGTGTTTGATGACAACACAAGACTTTTCAAAGGCATATGATATTATGATGAGATTCTTAGATTTGCAAAAGCTCGACGGAGCTCCCCCTAAACGTGTGCATACTTTGAATATGTATTGGAATACAAATACACACGTCTTAGAGGCATAACTCCCCCTAGATTTCACAAACCAAGCACATATGTAACAAGGATACAAGATCATGTTCAAATAGCATATGCGCAATATGGAGGTAACATAAGATCATGTAGGAAGATTTGGGTGAAGTTATCATACCATAGCCTTGAGAATACCCAAACTTACCATAAGATACCTCCATAGAGTTGTTGATGTAGCCATAAGACAAGATAAGCAACTAGGACCCCAAGGCTACAAACAACAAAGGTCCCTACTGATACGTCTCCGACGTATCGATAATTTCTTATGTTCCATGCCACATTATTGATGTTATCTACATGTTTTATGCACACTTTATGTCATATTCGTGCATTTTCTGGAACTAACCTATTAACAAGATGCCGAAGTGCCGCTTCTCGTTTTCTGCTGTTTTTGGTTTCAGAAATCCTAGTAAAGAAATATTCTCGGAATCGGACGAAATCAACGCCGAAGATCTTAGAATCCCCGGAAGCATCCAGAACACACGAGAAGGACCAGAGGGGGGGGCACTGGGCCCCCAGACCATAGGCCGGCGCGGCCCAGGCCCTGGCCGCGCCGCCCTATAGTGTCGTCGCCCCTTCGACCTTCTGACGCCGCCTCTTCGCCTATTTAAGGGCCCTCGACCTAAAACCTCGATACGGAAAAGCCACGGTACGAGAAACCTTCCAGAGCCGCCGCCATCGCGAAGCCAAGATCTAGGGGACAAGAGTCTCCGTTCCGGCACGCCGCCGGAACGGGGAAGTGCCCCCGGAAGGCTCCTCCATCGACACCACCGCCATCTTCATCAACGCTGCTTGTCTCCCATGAGGAGGGAGTAGTTCTCCATCGAGGCTCGGGGCTGTACCGGTAGCTATGTGGTTCATCTCTCTCCTATGTACTTCAATACAATAATCTCATGAGCTGCCTTACATGATTGAGATTCATATGATGATGCTTGTAATCTAGATGTTGTTATGCTAGTCAAGTGAATTTTACTTATGTGATCTCCGGAGACTCCTTGTCCCACGTGTGTAAAGGTGACAATGTGTGCACCGTGTGGGTCTCTTAGGCTATATTTCACAGAATACTTATTCACTGTTATGAATGGCATAGTGAAGTGCTTATTTATATCTCTTTATGATTGCAATGTGTTTTGTATCACAATTTATCTATATGCTACTCTAGCAATGTTATTAAAGTAGTTTTATTCCTCCTGCACGGTGTAATGGTGACAGTGTGTGCATCCGTGTTAGTACTTGGCGTAGGCTATTATTATGATCTCTTGTAGATTATGAAGTTAACTATTGCTATGATAGTATTGATGTGATCTATTCCTCCTTTCTTAGCATGAAGGTGGCAGTGTGCATGCTATGTTAGTACTTGGTTTAGTCGTATTGATCTTTCGTGCACTCTAAGGTTATTTAAATATGAACATTGAATTGTGGAGCTTGTTAACTCCGGCATTGAGGGTTCGTGTAATCCTACGCAATGTGTTCATCATCCAACAAGAGGGTGTAGAGTATGCATTTATCTATTCTGTTATGTGATCAAGTTGAGAGTGTCCACTAGTAAAAGTCTAATCCCTAGGCCTTGTTCCTAAATACTGCTATCACTGCTTGTTTACTCGTTTCATTGCGTTACTATCTGCTGCGTTACTACTGCTTGTTTACTGTCCTGGGCAAAGCACTTTTCTGGTGCCGTTGCCACTGCTCATATATATTTATACCACCTGTATTTCACTATCTCTTCGCCGAACTAGTGCACCTATTAGGTGTGTTGGGGACACAAGAGACTTCTTGCTTTGTGGTTGCAGGGTTGCATGAGAGGGATATCTTTGACCTCTTCCTCCCTGAGTTCGATAAACCTTGGGTGATCCACTTAAGGGAAAACTTGCTGCTGTTCTACAAACCTCTGCTCTTGGAGGCCCAACACTGTCTACAGGAAAAGGAGGGGGCGTAGACATCATGCATCCAAACCTTAACCCAAACCTATGCCATTTGTGTCCACCATAACTACCTACTATATGGTATTTCCTGCCATTCCAAGTAAATACTTCGTGTGCTACCTTTAAACAGTTCAAAATTTACTATCTCTTATTTGTGTCAATGTTTTATAGCTCATGAGGAAGTATGTGGTGTTTTATCTTTCAATCTTGTTGGGCAACTTTCGCCAATGGACTAGTGGCTTCATCCGCTTATCCAATAATTTTGCAAAAAGAGCTGGCAATGGGATTCCCAGTCCCGAGTTAATTAACCATCATAATGTTACAAAAATAGACACTCCTCCATGGTATGTGATTGTTGGACGGCACCCCGAGGATTCGGTTAGCTATGGCTTGAGAAAGCAAAGGTGGGGAGGAGTGTCATCTAAATAAAACTAAAATAAAAAGGCACTCCTTCATGGTATGAGATTGTTGGCAGGCACCCGAGGATTCGGTTAGCCATGGTTTGTGAAAGCAAAGGTTGGAAGGAGTGCCAACCAAAAATAAAACTTAATGGGAGCCGCTCTTCGAGAGTTTGTCTGGCAAGGGGGTTAGAGTGCCCACTACCATTCGTTGACAACAACAAACACCTCTCAAAATGTTACTTTTATTCTCTTTATATGATTTCAAAACTGAAAAAGCTCTAGCACATGATTTAATCCATGCTTCCCTCTGCGAAGGGCCTGTCTTTTACTTTATGTTGAGTCAGTAAACCTATTTCCCTCCATCTTAAGCAAGCATTTGAGTTGTTGTGATCAAACCATCTATATTGTGATTTACTTCATCATGTCTTTTACTCTTTCTTGTTTAGTACAAGTTTTATCCGAATAAATATAGCTTTGAAAGTTATCAATGATTATGAGGAGATTATTATGATTGAGTATGCAAGTTGTGCCATATAAACTTTAACATGAGAGCGCTGCTCAATAGATAAGTATAACCTGTTAATTGTTCTCTGACCAAGAACAAAGTTTGCCATCACCAACTATGATTTCTTATGCACCTTTATTTGTGATTACCTTATACTTGTTCCAAGTTGAATTATATGAGGAAGTGATACGTCCAAAACGTATCTACTTTCCCGAACACTTTTGCTATTGTTTTGCCTCTAATTTGTGTATTTTGGATGCAACTAACACGGACTAACGCTGTTTTCAGCGAACCGTTACGGTGTCTCGTTTTTGTGCGGAAATCCAACTTTCGGGAAAATCCTCGGAATTTATGCAGAAGGCCCTATTTTCCCAGAGAACTGACGGAGCCAGAAGGATAAACCAGGTGGAGGCCCGAGGGCCCCACACCATAGGGCGGCGCGGCCCAGGGGGGCCCGCGCGGCCCTGTGGTGTGGCCCCCTCGGCCGGCCTCCGACGCCCTCCTTCGGACTATTTATCGGCCTCGACCTAAAAACGCACAGAGAGAAGTCGAAGTCGCCAGAAACCCTCCAGAACGCCGCCACATCGCGAAACTCCATCGCGGGAGCCGAAGTCTCCGTTCGGCACTCCGCCGGGACGGGGAATTGGAGGAGATCATCGCCATCATCACCGCCAACGCCTCTACATCAACCAGCCATGTTTCCCCCATCCATGTGTGAGTAATTCCCCCGCTGTAGGCCGAAGGGGATGGTAGGGATTGGATGAGATTGGTCATGTAATAGCATAAGATTGTTAGGGCATAGTGCCTAGTGTCCGTAATTGGTACTTTGATGATATTGTTGCAACTTGTTATGCTTAATGCTTGTCACTAGGGCCCGAGTGCCATGATCTCAGATCTGAACATGTTATTGTTTCATCATGATATTCATTGTTTATGGTCTTACCTATAAGTTGTATACACATGTCGTTGTCCGGAACCGATGGCCCCGAAGTGACGAAATCGGGACAACCGGAGGGAATGGTAGCGATGTGAGGATCACATGTGTTCACGGAGTGTTAATGCTTTGCTCCGGTACTTTATTAAAAGGAGTACCTTAATATCCAGTAGTTTCCCTTGAGGCCCGGCTGCCACCGGCTGGTAGGACAAAAGATGTTGTGCAAGTTTCTCATTGCGAGCACGCACGACTATATATGGAACACATGCCTATTGATTGCTTTGTACTTGGACACCGTTTTATTATTATCCGCAAATGCCCTGCTATGATTGTTACATGAGTTTCTCTCATCCATGCAACGCCCGTCATCCGTCCCCGTGCCTACGAGTATTTTAATCCTGCTCGTTTACTAAAATCACTACTCGCTGTCTCGTTACTCTGCTCGCTTGTTATCTCACTACTGCTACTGCTATAAAACTGTTACTACTGATAAACTCTTGCGAGCAAGTCTGTTTCCAGGTGCAGCTGAATTGACAACTCCGCTGTCAAGGCTTCCAAGTGTTCTTTGTCTCCCCTTGTGTCGAATCAATAAATTGGGTTTTACTTCCCTCAAAGACTGTTGCGATCCCCTATACTTGTGGGTCATCAAGACTATTTTCACGGCGCCGTTGCCGGGGAGCATAGCTTTATTTGGAAGTTCACTTGGATTAATATTGTTCGCTGCAAATTCTCCATCATGGGTAAACCTCGCGATACTAAGATCGCCATATTACCATCCACCACAAGAAAAGGTACAATTCTGAGTACCTCCGCTACACTTGATTCACCATCTGTGATTGATAAACTTGTTTCACCGCCGCATGCTTCACATGCGGGTACTTCTGCTGAATCTGAAAACTCTCATAATATTGATAATATTTCTGCTGTGCTTGATGATAGTGGTTCATTGGGATCTTTTCTAGATGCTACAATTGCTAGGTCTACACAAATTGAAAATACTGAAACTCCTAATGCTACTACACCTGTTAATTCACACTGAACTTGATTATTTTAGTGATGATCCTGATGAAGATTATGTGGAGCTTAATGATGATTTTATTGAAAAATGCAATGCTACTACTGATGCAAGAAAAATTAAAAAGTTACTTGCAGAACATGCTGTTAGATATAAACTGTCTCCTGATCCTAAATTTGCCACATCTCCCATAAACATTAAGGATAAAGATTATGATTTTTCTCTTGATCTATCTCATATAGCTATTGTTGAGAAAACACCCTTTTGTGGTACTGAAAAAAAAGTGCTGTTGAACACATGACTGAGTTATCTACTCTAAGTAGCTTGTTTTCTGATGATGTCAAGATGCGTACTTACTTTGTTGCTAAAATCTTTCCATTCTCATTAAAGGATGACGCTAAAACTTGGTATAATAATTTGCCACCTAATTCTATTAAAAGTCCGAAAGAATTGCTTGATGTTTTCTTCCGCAAATACTTTCCTGCTAGTGCTCAACATATTGCTTTGCGAGAGAATTTATAATTTTGACCAGGGAGATGAAGAGAAATTGCTCGAGGCTTGGGCGAGATTTTGCTCTCTTATTAGAGCTCGGCACTGATCATGATCCGGAAAAGCATGATTTACTTGATATATTTTATAGCGGACTAACCATTGAGTCTAGGGCATACCTGGATAGTTGTGCTAGTTGTGTTTTCGAGAAAAGAACTCCGGACGACGTCGAAGAATTATTGGCTAAAATAAGCTGGAATCATGATGATTGGACTACGCCTGAACCAACTCCAACGCCAATATTGAAGAAGAGGGGTTTAATTAAATTGAATGATGAAGATATGAGGGAAGCCAAGAAGTCTCTCAAGGAGAAAGGTATTAAATCTGAAGATGTGAAGAATCTACCTCCTATAGAAGATGTATGTGAGATAATTCCCCCTTCATCCATGATTGAGGTAAACTCCCTTCAACGCTTTACTAGGGAGGACATTCCGTATTCGAAACCTCCTGCACAATGCTTAGATGAGTTTGATAATTATATTGTTAAGCAAGAAAATTTTAATATGAGAGTAGAGAATCATTTAATGGAAAATTCTCGAGCTATTAGTGAATTGCATGATATTGTAGAAAGAACATCCAATGATGTTAAGATGCTTGTTAAACATTTTCATATGATTCAAACTCAAATTGATCAACTCACTAAAGTGCAAAATGACTTATTAGGGAATAATTCTAAAGAGAAACATGCTTATGAAGTAACAACTAGAGGTGGTGTCTCTACCCAGGATCCTCTATATCCTGAAGGGCATCCCAAAAGAATTGAACAAGATTCTCAACACATTGAACCTAGTGCTCATTCTAAGAAGAAAAAGAAGAAGAAACATAAAAATGTTGTAGAATCCTCTGAACCTGTTAATGATCCTAATAGTATTTCTATTTCTGATGCTGAAACTGAAAGTGGTAATGAACATGATAAAGATAATGATAAGAATGATGCTTCTGATAAAGAAGAGGTTGAAGAAGAACCTGAAAAGCATGCTAAAAATAAAAAGTACACTAAAGAAGACTTTATTGCTGAGAAACATGGTAATGAAAGAGAATCTTGGGTGCAAAAGCAAATGCCTTTTCCTGCTAAGAAACTAAAATCAAAGGAAGAAGAACACTATAATAAATTTTGTGATTGGATGAAACCTTTATTCTTGCAAATCCCTTTGACTGATGCTATTAAATTGCCTCCTTATTCAAAGTATATGAAAGATATTGTTACTAACAAAAGGAAAATCCCCAATGAGGAAATTTCCACTATGCTTGCTAATTACTCTTTCAATGGCAAAATTCCAAAGAAGTTGGGCGACCCGGGTATACCTACTATTCCTTGTTCTATTAAGAATAATTATGTTAAAACTGCTCTATGTGATTTGGGAGCCGGTGTTAGTGTTATGCCTTTTTCTCTTTATAAGAGACTTTACTTAGATAAGTTGATACCTACTGATATATCTTTGCAAATGGCGGATAAATCTACTGCTATTCCTATTGGTATATGTGAGGATGTTCCTGTTCAAGTTACTACTAACTGCTTGATATTAACCGATTTTGTTGTGTTGGAAATGCCTGAAGATGATAATATGTCTATTATTCTTGGGAGACCTTTTCTTAACACCGCAGGGGCTGTTATTGATTGCAATAAAGGAAAGGTTACTTTCAATGTTGATGATAGGGAGCATACCGTTTATTTTCCCAAGAGGATTGAGAAAGCGTGTGGAGTTAATACTATTTCTAATGTGAGAACTATCAAAGTGGGAACTATTGATTGTCCTATATATGAGCCTAAAGAAGAATATCAAACTCTCGTGATTGGATCCATATCAATACAATTCAAGGTAACATGATTGATTTGAGGTTTATTTCTTCTTATGCTATGTAAAATTTATTTGGTGACAAGACTTGATCAACCTTGTTAACAAATACCTTTTATATGCATAGAGGGGGTAAACAACATCTCTTTCTTCCTCCACTTGCTCTAGTTGCTGTAGCACTTTTAATTTGCAAAGTTCCTTAGTTAATTGGAGATTTCAAAATTTTTCCTGGCCAGTAATAATAAATTAAATACCCAGAAATGTGCATTTTTCAAAGTTTTCAAAAATTCACAAAAATTATACCGTTGGTCCTATTTTTCGACGTGGCACCTGGGAGCACCAGAGGATGACCTGTGGGGCACCAGAGGGCGCCAAACCACAGGCCGGCGCGACCAAGGTGGTGGCCGCGCCACCATGTGGTGTGGGCCCCTCCTTGCCCCACTTTGCCATCTCTTCCTCCCAGCACCTTCTCTCTCCCGAAAAAACTCGTACCAAGTTCCTCTCACTCGCGTTTTTGCTCCAGAGCTCCAGATTTCTCGATCTCTTTGCTCAGCCCAGATTTCTTGCTGAAATTTGGCACATTTGCTCCTTGGTATGTGACTCCTCCACCCATCCAAGTAGAATTTTGTTTGGTTGAGTATATCTTGAATATTTTGCTGCTGTAGGTAACATGTTTAGTGAGCTTGCATGCTTGTTCTAAGTGGTGGAAACTAGTTTTGATGCATGATTAGTACTCTAGCAAGTTCCTATGGTAGTTTCCCTCAATTATATGTCACCAAATCAAATTTTTATATCATTTGTTGAAAATTTCAGAGAAGGGATGAAGAAGTTCAACTTTGGAGAGTTGTTCAAGAAAGGAACAACCAGCACCGGGAGGCCTTCTAGGGCCGCCACCCGGATTAGGTGATCGTACAATGAGGATATCATCGCGCCTAGCTTCGCGCCCGAAGAGGACAACGGGGCTCCTAATGCTTCGTCTTTTCCATGCTATGATTTTCTGAGGAATGCAGGGATATTGGAGGATTTCTCCACCCTTGTCAACAGGGCAGGCTTAACCACCTATGTGGGTGATGAAAGGGAGCAATACTACATGCTCACCAAAATCTTCGTCGAGAGCTTCAAGTTCCACAACAAGCAATATGAGCCGACAGTTGCATTCAAGATCTATGGTAATCCTGTTACTATGGGATTGGAAGATTTTTGTCGCGCATTGGATATTGCCCCTGTAGGTACAGCAAGTAGGATTGATGACAACCCCCGGGACTTGTTGGAGCTTTATCGAGGGATCACCGATGATGATTGTCGCACCATTCAGCGTGGCAAGATAAGGAACATTCAACTCCCCGCCATTAAGTATTTTGCGTATTACATTGCTACTAGCATTCTTGGTAGGGAGAACACTAGCAATATTTCTAGTTACCATCTTGCTTTCTTGAATATTGCACTTACTGGTCAGACATCTTATCATCTTGGTTCTCTTATTGCTCGCCGCCTGACTAACAGGGGGCCTATTTTTGGAGGAACTATTGCACTGCGTGTTTTAACTTATTTAAGGCTTCCTATTGATCCTAATGATGTGCCATTGGCCCCTAGGAGACTCGATATTGCTGCTATGAAGAGTCATCATTTTGTTACCACTGATTCTACTTTAGATAATATGGTCTATAGAATGTTGTTTTCTGACGGGGATGAGAAGGAAATCCCTCTTCCCCAACCAGGTTTGTTCAGTATTGACAGGCAATCATGGTCGTGCACTAAGGAGGAGGTGGATGAACATATGAAGATACAAGACTTCCACCAGCAGCATGACTCCGAGGACGCCAAGCCCTCCTATGATTACACCGTCACGTATCCGGGTGCTTCTTCTAGCACATACCCGGAATACGATCCATCTTCGTCATACTACGGAGATATTACCTCATGGGATCGATGGGATTGAACTCCACTTAGGCCAAAAGCCTAAGCTTGGGGGGAGGTATACCGGCATCACTCATTATTTACATATTATGGTTGCTGGATACTTGTACATATTTGTTTTGTTCGTTTGAGTGGTTTTCTAATGAGAGGAAGATGATATTTGGGGAAGTGCTGCCTGAAAACAGATTCTGGACTGTTACTAGAAAAATTCGTGCGCACAGCCGGAGCGTTATTTTGAGCTGCCAATTTTTGTGCAGGTTCCCCAGGTTGTTATCTAACTTTCATTAGTTGAACACTTTTCGAGCTGAGCAACGTAAGATTTTTGTAAAAATCGATTTCTGTACTGCTGTCAGGTTTTGGCAGATTTCTGTCATCCTGCTTTTATGTGTTTCTTTTAGTTTGCTATTTCTTGTTTTTGCTTTGTTTCCTTCCCAAAACACAAAAAGACCAAAAATATTTCTGTTGTTTCTCTTCACCATTTGTTTGCTTTGGTTTCTTGCATTTGCTTCGCTTTATTTGCTATTGCTAGTTGCTATAAGAAAACCCAAAAAGATTTTGCTTTCTTTGTTTGTTTCCTCTTGTTCTTGTTCTCAAATTCGAAAACACCAAAAATATTTGCTGTTCTTCTTTGGTTTTGTAAAGTTCATCTTGAGTTCAATGGTCTTCGGTGGCTGGAGCGTGGTTTTCATTTCATATTATCCAAGCTACACAAGTGAAAAGGCAATAATGACAATCTACGACAATCTGATTGTGGTGAGAGGCTGGTATGAACTCTATTTGCTTTCATTTTTGTACATATACTCATCCATGTGAGCATGCTTAGTTGGTTCATGTGAGGTATATGTTATTTGAGAAAGTCTAGTAGTTTATGATCTCTCATGTTTAGCTCCAATTTATTAATATGAGTAGCATGTCATGGATGTTTGCTTGCATTGTTTTATTCATAAGTAAGTATGGCATTGTGGTATCCTCCTCTGAATAAGTCATTTATATCGACTTGGCACATGCACACGCATGCATATGACTGAACAAAAAGTCAATTAAGCCTCGATGATTTATATTGCTTCAGAGTTCTTGTATCACTTTTATGCCTCCGTTAATTTATTTTGCCGCAAGCATGATTATGACAGTTACTGCTCTCTTGATTTGTCGCTCCCTAGTCTATTGCTAGCCTTCACTTGTACTGAGCGGGAACGCTGCTCGTACTTCCAAACACCTGAAAACCAAGTTGTTCCAAAAGTGTCCACCATAAATACCTATGCATGGCATTTCAAACCATTCCAAGTAAATTCTCGTGCGCTACCTTTAAAACCTTCAAAATGCTTCTCAATTTGTGTTTATGTTTCATAGCTCATGAGGAAGTATGTGGTGTTTAGCTTTCAACCTTGTCATTTACTCTTGACGGACTCTCATATGGACTAGTGGCACATCCACTTATCCAATAATTTTGCAAAAAGAGCTGGCAATGGGATTCCCAGTCCCAAATTAATTAACTTAAATAGACACTCCTCCATGGTTTGTGATTGTTGGACGGCACCTGAAGGATTCGGTTAGCCATGGCTTGTGTAAGCAAAGGTTGGGGGGAGTGTCATCATCATAATAAAAATAAAATAAAAAGGCACTCCTTCATGGTATGAGATTGTTGGCGGGCACCCGAGGATTCGGTTAGCCATGGTTTGTGTAAGAAAGGTTGGAAGGAGTGCCAAATAAATATGCAATAATTCATGGGAGCCGCTCTTGAAAGTCCGGTTGGCGAGGTAGTTGGTGTACCCATTACCATTCGTTGACAACAACAAACACCTCTCGAAATAATTTTACTCTTGATTTCAAAAATGAAAAGCTCTAGCGCATGTTAATCCCTGCTTCCCTCTGCGAAGGGTCAATCTTTTACTTCTATGTTGTGTCTCCATTATTTCTTTGAGCACTATCTTGAGAGCACAACTGTCATTCTTAGTATAATATGCTTGTCTCAAAATATGATTGATTGTGGTATAACTTTGACGCTTTTATCATTGACAATCACTACTTCTAGTCTTTCTATGAACTCCAGAGGTGCCCGGGCATTTATGTTTTGCCAATCAAATACAGGCAAGCGAGATACCACTTTATCATACTCTCTTATGAACATTGCAATCCTGCTTACACACATGATTCATGATGCTTATTATTAATTGTTGGTACCTCTCCATGATTGACATAGCTGTTAGATGATCTTATTTGCATGTATCTCATTATGAATTGCTTAAGTATTAGCCATAGCATGAGAATATATACATCATATGAGCAAATGTGTTCGTGAAAGTTCTTTTATCGCTCGGTTGTTAACCGAATTGCTTGAGGACAAGCAAAAAGCTAAGCTTGGGGGAGTTGATACGTCCAAAACGTATCTACTTTCCCGAACACTTTTGCTATTGTTTTGCCTCTAATTTGTGTATTTTGGATGCAACTAACACGGACTAACGCTGTTTTCAGCGGAACCGTTACGGTGTCTCGTTTTTGTGCGAAATCCAACTTTCGGGAAAATCCTCGGAATTTATGCAGAAGGCCCTATTTTCCCAGAGAACCGACGGAGCCAGAAGGACAAACCAGGTGGAGGCCCGAGGGCCCCACACCATAGGGCGGCGCGGCCCAGGGGGGCCCGCACAGCCCTGTGGTGTGGCCCCCTCGGCCGGCCTCCGATGCCCTCCTTCGGACTATTTATCGGCCTCGACCTAAAAACGCACAGAGAGAAGTCGAAGTCGCCAGAAACCCTCCAGAATGCCGCCACATCGCGAAACTCCGTCGCGGGAGCCAGAAGTCTCCGTTCTGGCACTCCGCCGGGACGGGGAATTGGAGGAGATCATCGCCATCATCACCGCCAACGCCTCTACATCAACCAGCCATGTTTCCCCCATCCATGTGTGAGTAATTCCCCCGCTGTAGGCCGAAGGGGATGGTAGGGATTGGATGAGATTGGTCATGTAATAGCATAAGATTGTTAGGGCATAGTGCCTAGTGTCCGTAATTGGTACTTTGATGATATTGTTGCAACTTGTTATGCTTAATGCTTGTCACTAGGGCCCGAGTGCCATGATCTCAGATCTGAACATGTTATTGTTTCATCATGATATTCATTGTTTATGGTCTTACCTATAAGTTGTATACACATGTCGCTGTCCGGAACCGATGGCCCCGAAGTGACGAAATCGGGACAACCGGAGGGAATGGTAGCGATGTGAGGATCACATGTGTTCACGGAGTGTTAATGCTTTGCTCCGGTACTTTATTAAAAGGAGTACCTTAATATCCGAGTAGTTTCCCTTGAGGCCCGGCTGCCACTGGCTGGTAGGACAAAAGATGTTGTGCAAGTTTCTCATTGCGAGCACGCACGACTATATATGGAACACATGCCTATTGATTGCCTTGTACTTGGACACCGTTTTATTATTATCTGCAAATGCCCTGCTATGATTGTTACATGAGTTTCTCTCATCCATGCAACGCCCGTCATCCGTCCCCGTGCCTACGGTATTTTAATCCTCGTTGTTTACTAAAATCACTACTCGCTGTCTCTGTTACTTCCGCTGTCGTTATCTCACTGTCTGCTACTGCTATAAAACTGTTACTACTGATAAACTGTTGCGAGCAAGTCTGTTTCAGTGTGTGACTGAATTGACAACTCCGCTGTCAAGGCTTCCAAGTGTTCTTTGTCTCCTCTTGTGTCGAATCAATAAATTGGGTTTTACTTCCCTCGAAGACTGTTGCGATCCCCTATACTTGTGGGTCATCAGGAAGTTGTCTACTAGAATGTCTTGTGTGAATGAATATGATGCTTCTTGTCCGTATTTTATTTATCGACTCTTCACTCTATAAACATGTGGTCCTGTTTACCGAGTTCAGTTTCGCTTGGGGACAAGCGAAGTCTAAGCTTGGGGGAGTTGATACGTCCAATTTGCATCACTATTTTATATCATAATTTGCTGTTATTCATTGATATATTTCATATTTGGAGATGATACTTATGTTATTTCATCTATTTTGCATGTTTCATGATTATTGGAGGATCGCGCACCGGAGTCAGGATTCTGCTGGAAAAAGCGCCGTCAGAATGCAATATTTTAGAAGATCAACAATTGACAGAATTTATATGAAAAATCCTATTTTCCCAGAAGACGAAGGGAGCCAGAAGGGGGAGCCGAGGAGGGCCGCCATGGGCCCACCTCACGGGCCGGCGCGGGCCCTGCCCTGGCCGCGCCGCCCTGTGAGGAGGGGGCCCACAGCCCCCTCTGGCCTCCACTCCTTCGCGTATTTCTTCGTCCTGAAAACCTAAGCTCTAGGTGAACAGTCGCGAAGAGTTACATCCGCCTCTGCGGGGCGGAGAACACCAGAGAGAAAAGAGCTCTCCGGCAGGCTGAGATCCGCCGGAGAAATTCCCTCCCGGAGGGGGAAATCGACGCCATCGTCACCGTCATCGAGCTGGACATCATCTCCATCACCATCATCATCATCTCCATCATCATCACCGCCGTCTCCACCGCTGCACATCATCACCGCCGTAACAATTTGGGTTTGATCTTGATTGTTTGATAGGGGAAACTCTCCCGGTGTTGATTTCTACTTGTTATTGATGCTATTGAGTGAAACCGTTGAACCAAGGTTTATGTTCAGATTGTTATTCACCATCATATCACCTCTGATCATGTTCCATATGATGTCTCGTGAGTAGTTCATTTAGTTCTTGAGGACATGGGTGAAGTCTAAATGTTAGTAGTGAAGTATGGTTGAGTAATATTCAATGTTATGATATTTAAGTTGTGGTGTTATTCTTCTAGTGGTGTCATGTGAACGTCGACTACATGACACTTCACCTTTATGGGCCTAGGGGAATGCATCTTGTACTCGTTTGCCAATTGCGGGGTTGCCGGAGTGACGAAACCTGAACCCCGTTGGTATATCGATGCGGGAGGGATAGCGAGGATCTCGAGTTTAAGGCTGTGGTTAGATTTATCTTAATTACTTTCTTGTAGTTGCGGATGCTTGCAAGGGGTATAATCACAAGTATGTATTAGTCCTAGGAAGGGCGGTACATTAGCATAGGTTCACCCACACAACACTTATCAAAACAATGAAGATTAATTAGCCGTATGTAGCGAAAGCACTAGACTAAAATCCCGTGTGTCCTCAAGAACGTTTGGTCATTATAAGTAAACAAACCGGCTTGTCCTTTGTGCTAAAAAGGATTGGGCCACTCGCTGCAATTGTTACTCTCGCACTTTACTTACTCGTACTTTATTCAACTGCTACATCAAAACCCCTGAATACTTGTCTGTGAGCATTTACAGTGAATCCTTCATCGAAACTGCTTGTCAACACCTTCTGCTCCTCGTTGGGATCGACATTCTTACTTATCGAAAATACTACGATACACCCCCTATACTTGTGGGTCATCACTCTCCTATTTAATTCTCCACCTACCGTCCAAACGGTCTCTCTTCTCTTTTATTTGTTGTCGGCGCATGCTACTAGGGTCAATCGGTGTGGAAAGTTTTCTGCCGATGTTTTCTACCAACGATCCTAATATGTAGCCAGCATTTGTGTTGTCGGCTAATATTTGGAGTTCGCAGGTGGAGATACAGTTATGTGTTGAATGGGGATGTGATAACCTCTTCTCAATATAGTGAGTTTCACTATTAGGAAAAGTCTTATAGGCCCAGGGCTACCACTGGTGCACCAAAAATGGTGCACACTAGTGGTATTTGCTGTCGGCGCATATTACAGAAGGCTCGCCGATGGTGGCTAATTACCGCCGGCGCACGAGGGGGTCTGTCCACCTGTGACAAAAGGTGGCCTGGTCCGACAACGTTGTCAATCCTTTTATGCACTACTATGGGGTAAGAACATAAGCTAGGAGCATACATACAATTCAACACACTTATGAAGGCCTCATATTACCAATCACATGCAACCGCTAAAATTGGTTTTATCCAACCAAGTACAATGCATAATGGGGAACCCTTTCGATAGAATCATCGTGGCACTAACATGGTGACCAAGTTAATCATCGGCCATTGCATGAAAATTAGGGCATCATACTAAAATTGGACACACAAATCTCAGGCAAGGAGTGAGCAAACAAAGTTCATTGTTAAACATTATTGTTAGTACAATGCATATGGTTCATTTATGTAATATCCCAGGATTCCAGATGTTTGCGGGGTAGAATTAGAAAAGGAATGTGCATTGCATCACAAAACTAGGGGAAGTTTCGCGCTTAATTGCATAAAAACTAAGAGGGAACAAGTTTCTCTCTCGACACCAGCCAGGATTAGGGCTGGTTTCGAGAGTGCGACAAACTTGGACATTGTAACACCCCAAATTTCAATAAAAAGAAAGTTAGAGAATTCCAGAGAACAAAATTTCAAACCAGCAAAAACTTTTCTTTTGCATATAGTACCATGCATAGGACTCGTGCATTTGAGTGATATGCCATGATGATTGTTATTACTTGTATTTTGATGTGCTCTAAAATCCTAGAGTGATCATATGAAGATCACCAACCAAATAAATCAAAGTGGAAGAAATTCCCATAATTGAAAAACCCTAAAAACCCTCACATATGCCCTATGGCATTTTTATAAATTTTGACCCTAGACCTATTTGGTCTTCACCATTAGTTGAATAATGTTATTAAACACTTATTACAACTTTTGGAACCAGGGTTGCACAATTCAAATGAATTTCAAACACTTTTCCCACTCACATGTGATGATGACCAAATCTGCCAATTTTAGTCTGATCACCACTTTGAGCCCCTGCAATTCAATTTTCCCAAACCAATTCTTGCTAACTCTTTGCACCATTTCAAAGTCAACATCAAGGTGAACAACTTTGAGGAAGACCACCCTGCCAAATTCATCTTTGATCACTAGCTATGCTCATCCAAAGTTGCAACTTTATAATAAGTTCAACAATCTCCCCTTAGCCATTTTGGCCAAATTTCGAAATCTAATTTTTCCACCACCACCTCAATTCATCTCTGGTCATTTACAACTTATCTCCACCTTCACATATCACAAACTTTCCCCTTTTGAATTATTTCAAATTTGGATAATTTTGTATTTTCCAAATTTGAACACTATTCACACACTATAGCAAATAGTGATCTACTCAAACTAACCTACCCCAAATTGCACCAAATGGTTCCCCTGCCCCCTCTAACCCTAAAGGAAACATAGTGGAGCTAAGGAGGGAGAGAGAGAGCAAGCATGGCATGGCCATGCCGGCCACATGCCGGCCATGCCGCACCACCCCCTCTCCCCTTGCTTCCCCAACCCTGGCCCCTGCGCCACAGCATGCCACCGCCTCTCCTACGCCACCCTAGCCCAGCCCTGGTCGAGGAGGAGCTCGACAACGCCTAGACCAGCACGCGTCCACGACGCCCTGGACGCCGCTCACGTCGCGCGTGTGCCCGACGTGGACACACACTGGCCACGCGCCGCGCCACGACCTCGAGCACCACCTGGACCCCCTGCGAGCACGTTGAGCATCACCGTGACACCGCAACGCTCCCAGACACGCCCTCGACCAAGACCCGCAACCGCCGTCGCCGGAGAAGAGAACCCTGGTCCGCCGCGGACGCGACGGACACGGAAGCAATGCGACCTAACCCAGCCTCCCCCGACCGCGCTGTCGCCGCCAAACGCATCGCCTGGCAGAGGAGAACCCGACAGCACCCTCGCCGAGCCCAACCGCTCGCCGGAATCGCCGCGAGCATGTCGACTTCGCCACAGCCTCCACGGTCGCTCGCTCGCCTATAAAAGGAGAGCTCCGCTCGTCGATCTGAGCACACCATCGCCTTCCCCTCTTCTCACTTGACCGCCTGAGCCACTCCACCATCGACATTCCCCACCGCAGCCACCCAATCGCCACCTCACTGCCGCCGGACGCCGCGGAAGATCGCCGTCGATTGAAGCCGATCCAGGAGACGCCGCCGGTGCCAGGAGCTTCGCCGTCGTCCACATCTACATCACGCACACTGCCAGCCACCGCGGGAGCCCTGGTTAGCTCTCCCACCCCCTAGGCTCGCCGCCCGAACCTCTGCTTCTCGCCGGAGAAGACGACGACCGTGCGCCGTTGGATTGCCTTCTAATCCTACGCTCCACGTCACCCCGTACCGTTTCGGGTTTAAACGCCCACTACGGGTGGCCCCCACCCTGTCAGCAGGCCCGCGCGCACTGGATGCGCTGCTGGGCCGTTTTTCTCTGTTTAAACCGTTTCGGCCCACGTTGGTTTCCCGCCGGCCTGTTTAATTCAAATTCGTTTTAAACATTTTCCAAACAATCCAATACTGCACAAACTTTGAAATTAAATAGTTTCAAATTGGCTAAACCAAATTTAGTGAATTTGATATTGTTAGAAAGCCACTGAAATTCTCTACAAAATGCCACTGGCCTCTTGGTCAATTTCTTTGTAGAATTAATGTGACAAAAATAACAAGCCAGGGACTTTTCCCTATTCAAATAATTCTTAAAAATCAACCAAAATATATATTAAGTTAATTCCAACTCTAATAGCTCACTTTTGACTTACACTAATTGTTTATGCAATAAAATGGTGTGGTCACTTTGCATGATCATGCCATGGTTTAGTGAATGGATATTTTGACTAGTTTAACTAGTTGATATTGTCCAAAACTATTAAAGTTAAATTGTGTGAAGTCTTATACTTCATTTAAACTTGTCTCACATGAATTCATGGGATGTTTGGACCCCTGGTTCCAAACTCTCTTATATGAAATTCTTGAGATTTAAATCAAATGTAGTGTTATTTAAATGGTATGAGGTGTTCCACCTCATTTAAATCATTCTCCCAAATGATGATGATGATGAACATTTGACTTAGGTCAAGATGAGTTCATCCAGGATTGTTGGAGAAATTAAATCTTAAAGAAGAGTTCAATAAGAGGAAATTATTTCTCAAGAACCCTAAGGAAACTATCTTGTACATATAGAATACAAATTCTATTTAAATCCCACCACCCATGCACCCTAGTTTATTTATGTGTGTGCATAAAGTAGTTTGTGTGTTTACTTGTGATGTGTGGAATAGCCATTGAATTAGTGAGTAATTATACTCGTATTCAAATTTAGACGGTAGCACCGGAGAGTACGCCGAAGAAGAAGGTTGCTACCAGGAGGAGGAGGAGGAACAGTTTGAGAACTACCAAGGCAAGCTAAATTACTATGCAAGCTTTTACCCTTGCAAAGTGCAAAGCCCCTTGGGGCATGGCACCATGTTTCTTATCTTTTCTTATGTGAACCCATCCCAAGTTTTTACTTGTTTTCTAAATGATTTACTTTTATAGTTAACTTTGGTCGAAGTACAAGTTGGGTACTAGAGTAGTGAGTTAGTCTCTTCCAAGCAAGGCAAGATAGCACCCCTCATGAATTAGAGCTAGTGCTAATAAACTAAATTTGACTACTCTAGATGGGAGCCTTGTGATTTTGAAAGGATTTTGAAACCTTGGAATGAAGATGCATTCCATTGAATGATTTTTGAAGGTGAATATGACCAAGAGAAGATGGTGATTTTTGATAAAACATGATGTTGGTTTGAATGCGATACCTTTCCAATTCTCAAGTACCCCCACAATACCTGATTATGGGTAGGGCTTAACCGGAAGTTTATGCGTCTTAGTATGGGTTCCCTCTAAACAAGCGTCATCGGGGTTATGCCGAAAGCTGCCTCTACCACAAAAGAAACGATACGATATGATGCGAAAGGAGGTGAATGTCCGGCCCAAGCCCTGTGCAGTTCCCAGGTTGACAGTTGGTCTTCACTCGGGAGGCCAAGCTCATGGGGAGAGGTGCTCATACTAGGGTTCGTAAGTGAAAGGTTATGGTTGATGATCCGCGTACTTGTGTTACGATTATTCGGGGAAATCCCGACGGATGAAATCAAATGTTGTGGCACAAGTGTGCAACCTCTGCAGAGTGTAAACCTATTCGAATAGCCGCGTCCACGGTTACGGACGGTTGGAAAGGCCATACAGTTTCCGATGTCATATCTTTGAAAATGATGTTGAAAGGTGATGGTGAAATGACTTGTGGTGGATTGAATTGAAATCACCACTTGAATGGTGGGAATGACACTAATGTTCCCACTTGAGTTAGTTAGCAATTGAGTAAGCTTTTCTCAAAACTTTGTGAACTAAAACTAGCTTTATGCAAATAAACTAGAGCTTAGCAAACCCTACTAGAATGTCTAGCACTTTCATTAGTATTAGTTTGCGAGTACTCAACGTACTCACGGCTTTGTCCCTGGCTATTCAAATGGCCAGAGTATGAAGAGGACCAAGGAGATGACCAGCAGGACGCCTACGACAACTAAGCGCCTTCCGACGTCAAGCGTTGGCCTGTGGACTCGAGAGTCCTTGTATCTTACGCTTCCGCTATGTTGAACTATGAACTTGTGTTTGTTCGTTGATCGATAGATCAACTATTCGTGTAATATGGATCATGTGATTCCAAATTTGTAAGACTTATGGTTTGTAATGAATGATGATCGTGATACTTAACTATTATGCCTCGCAACAACAATATTCCTGGGATTGCGATGTATGACATAATAGGCATTCGGACTTAAAAATCCGGGTGTTGACAAGTTGGTATCGAGCCATTGTTTGACCTTAGAAGACCTTAGTTAGAATGGGCGTTCTGAAAAATTTAACTTTGAAATCAAATGAAAGAAATTATTTGTGAAAATTTACTACACTCTTGTCTTTGAGACTTTGCCAAAATTTGATGAATCATGTTCTATCTTATTTGAATCAACTTAAAACTTGCCACACTTTGCACTCTCTAACTTACTCATCCAATTCTCTTTCAGATGGAGCCGAATGAACCCCTCAACACCAAGTTTTACCAGCTTGGGAACGGAGGAAGCTTGATCTTCGAGCATGACCTCGACTCCCTGTCGGATCACCTTGGCCGCCCACACCCCGAGTTTCACGGGATTCAGGTGGACGACCAGCCGGGAGGGGAACTGCAGTGGATTATCACTGCCGACTTGAGGGGCAAGCTGGAGCCTCCCACCTCGGAGAGGATCCTTTTCTCTTTCAGGGAAAGCAACTGGCTCGACGGACTTGCACGTGCTCTTCAGGAAGCACTTGCTCGTCTGTGCGGACAGAATGCGGAAGCACTTCGTGAGGAACGCTTTGCGCATCTCGCGAGGCGCAACTCTGACGGAAGACCCATGGATGTGCCACTCCACCCTCAGTTGAGGCACCATGTGGATCACTTGGACTTCATGCTCTACCAGACTCAGAGGGACCTCGACGCCTCTCGCGCTTACGCGAACCGGACCCATGCTCACATCATCGAGCGGGGTGAGGCGATCAAGCTACTCAACAACGACCGCAGGAACCTTCGCCAGCAGCGTGCCAAGAAGGACGCTACGATTCGCCGCCTTCGCGACCGGATCGCGTCACTTGAGGCCACTGTCAAGGCCCAGGAGGATCAGATTCTTCAGATGGAGGATGACGATGGAGGCATCGACATTCAGGGAGGAGACGCCTTTCTGAGCGATGACGATGACTTTGAGGAGGACGAGAACACCGAGGAGGAGGACTACGAGTTCCTGGAGGCCGGACAGGATGACTACGTCCCGATTGATATCGATGATGAGGAGTAGTTGCACTAGTTTCACTTATAGTAGGTGTGAGTTGTATCCCGTCCTTTGTATCGTAGCATGAGAATGGTTCTTAAAACCATTGGAGTATGTGTGTAGTTTGTACTATGTGTTGCATGAATGAATGAATGTTATGTTTGTCATGAAAAGATTACAAGTTTTCAAGTGTTTTTCAAACTTAATCAAAATGAACCATAGAATGTTCCCTCTTATCTCATGATCTTCTATATCTTCAGATGGCCCCTCCGAACCGCACCAACGACGCGATGATGCAACTCCTGCAAACCCTGCTCGCAGACCGGGAAACCGAGAGAGCCGAGCGACAAGCCAACATCATCGCCCTGCAGAACATCGCCAACCAGGGCCATGGAAATCATGACCACCCTGGATCCAAACTCAAGAACTTCCAGAACACCAACCCTCCGGTGTTTAGCAAGACCGAGGAGCCCCTCGACGCCGACGATTGGCTCCAGACTATGGAGAACAATCCGGAAGTAGGCTGGAGTGGAAGCCAACGAGAAGGTGTTGTTCGCCACTCACTATCTCGCCGGACCAGCTCGCGCTTGGTGGACAAGTACCCGTGCCATGAACGGAGGTCAATTCATGACTTGGGAGGATT